>NC_071120.1:22429375-22782500 GCF_024256425.1 Clarias gariepinus
ATGCCATTAAACGTGCATCAATCATTAGTCAATTATTGAGCAAATTACAAGGATTGAAGCCTAAAATCAAACTGATCAGCAATCAACTTCAGTTGTGAGCGATTCAAGTGTTTATTACTTACTCCATTTGTTTAATAAGCTATGCACATTCATCTCGAGGCTGGATGGTGAAATAGTCTGTCAGTGCATTACAGTGTAGGATCTGATGGAGTCCTAATGAGAGAGCGCAAAGGAAAAGAAGACGTATCCAACAATGAACATGTACACATACTCACAAACACAATGCGCAAGCAAAACAATTGGACACAACAATAGAACACAAGGATGAAAAAGGAGCAAAAGAAGCAATAAAACCCGACTACATGAGAATATGACTATAGCATAAAAGGTGAGATTGATGTTGATGTTGAAAATGTGACCATTTGTGCTTTACACATTTGCTGTTAAACTTAATTCTGAAAGGATGAATAGATAGAAGAAGAAGAATGTCCAATGCAAGCAGGAGTTTTATTCCAGATGATAAAGAGCACACAATTATCATGTCTACTCAACTATCCTGGAGCAGGTGGAACTTAACTCATTTAATCCCCCTGGGCACAATTATAAGAGCTACAGTAAGGGAGTGGCGAAAGCTCTAAGAGTTGTTGATGTATTTTTATACCCAGCGGTTGTTAAATATAATATTAATTAAATGCACTGCAAGGTTTATTGATTTTATTTCAACATTATATTGTAGTGTAACTGGTCACATGACCAGAACCATTTACTTCATGCATGCACTCGAGAAAGAAGAAGAAATGAACATAATTAGTGCATACAAGGGTCTTTAAAGGGTGTGTTATAGATAATAAACCTTGCACTGCCAGATTTATAGCTTCTTTCTTTATATAGAAAACTAAAACAAGAATAGAGACAGGTCCCACTGGGAGAACATATAGCTTGTTGAAATACCTACAACAAGAGTAATACTTTTAAAATAGTATTATTCTTATTGAAATTTTTATCAGCACAAATTATTCACTTTTTTATTTTAACAGTAAAAAGAAACATGATCTTACTATATGGAAATTGAGATCAGCTGTCGTTCGAGTTACTCAGACAGATAAGACTGGCTAACTTTTTTGTTTTGCCAGTGCTGTTTTTCCACAACGATTTTATTAATGTTAACAATTTTTGTTTTTTAAAGAACGACATACTGTGCTTTTTTTTTTTAATTAGTTGATAGATATGTTTCATGTTGTGAAACATAAGGAAGGCAATTTTGTTCTTTTC
The DNA here is from genome assembly GCF_024256425.1 of Clarias gariepinus. Lineage (NCBI taxonomy): Eukaryota > Metazoa > Chordata > Actinopteri > Siluriformes > Clariidae > Clarias > Clarias gariepinus. The sequence goes on from NC_071120.1 coordinate 22,430,648, forward strand.
ATCGTTGTTATACTCATAGCTATAACCAGTTTCCGCACTTCATTTCAATTTTTTTTTTTTTTTTTTTTTTTTGCTTGATGGATATGTAAATTAACAATTGACTGTCTTACTAGTTATGGTATGTATTATTATTATTATTTTTTTTTTGGTTCTATAGTTTTTTTTACATGCCAATGTAATTTTTTCTTTAATTATTAAAATGTATGAAAGTTTTTCATTTATATTAATCCATTTATCATTTTTTAATATTGTGTTACAATGAAACAATTACATTTCTAAAATAAATGATGTTTAAACCCTTAAAACGGTTAAAAACCGGGAGGCTTCTATAACATATAAATTTAGCAAATTCACTACCGGAATATGGAAGTTAAGTCTCAAAAATTTGAATTTGTATTATAAATATTATTATTATAATATTTTCAGTCACAGAAACAACAGAAAAAAGGAAGAAAAAAACGTTCTCTTTTGTTGTTGTTCAGTCATGTTTGAATATATAGGTTTTTTTTTTACAGCAATTTCTCAATGGTGGCTTTTTCATTGGACAATAATAAGTCATACTTCTTTTTCTTTCCTGCTTCTTGTTTAACTCATTTCAAGTTGTTTACAGTCTTGTCATGAAACAACTTGGGTAATGTTAGAACTTTACAATGAAGTCTCTCCTTGTTTTATGGCAGAATATCTCAGATTTGTTTTCAGAGTAAAGAAGAAAAAAACATTCCATATATATTTATAGTCAACCTGCCATCAAATAAGTAAAGTTATGGCTCTTATCAGTTAGGTTTATTTACTCTTGTATTATTATTATTGTTGTTGTTGTTTATCTTTTTCCCAATGCTGACTTTTTCAACGGACAATGATAACACACTTTTTTTTAGTTATTTTAAATTGTATACAGTCTCATGGCATGACCATGAAACAACTTCGGTAATATAAAAGTTTATCAAATCAAGAATTCTTTCCTTGTTTTCTATTGCTGCCTAGTAAACATTTTTATATTAACTCAGTAAAATTGATCAACTGAGGAACTTTTTTAAGTCTCTTTTACCAGTGTGATCAAGACCACCACCTAAACATTCACTACTTACATAAAAGCATGCCTTAATAGAATCATGCTCCTTATACATACAGAAAAGAAAACATTTGGGATCAAAGCAAGCTGTCACTTACCTTAAAATACAGGTTAAGTGTGAAGTACCGTGTTTAGATGAAAGATACACAGTGGTTAAAGCAGCATCGCTTCAGCGCAGCAGCTCACACACACTGCCTCTGTCTTCCTCTCTCTCCCCCTCACACACACACACACCACTGCGGAGGTGGGGACAAATATGCTAATGAACATGCGCTTTTGATTGGTTGTCATAGAAACCAGTGGAGAGAGAGCTGAGTTTAGAGTATTTCTTTCAAAAATGGATTTAATTCCATCATTTTCAACTAATTTTTAAATGGGCATGACACACAGACGGGGGGATAATTTTGAATATGTTTTAAAACAAACAAATAAATACATGAACTGATAAATAATTAGTGCATAAATAGCACATTCTCGTTTGGCTTGTGTTTCCTTGCTGTGATGCATCGCAGTGTTATAGCCACCTGTTCGGATTGACACATACACTGCAGTGCTAATGATTCATCATGCTATTTCTGCCATTTCTAACATTCAGGAAGCAAAAGTATAAAGAGACATGCTTTTATCATTACAATCTTGCCTGAGGGTTTCTACCCATGTGTGCGTACTCATATATAGGGCAACATTATACATGCATGCATCATAAACAATCCTAAACGTTCACCATTGCTTACAGGAGATAAATAAACAACACTCGTAACAGTAGCAGCAGCAATAGTATATGATAGACTTAATTTACTCCAGGATCTTTAAGTTCATTAGAGCCGCAGCCAAACCATAGACTTGAGGCACTAAAGGAAAGAAGATGCTTTTCTAATTGTTGGATAGCAGTGCACAGAGATGTGAGCTCTCCTAAGAAGTGTAATGAGGTACACCATTTCTATAGTGCTTCAATGACAACTGGGATAGTGTCAGTTTAATACAATGTGTTTGGCTAATTCTTATTTCCAAGTTTTTGAAAACTTTGTAGAAGGTGTAATAAGATGAATCGAAGTGTAGCATACAGTACATATTATTATTATTATTATTAGTAGTAGTAGTGGCGGCACGGTGACCTAGTGGCTTAGTGGGTGACTAACTGTCACGTAGCACATCCAGGGTCCGGGTTCGATTCTCACCTCGGGGTCTGTGCATGGAGTTTGCAAACTCTTCTCGTGATTGTTAGGTTATCTCTAGGTTTCCTCCCACAGTCCAAAGACATGCAGATTAGTCTAATTAGCGTCCTCAAATTGCCGTAATGTGTGAATGAACATGTGAATGTTGACTGGAGTGTGATGTCTTGTCATGGTTGTAAAATAGGAATAAATACATTGGTCACCATTCACCTCCACGGTTCCAAAATGTATGGGTGAAGTAGTAGTACTAATAGTATTTAGAAATCAATAAAAAGGAAGTATAACAAACCAACAGTAAAAACAAAAAAAAAATCCAGAAACATTGAAAGAAAAATAATTTCTTATTAGATAAGGCTAAGCATCCTTGTGATAGAGTGCATTTTAATGCTTAAAAGCACTTGTAAATTGTATCAACTAATTTTATATAATAAAAAGAATCATTATTTAAAAATTAATAATACAAAAAATTGATTGTTGAGATTTGTTTATATTATTATTTTAGTGCAGTTGTATTTCACTACAGTTCATGTACAGTAATACATACCACTGAGGCATTTGAAAGAGAAAGAGCGCCCTCATGTGGTGGACAGCTGCAATGTTTCATAAGTTTTATGTTTTTGTTGTTACAGAAATAAATAAATAATAATAATAAACACAAAAAAAAACGAAATATTCCCTAGAATCCAGTATAAATAACTATATATTTAATAAGGCACATAAACATTTACTAATAATAACTTATCCTGATATTCTCTTAAGAGCACAGTGATTCTCCATGATGTTTCAATATTGTGGTTAACAAATTAACTCTATATACTTTTAGAAAGGCCACTTTTTACTAAGAGATCATTGCAAATGTCTTTGGTTAGGCTTTACATTCATAAATCAGTGCATCACTAGACTTGAGAAGTAGCAAGAAGTTGCAGCACTCTTGAAATCAGTCCAAATGTCCATGAGGTTCTTGGGGGTGAAACCTGTAACTATGATGCGCTTTGCGAAGGTGCATCTGTCATAGTGCAAACGGTAGACCTCGAACAGGTTCCTGTAAGGCATGAGCGTCCACGCAAACTCAGGCTGTATGCCTAAGAAATGTAGGCACAAGCCAACGTAAACATCCTCCAGTGGGATTGGACGCACAAACTTGGAGGCCATAGATATCTTCTTGGCCAGGTCGACTGAAAAGACATATCCAGCTCCAGACACGTACGGTGGAAACGCGTTATCCGGGTACAGTTCCTCGGAAAGGTGCCACTTGCTGTTTGGATCCCTGCGAGGCCGGCCATCAGTGATGACTGACCCGGTGATGTAGTTATGCTTCGGCTTGGTTTGGAGGTAATGTACAAGATAAGGCACGTTGAGGAAGATGTCCGCATCGATCTTCATGGCGTAGTCAGCAGAACGGCAGAAGTTGGCCACCCAGTTCATGATCATCATGGTCTTGATGGTGAGGTTGTGATAAGTGTCCAGAAAGTCCATCTGCACAATGTCTCCGTGGGTCATACCCTCTTTCTTAAAGTCCTCCTCAAGTTGTGGATCATGCTGTCCCGGTTTCCCGACAAAGAACACCCTGGCAATGTCCACATGTGGGACCAGGTTCGGTTGTCCCCATGTTTTTCTGATGGCTGTCCTGGAGTCGGAGTCGCGCATTGACACAGGGATCATAAGAACAAGAAAAGGATTCCTGTTGTTGCACAGGTCAGGCTGGTTGAGGAGATATTTATAGGTCAAGGGAGAGATCTGCCTGTAGAACTCCTTCGGTAGAAGTCGGGACGGTTTTTGTGGTAAAGAGACGACATTACGTTTCTCAAAAACATAGAGGGAAAGCGCGATGAGAGCGGCCAGGACGAGGAGTCGGAGCAGCACCCCGGAGCGCAGAAACTTCGGCGGCATTTCTGGGAAATCTTCACAGACTTTGTTCGCTTCACAAACCTCATATCAGCCCACAGTTGTCTGCCTGTAAACACCGGAACATTTAATGTCCCCGTCCCGCCTTAAAGCCTTTCTACTGTCCGCACACAAACATCCCCATGCGTCTCCTTATAAATAACCAAACATCCGAAACATGGATGCCTTACTTCCCTGTTCCATGGGTGCGGCTTTTAAAGCACTTTCAAAACATCCCCGCCACATTTAACTAACATAAATAAGCAACAACGCTCGTACATGTTGTAAATACAACGAAAAAAAAATACTCACTCTGCTTATTTATTTTATATAAGCCTTTTCCTTTCTCAACCGATAGGCGGGACTTAAAAGAAGACGAGCAAGAAAGTCAACGCCTATTGGTCAGATGGACCGCACACTGGCACGCCCTTGGACGCTCTAGGCCACGCCCACTCTGCGATTCATGACAGTGATCGGAAGTTTGAATCATTTTAGTGACTCGGTTCTTTGAATCTCGTTCATCAAAATGAACGAATCTTTTTTTTTTGAGTCTTTTAGTTCATTTCGTTCTTTTGATCAGAAAAAAAAATTAATGTTGCATTTTCAATAAAAATATATAGTTCCAGTAATGAAAATATTACAATGCAGCTAAAGTCATATTATAATTAACAGAATGAGTAGCTTACCTCATATCTTCCAGTCTGAGTCGTTCGTTATTTTGAATCTATTGCACTGAATAGCGTCTATAGGAGTCACGTGACAAAAGAACAAACGACTCCGAGTAGAAGAGTCATTGAGAAAGAATCGCTCAATTTTGTTTCAAAAAATACAAATACAAAAATTGTTTTGCAGATAATTTAAATAATGATAAAGATATTTTTTTCAAGGTGTGGACAGAATTTCTTGGCTCAAAAAAATGTATTTTGTTAAAGATTTCAGTAAAGTTCAATCCTAGTTGCGTATATTTCCTTGTAGGATTACAAACAACATCTTCAATCAGTCTTTAGTAAATCTTCATTTGCACTTTCATTTCTGGTATTTTACACGCCTTCACCTCGGCTTTGTTTGGAAGTCTAATTGCAGTTGGCAGAAAAGACTTCCTGTAGAGTTTAAGCATGCTCTTATTGAAAGTGCTCGACTGTTTAGCCAGTAGGTCGTGAGGGGTGTGAGGTGGTCTCCATGATGGTTAACAGTTTGTGTAACACCCTTCTCTTCACTACAAGCTCCAAACACTTACTCATCTTCTATACCGCTTTATCCTGTATTCAGGGTCACGGCGGGCCTGGAGCCTATCCTAGGAGACTTAGGGCACAAAGCGGGTACACCGTGGACAGGATGCCAATCCATCGCAGAAGCTCCAAACACTCCTGAGATAAACAGATACAGTAGTAGGATGTACAACTATACAAAATATGTAGAATTTAAAACATTGTGTTTGAATTCCAAATCTAGGCCAAGCCACTTAAACTTTGTATGCAACCGTTGCATGTACAAGTAAAAAAAAAAAAAGGTAAAATAATCACTATGCACACTATTTTTTTAAAAACAAAATCCATTTTATTGTAATATGGGTTACAGAGAAACACCCGTTGTTCACCCAATTAAAAAAAAAAACGAACAAACGAACAAACAAATCATATTCAAATACCAAACAAGAGACTTTAATTTACACAGGTATTTTATAGGGTCAGTGGTTTAGTCTATAGCAGGAAAAAAGTTAGGGTTAGGGTCAGGGGAGGGGCGTAAAGGGAAGGTGGCATGGTCGTAGTGGGGCGGGGCGGGTGGGGGATGGCGGGTATGGGGGTTGTAGACACAGGGACTCAATCTGTATATTAATTCATTTTGTGTACAATACCTTTTATATAAATGTACAATGTTGATTACAAAATGAAAGTGGCCTTTCTTGAGTATTCATCTGCTGCACGACATTAACCTTATGGCTCTCGTTCATTTTCCTACTCATTATCATAATCTGCCTGTGTGGTCTTGAACTTACTTACATCAGCGGCGTACTGATATAGGTCCTGCCTTTACTTCTGAGCACACACGGTTGCTAAAAATCAAACGAAACTTGTCTCTGTGTGTCCAAGTGGCAGCACGCTCCAAAATCATCAGTGTGAAATGAACTCCAGGTCATCAAGGTAAAAAATTTCAGCACTGGTCATTTCAACATAGCATGCAATAGGTTAAAAAAATGACACACATACGCACACATACACACACACCACATTATGTGCTGGGACGATAATGGAGCTGTGTCTGTAGGTCTGAAAACAGAGACTTGTATACGGTATGTCTGTTGCAGTGCAACGTGCTACATGATAACATTCGTCTTGTCTGATTAGCTGAAACGATGGGGGTAAAAGGATGCGTCACACCAAGGCTAATATTTACAAAATGGGTTTAAACGACTTGATGATGGTTAATTGTGGGGTGTTTTAAAGCAATGATGAAGCACCAAACATAAAAAAAGAGATCACACATACACACACACATATATTCTACCCCTAGTTGGAACGCAAACCATACTTGAATTACCATGGCCAGATGGGATACAGAATTTTTAATCTTGGAAACTGAAAAGCTTTTCAGAGCTACCCCTCCCACCAGTGTGCTTTCTAAAAGATTTGCTAGACAATAATTTTACTTTATTTGGGTCTTTGGTGTGTGTGTGTGTGTGTGTGTGTGTGTGTGTCTTTAAGTGTAAGAGACTGTCAATGTTTCATGTATAGACAGTGTATGAGTGAAGCTGTGGACCAGCACTTAAGCTATTGGCGCCTCACGAGATCAATGGTGGGTTCTTGCCTGGAATGAGGACACATAGACGTCGGGTTATATCTGGATTATTAAATGAAGGAAGCAAAAGTGAAATGGAGAAAGACAGGGAACATAGTGTACGGCTAAACTTCTGCTTTGGTAGCTGAAAAAGGTTGAACTGATTTAGTAAGGGCAGAATGGCAGAAAGGAGGGCGTTTTTTTTCTCTCTTCATTATTTAGCCTTGTTTGTTGTTTTTTTTTTACGATCGTTTTCTTCTTCCCTCAAAGTTTCTGAAGTTGGACGGTCTGATCTTCATCTCGGCAAACTCAATGGAGTGCTCGTGACCCTTCCAGTGGAACCAATTCACACCCTGAGAAAAAAAAGGTAAGGTGTTAATTTCATAATAAAGTGGATAAAATGAGTAAATAGTTAAATATATTTGTAATCTTTTTTTTTTTTCCAGATTTTCTCCCTAATTTAGTTGTGTCCAATTCCTCCCCGTCACTAGGGGGCTTTCACATTATGGCTACTACTAACACTCAGTCGGGAGAGCCGAAGACTATCACGTGTTTCCAGGAACGCGTGACGCCAGCCGACTGCATCTTTTCAAACTGCTCGCTCACGCACCGTTCGGGACGGCGTAACACACTTGAAGGACAGCGCTATACGCTCCTTTCGCTTGTGCGAGCTCACAGATGCTCCTGATTGACTGTAGAGCCATGATTAATGTGGGAGCACTAAGTACCTCTCATTCCTTATCCCTGTTGGCTAATCAGCTCTCTCTAGACCTCTAGAGTGGTTACAGCATCACCCAGGAATCGAACTCGCAATCTCCGGATGATAGGCCAAGCATTTTACCTTTTTACAACACCTGATTGGAATTCACACACTATGGAAAATTTGGGCACGTCTTTGGACTGTGGGAGGACACCAGAGTGCTCTAACCATCCGGCTAACGCGAGCTACAAAGCTAACTAACACAAGGCTGAACCAAAAAATCCCTCTCTAACCCCTGTTTAAGGGTACAACTTGGTTTACGGAACAAGGGATTGTACCCCCACAGCACACTAGCTTCAAAGTTTTAGCTTTAAATTTGGCATTCCACTTGAAACCCCCAAGTTAGCTGATATTCCAAAGTTCCACCAGTCTTGGAAGGATATGTTTTGGTGGAGCAAAATAGCTGGTGCAAATCATGATCTGTTAAATAAATAGTGCATATGAAACTGTTGTATTACATCAGCACTCACTCTTGTGTGATATTGATGAATTATTAGAGTTATATCAGGGATTATAAGAGCCTGTGAACATGCATACAAGGACTCACTACCAACATACAAAATATTATAAGCACTAATATGAGGACTTATGAGTATGGGTAAAGTATTCAAGATAAAGTATTTTTAATGAGTAGTTATGTAGACTGTTGTGACAAATTGTTATATAGCAGGCCTGCAGGGCCAGTGTGCAGAACAGTGTGATATTTCTGCTCAAACACAGTTGATAATTGGTAGGCTTTGTGGGTGTGTATGTATACTGAGGGTGTGTATGTATACTGAGGGTGCTGTATACTGAGGACAGCCCTGTTACATATTGTATATAGGTTTATAAACACAGTGTTTTAAATGTTATGCATATTGTATAGTATAGCCTTTCTATAATGATCACATCCATAAATCATTATAAATGTGCTGTATTATTTTGTTTAAAAATGTAAAAATACTCATTAACTATAGTAGTGACATGAGACATTCATAGGAATAATGAGCTATAAATATAGCGACCATATGTTTATAATAATAATAATTTATATATATATATATATATATATATATATATATATATATATATATATATATATATATATGTTTATATAGGTTCATGTAGGTGTTTATAGCTTTTTTTACATGGTCTAAAATGCATGCATTGATCACTGTGTTATATGTGTTGTTTTAAAGAGACAATCGTCAACCAGGTGTCATACTTTGCTGTGACTGTTGTCTCCGTATCGTCCCATGATATTGACCCGGTGGCAGTTCTTATACCAGAAAGCTCCCTTGTATGAGAGGGCACAGTTGGTAACTGCTATGTCATTATCGTGATCATAAGTCGAGAAAGGACGGCCGTTGTGGTATGTCATTGAATCACCTGAAAATGAGAAAAGAGGATTTGTAAAGAATAATTATTTTAATGAGAAATTATTTATATTTAGGACACTGGAAAAGGGATAATATTCCAGAGTAGTGCATTTAGGAAGGTTGGAACACATTTGTGTCAGAAAAGATCTGGTTTATTGTTATTAAATTCACAGCACTTTCTTTATGTTTTTGTATGTAAATAAAGTGCTGTGAATTTATCAGTAACAATGAACCAAAACTTTTTGTATTATTGGCTATATAGATTTTTTTACAAGTTTTTCACGTTTTTTCATTAGAACGTCTAATACCTGCCGTGCCGCTGTAGCCCCCTACGTGCACCTTATAGCGACTACGTGGCTCAGACACTGAGAACTTGTCGTATTGAGCATATGCATGCTCGCCCTTATCACTGAGATCCACTCGCAGCTCGTATTGACCAAGGGAGGTGATCTTATGCAGGTTCGACAGGCCTGGACACAATGGCAGCAAAATGAGTCAGTACAGAAGTTTACTTTACTTCTACTAGTTCACAAAATGTGGCACATGCATTCATTTTTAATGTTGATCACTTTTTTTAGTAATTTATAATAGTGTATTGTGATGCATAGATGTTCTTTTCACACGATCCGTACCGAGCCAGAATTCATCATTCATATCCCCGAATCCTGCAGTGTAGTTCCTCCAGTTACGGAAGAAATCCACTTTACCACTCTGCCTCCTGACAAACACCTGCAGGCAAGTAGCACATTAAACCACACCACATTTCCAAATGTTCTGTTTGGTTTGTTTGAGTAAACACATTTTAAGAACATCTAACCAAGACAGAACTATAATAACATCACGCAATTTCAGTGTAATAAATACATATATATACATATATATACACTACCGTTCAAAAGTTTTAGAACACTTTCTAACTCCATGATGGTTCCTGATTTTTATTTCTTTCTACATTGTAAAGGAATGCTGAAGGCGTCCAAAAAATGCATTAATCTCCTTTAAACAGTTGATGGTGAGATGTTTCTGCTACTTCTGCTCTGTAAAGTCTTCATAACGCCGCTAATCTGAGGAGCTGTTAATTGATAATTTTTCAGGCTGATAACTCTAAATGAGTTTCTCGTCTGCGGCAGAGGTAGGTTTTGGTCTCGCCCTCCTGGGATGGCCTTCATGAGAGCCAGTTTCATTATGGTGCTTGATGGATTTTGCAAATGCACTTGACAATACTGTTCTTGCAAGAACTATTACAGAAAGGCTGACCTCTGTGTCTTAAAATAACAACTAACTGTTGTTTTTCTTGTTGTTATGTAATTACCTAATCCCATATGTGTTATTTTATAGTTTTAAAATCCCCAGTATTGTAGAATGTAGAAAATAAATCACTTAACATAAACAAAGAAATTTGCAAGTGACCCCAAACTTTTGAACGGTAGTGTGTGTGTGTGTGTGTGTGTGTGTGTGTGTGTGTATAATATTTAATGCTGATGGAAAGGATATGTCACTCTATACTGAACTGAAGTAAATGTCGAGACCAAAATCCTCAGGCCCTTACGGTTTGCTGTGCCTGGTTGCTTCGGCCTCCAAATTCCTCAGATCTCAATCAGGACAAGCATTAATAAAATGGAATGTACAAAGTCTGATCCATGCGGGTCCTTTGTAACTTTGCAATTTATAGCACGTAAAAAAAAAAAAAGATCTGCTGATAACGTCCTGGTGGCAGATACACCTGTCTGACGAGTCTGTTTAGGTGATACAATGGGAACCTTTTAATATTGGGCTTAATGTTTTAGAGTTTTAATGTTATGCTGATTAGTGCACAGTAAGGTTAAACTCTTAAATCTGATTGATTCCCATGGTCAAGATTCATCTTTATTAATGCTGACTGAAAGGTTGTAAATTAAGAGAACAGAGGTCATGTTTCCCTGTAAACCAATAAACCACACAATATGTAATTGTGTCCAAAAAAAGGAATCGTTGGCATATACTGCACTCTTTTTGGAAAATGATGAACGTTGGGCAGTACCAGTAACTCCACTTCACATGACCATGCCGTTTATTGTTTAGCTTCTGTTTTTACACGCCCAGCTATGTTATGTACTTCCTGTTCTGTTTTATTCCTTCCTTCAGAAACAGAGTATAATTAATTACGTACAATCCAGCCGCCTCCGTCTGTCGTCATATCACAGTAGACCTGCAAGGGCTGGCTCTCGTCCCCACGCATGTATATCGTGTAAAGGCCCGAGGTGGTGTCGCCGTTCAGCAGAGCCTGGGAGCAGTCTTTAGGGTGTCTATAGAGAATTCCAACTGTGCCACAAACACACAAACAAAACAAGATACAAAGGAAGATTTAACACAATTCAACACCGAAGTGAGTGGTGTGCGTGATCTACAGTAAGTCTGTCTATACAATCTGGTAATGTTTAACTGTACAAAAAATCATAAAGCATATGAAGTGGAGTTAATTAATTACAGATGGGTGCATGTCAGAGGTGAACCCATCCCCCATGTTCTGCTAACTAGTGCAGAATCATCACATTAGATTTCACAAATACCATTACATCATTATTAATCAGCGTGTGTGTGTATATATAGTTTATTTTTATTTGTATTTTCCTGATGTATCAACCATTCCTGATGCAAGTTTTCCATTTTATCCGGGCTTGGGACTAGCACTACATCCAGTAGCTGGGGTTTGGGTATTAACTTGAAATCGAACCCGGGCCTTTTACATGGTAGGCAAGAAATCTATCACTGAGCCACCAATGTACCAAATATTTATGATTGTATATTTAGAACCTTTTAGTCAGTTTAAGTGCTGACCTGAATAAAGCAGGTTCAATCCAAACCAGACATCTAACAGTGAACAGTTTAAAATGAAAAAGCTGTATAACTCCAGTGAATAGACATATCCAATCATTGTATGCCTTTACTGTAACTAATGAGTCATGTTTAAATAGTATTAATAGTAAGATAATGTGCTGAGACATTTATGGAATTTTACAGTTAGAAAAATCTTATGATTCCAAATATTATGGAAAAGTGTGCAACCTGAAAATTCTGGGTATAATAATGGACTTGCTGATCGTTTCATTATTAAATAATGCCGTAAACAAGAAGCTAATGAGACTGTTTGTACTGAGTTTGGACTCACTGGTGGTAAAAACAGTGGAGATGATGTGGCTTCTCAGGGGGCCGGAGATGGCCTGCAGGCGCGCTGTGTACTCGGTGGAGGCACTTAGCTGATTCATGTTGTATGACGTGGATGTGGGGCTGAGGATGACCTCCTGAAACGAGATACCCGGCAACAGGATGTTACAAACACTACAGTACACTTTTCTGAGACACTGCACAGCTCATTGCTGTTTTACAAACATAGACGGGAATATAAGAACTTAAATATGTACTATAGTATCATCAAACACAATATTAATGTATTTGTTCCACTGACCCGGACTATACCGTCAGCGGACTCATAGGTGAGGATGTAGCCTGTGATTTGGGCTTGTGGTGCCCTCCATGTCAGTGTGGCGCTCTCAGTCTGGATGTTACTGGCTTCCAGGTCTTGGGGAGAATCAACATCTGCAGCAGAAGAACGGCATTAAATCTGGCTTTCATGGAGGCATAACTATGCAGAAATGGGTACAGGGTTAAGCATTTAAATTATTATATTACACTCTGCACCATATTATTTTTTGTGCCAGTGTTTAATTCTTCAGCAGATACTCTTTGTTAATGTGTTGTTACAAATATAAAACTATTTAAACTAGTTAATGAGTAATATGCTTTATGAATGACTGAATAAAATGCAAATAATACTGGTCATGTTTATAATGTAATAAAGTACAGTATAACATTCACAGTATATGCAAAGAAAGGGATAATTCTGAATATGCCATAGTGAGATACAGACCTTGACTTTCACATCAGTCAAATCATTCATCAAAAAGTCAAATGATTCATAAAAGAAAACATTTTATTTATTCTTAATATACTTATAAGTTAATTGGTGTTATTATTTTGTATGAAGTTTGTTGTTGGCTAATGTTGGCTAAGGCAATAAATAATGCTCAGATGTATGTACAGAGTTTCCCATATAAATGTCACCCAGTTAATTAAATCAGGTACAGTATTAAGTCACATTTTTGTGATTTGAGTTGTGCATAATGTATGTTTAGATTCCTGGTTCAACATGCTCCATTTTGATGCCAAGTTTATTATTGTGTCATGTCCGGTTCCTGAGAGATGGCCGGTGTGAGTTTATCTACAAGGAGCACTGCTTACGAGGGAAAAAAAATTTAAAATCCTCTTTTTAGAATATATAAATGAGGATCTCATGATGGCTCATTTTGACCAGAGGATTTCCCTACTAAACCCTACAACTAAAACAATTTAGCAAGAAATGCATATTTTTCTCATTCAACCGGAGTAACCAGCTCGGGTAGTGTTCATTAAAGTGCTTTAAAACAATGCTTAGGGAATAAGGTATTTATTAACCGATTTTTCTCAAAATTTAAAAGTTGAGACATTTTACCCACTGCATTCGATTGGCCAAACTAACTAACCTACTGTACTAACGCTTAACTACTGTAACTTGTGCAACTTTAATACTTGACTTGATATGACGTTTTACCAATGCTTATGTACTGTAGGCTTTTTATGCAATGTGTATTTAAAAGCATGAACAATAGGTCTATGTGGAAAATGGAGCATGCAGATAGGTTGCATGTTTAGTGTGTGCGTGTGTGTGCGTGTGCGTGTGTGTGTGTGTGTGTGCGTGCGTGTGATTTTACCAGTAGTAAACTGTGTGGTGGTGGCAGCGCTCTTGGCAGCCTCTTTCACTGCATAGACTTTAGCAGTGTACTCAGTACCAGGGTAGAGAGAGCTCATCTCAAACTCCACAATGTTTCCAGAAACTCGCTCTGTTATTGGGGGAACTATCAGAGAGAGAGAGAGAGAGAGAGAGAGAGAGAAAAGCATTAACAAAGAACTTTATGAAGTTGGAATGTCAGTACAATTTATTTAATGTAAAACACGGGTGGACATACAGTACAGCAGTACTAGCCTGAGCCAATCAGATTTCATGTTTTTTGGATTATTGCTTTTTTATTTGTGATTGCCTGGCAGACAAATACATTATGAACAGGGAGAAAAATCCTATGTACGGTATTCATGCTCAAATGTATGGCACGATCTTTGGTGCGGCTTGATGCTGTGACTATAGTCAAATGTTTGCTATTTGTTTTCCAAATCCCACAGCCACTGCTGCTCTCCACAAACACACACACACACACACACACACACACACACACACACACACATTGGCTGAAGCACATTTATAGACGGGTGTGTACGTAATAAATAAGAAAAATATTCATAAAAATAATAAGTGATATCTTGACCTTGCACATCTATATATAAAACATATTATTTTCTGTGCAGCCTGTAATTTTAGTATGTTAATTAGGCCCGACCTCCCTTCTGTAGCACTGAGAGCTGAGATCACATGACCTGAGAGCTCATTATAACAAACATCATGGCAGACACAGAGCCAACAAAAAAAATACGCACAAAATCTTTCAAATAGTTTTGACACCTTGTCATGTGATCATTGCATTTTCGTGCCCATTTATATTAATTAGCGTCTACCAAAGATGGGCGTATATACAGGATCTGCCTTGTCTGTGTTCAATTATTCCAATGTTAATACAACATGTTGTATTTTCTATAGTGACTTTATTTCATTTTTTCTCTTAATTTTAACATACATGTGTAATATAAATTTTGAGAACTATGTGTGCTAATCTTTAATAACACAAAACTTAAAAAATAATAGAGAGTTGTTCAAACATTCTTATTTGCGTAAGAGGGAAATAATCACAAGCAGAAATCTAATTATTATTATTCATTTTTAGTTTTTTATGTCCAATACGAGTATACTGTAGGATACTAGAGCTTATACTGTAGCTGAAACACTGACATACGTTTTAAATCATTAGTTTCTTTAAATCTTTACTATTGAACTTAGCTAGCAAACCAGCTTGCTAGCATTATTCTATTATACTAACTATTACTTTTTAATCTTTTAAAATTAAGATCAAAGTATAAAGTTTGGCAGCAAATCCATTTTTTTGTTTACCCCTGCTAGACACGAACACTTCTTGAAGAAGAGCATGGGATTTAGCTTATGATTTGTGTGATGTGATTTGTTACTTGATTCTGCACTGTAGATGATCACGTATCCGTCCACCGTGGCGATGGTAGGCTGCCAGTGCAACAGCGCCGTGGTATCCGTGATATTGACTGCCACCAAACCATGAGGCTTGTCCAAAGCTAAAAAAAAATAAATAAAAAAGTCACGCTAGCTTGTTTCATAAGGAATGGAAGTTTCATCAGATATGTTCATGAGAGACACAATCTTACCGAGATTACAGAGATTATACTATTGTAGAAGCCGAAATTGTGACTACACATGGAAAATTACTCTTACAGATGAGGATTGAAGTCTGGATTGAAATGCAAGTTCATTTATGCAAGTACAAATACAAGAAACTACAGCATAGAAGACAAAGTTAAGAAAGGTGGGGCACTGATGGCCTGAATATTGAACCCTTTAGTCAAATGATTTTGCAAATGACGCTTTTTAGAGTGACGGTGTTGGACGAAACTACATAAATAAATATTATTAAAGTTTTTGAATTTTATGACATATACAGGAGTACAAACATTGAATATTGTGTTTGTTGGTGCGTGTGCATGTGTAAACTGTACCTGTTGTAACTGTATCAGACGCTGGCTCACTCTCCTCCCGACCCTTCACTGATATGACGCTCACTTGGTAGGTCACCCCCGGTGTCAGGTTGGGCAGAAGAGTCTGGGACTGGCCTCCGTCCACTGTTATCATCATAGGTCTTCCTGCAGAGAAGGAACAAAACCATGGAGGGAGTTAAATGGATTCGACTTCGTGGCAACAGTTTGTTGAAGGCCCTTTCCTATTCCAACATGACTGGGCCTCATTGCACTAAGGACTATAAAGATATGATTTCCTGAGTTCTGTGTGGAAGAACTTGACTGGCCTGCATACACAGAGCCCTGTGACCTCAACCCCATCGAGCACCTTTGGGATGAACTGAAATAGAGATTGCGAGCCGGCCTTCTAATCCAACATCAGTGCCTGACCTCATAAATGCTCTACAGAATGAATGGGCATGAATTCCTACAAAAACACTTCAAAATCTTGTGAACAGCCTTCCAAGAAGAGTGGAATCTGTTAGTACTCCATATTGAAGTATATGATGTAGCTACAGTGTCACTGCAAGTTTGGACAAAGACTTTTGTCCCTATAGTGTAAGATGAGTTGGATTGTTGGATTATGGGTTTGGTCAAGATTGTGTCTCTGCACAGACGATATCGATTAGCTTGCAGATCTACTACCTCTAGAATTTACAAAACCTACACTGCACATCAGCTGGAGATGCACGTAATACGAGGGCCATTCAAGCCAAAATAGGACTCATGAGTGAAAGCGCTACTAAGACTCTTAGTTGTCGTAAAACATTCGAACTGTGCAAACGTTTCAAGGAAGTCTGTACATCCCTGAATGATGATCCCGACCGAGGTGGCTTGGAGACCACTTGCACATTATAGGAACTCGGCTGGGAGATACCTCCATGTCCCTGTGCAATCCTGACCCCCCTTCAAGCCTTCATGTTGTGGGTCATAAATGGAGGTCATTGCTTCATCGTACTGAAAAAAACTTTCTACCTTGTTGGTATCCAAGCACTAGGATAACTGCATTAGTGTAGCAGGGGATATATAGAAAAAATAAAGAGTTTTTACTTTTATAACTTATAAAATTCCCTGTTTGACTTGAACACACCTCGCATATAAAATATGAATCTCCATAGAATGAATGTATTAGTACAGATATGGGCAGTGGTATAATCTCTTATCAGTACCAGGTATCTTAAGTGCTACTTCCGAGTGTAGTACTGATCCTGTACTCAGACCGCAATTTATACCAAGCTGATTTATGCAAAAAATTAAGGAAAAAATAATAATTCACTGTATGTACATAGGCGATGAGAAGAATTATTTTCTTTCTTTTCTTCTAATAAGTCAGATTGGAATGAGAGTGAAACACCCACCTCCATGAATGGGCACGTAGGTCACTCTGTAACTGTCGACGCGGTATCGAGGTATAGTCCAGTGAACGGTGGCAGACGTATCGGTGACATCAGAGAATCGAATACCTTTTGGTGTACCCAGACCTTGCAGGAGACAATACATAACAAGCAAAATAAAGACTCACACACATGTATGCTGAGTATTCTATTAACGTTCAGCACAGACTCACTCACTGTACCTGTCGTAAATGAATCTAATGCTGGCTCACTCTCCTCCAGACCCTTAACTGAGATGACGCTCACGTCGTAGGTCACCGCGGGTGTCAGGTTAGGCAGAAGGGTGTGGGATTCACTTCCGTCCACTGAGACTGTTATGGAACTGCCTGTAGATGGGGGTGCAGGACCAAGTTTAGACCAGAGCCATAAGCCACCACAAGAGGGCAGCATCACTTAAAGAAGACTACACATGTACAGTACACTGTACAGTTTGACTGGTTTGGAAAAAAAAAAAAGCAGATAATTTCTGTACATAAACGAACAACAACAACAACATAAAAAATTGCGTTTCAAGATTTGAATTTCTCGTTTTCTTATAATAGGTGGCTTGATGGTTAGCACTGACGCCTTGCAACTCCAGGGTCTGGGTTCAATTCCCATGTTTTTTTGAGTTTGCATGTTCTTCCTGTGCTTGGTGGGTTTCCTTTGGGTAACCCACCAAGTTGTGAGTAACTACTAACTGTGAGTAACTAATTTATTTATTTATTTTTTGTAAGCTACACACAGACTCTCTCTCTCTCTCTCTCTCACTCACTCACTCTTACTCTCCATCAAACACTACATGCATTTAGGGCACTCCTCAGCTATGTCTTTGGTACTTTGGGGGAAACTGGAGTACCTGGAGCAAATTCACAAAGCATGGGGAGAAGATGCACACCAGCGTTTGAGCTTTTAAAGTACAATGATACTGTAATTTACACATTTGGATTATAAAAAAAAAAAATTAAATAAAAAAAAAAAAAAAGGCATGACCTGCTGAAGCCAATAAAAATGCCAATGTTAATGCACAATTGTTTCCAATTAAATCAACTTTCACAGTAGAAGGAAAAAAAAAAACTAACTGTGGCATGTGCAAAAGTTTAAAGAACCTTCCATCTGGAATTCTTTATCATTTAAGTGACCTATTAGGCGTTTGTTGATTCATTAGAGCTTGTTAGGAGGTCAAGAATCATCATTAAGAACAACAATTCCAGAGCATAATAAATCCTTTGGCTCTGAAACCTTGTGCTCATGTGCATCGACAGCCATCGGCTCGACCGAACAGTTGACTGAGGATATAAAAATAAACTGAATTTATGAGTACAAAGCAGAGGAAGTACATCGAGCTCACAATTTCCACTGTCATTAAGAAATGTCAATTACAGGAAACAGTGAAAGTAACAGTAACATCTGGAAGACTAAGAAGACCTTCTGGGAGAAAGGTATGTATGCTAGCCACGAAGGCAAAGCACATCCACCATATGATATTAAGGACCTGTAGGACGGTTATATTAAACACAGGAGTGCAGAGAAGTGTTATGTTCTGTTCTGTAGCATTGCTTTAACAAATCCGGTCTGCACGGAAAAGTCATCAGAAGGTAATCTCACCTGTGACTTCATCCCAAATGTAAATGTCTGATGTATGCAAAAGAATATGTAGATAAGCCAGACGCATTGTTGCAAAGTGCTGCTGAGGAGTGATAAGGAAAATTTTTTTTTTTTTTTTCCTTTCAATTCCCGAAGTTATGTTTAAAAAAAAAAAAAAAGAATGAAGAGAGCCTGATTCATTCATTCATTTATTCATTCATTCATTCATTCATTCATTTAATTAGTATGTTTTTGGGGGTTTGCACCTGCCAGTGACGCATGAAACATTGCACATGTTAATGCACCAATGGATTGGACTTAATGTTGTAAATCCTGGAAGCAAATATAACACAGTAAGTCAAGGAACGGAAGCTAAAAGGAGACTGAACAATGATCTAAAACATACCACATAATAAAGGACATAAAATGTTCTTACAATGCCAATTGATAAGCAAAGTACCAGTCAAACAGGACCTCAGATTAGAGCCGTTATAAAGGCTCTACTGTATACAGTGTAAGTAGCAGATACATGCAAATATTAACTGTTCAAACGGTTCATGCATATTTTGGGTGTTTTACAATGTAGAAAGAAATAAAAATCAGGAAAGACCATTGACTTAGTACAGGTAGGTGTGTCCAAACTTTTGGATGGTAGTGTAGGTAGATGTTAAAGTTGCTCTGCATTCAAAAAATCTCAAGAATATCTCAGAATCAGAAGTGTGCGTGGCATGTCTATTTGGCTACAAAAAAAATTGTGTTTGCAAGCTTTAATATTTGCTTAAGTGTTTCTTACTACTGTAAGTATCAAACAGGAGGGCCGAGGACTACCACGTATTTCCTCCGAACCATGTGATGCCAGCCGATCGCATCTTTTGCTCACAGTAAGCTCACAGACGCCCCTGATTGGCTGTAGAGCCGTAATTATTGTAAAAAGCACTAAGGACCTCTCATCCCTCCCCTCTGAGAGAGCTCGGCCAATCAGATCTCTCTAGACCTCCGGCTGCGAGAGGTTGCAGCATCACCATCACAATCTTCGGATAATTTGGGGCAATGTCCAAACTTTTGTGACAAAATCTCGATTTGACCAGGTGTGCCTAAGTTTTAAATGGAATACTTAAATAATTATAAATCCCATATTCGGAAAAGACCAAAAAAGCACCGATATTCCAGTATCAATTTATAAGATCAGATAGATTGTAGAGACTCTAATTATATGGAAGGATTATGTCGAGGTTGTGTTGCTGCACAGATGATGGATGATTTGTCCAATCCAACGTGCAGATCTATATACTTTTATTATTTATGTCCTTTTATTATAGTAGTAGCATCCACTAGTATCAAATATTTAGATCTCCATTGAAGTCTGTATAGAAATTGGCATTTAGCCAGATTGTTGAATGACAAAAGCAGCACTCACCTCCGTGAGCAGGTGCATAGGTGACTTTGTAGCTGTCGATGTGGTAACGTGGGACAGTCCAGTGGACGTTGGCGGACGAATCGGTGATATCAGAGAAGCGAATACCCTTTGGTTTGCTCAGACCTTGCAGAAGCCAATAAGTAATGAGACAACACCACAAGCAGAGCAAATCAAAGAATCATGAGTAAATCATGAGTGTGTAGGTGGTACCTGTTTTAAATGATTCAGAGGCTGGCTCACTCTCCTCCAGACCCTTCACTGATATGACGCTCACTCCGTAGGTCACCCCGGGTGTCAGGTTGTGGAGGACGGTCTGGGACTCGCCTCCGCCCACTGTGACTGTTATAGGAGTGCCTGTAGTGGGGTTACAGAACCAGGTTTTGACCATGCATGTGATGGATAAGACCACAAGAGGGCAGCACTACCAGACTATGGATACCAGACTATAATGCATTGCATTAACATGCTGATTGTTCTGAGAGAAAAAAAAAAAAACTATTGTAAATATTGTGTTGGTTTTTGAATGAAAAGAGGTAAACACAGCTTTTGCAGCAAAGTATGTTAAACAAACTTAAAAGTTTAGAATAAAAATGTGAAAAAATTGGGGAAATGTTTTTGGCCATCCTTATAGCTGTAAAGTCTCAGAACTAAATAAATTATACCTTATATAATTCTTCATAAAAAGGCCTTTATTGACTCATTACTTATTAAGTGCTCATTTCCTGGCTCACTGGAAATCTGTAAATAAATATATTTGATGAGTGGTTGGGATATAATTTGCTTTTGGGGATGTGCCATCGTCGCTTAGTGGTTGGCACGGTCACCTTGCACCTCCAGGATGTGGGTTTGATTCCCATCACTGGTCTATGTGCCTGGAGTTTGCATGTTCTCCCCGTGCTTGGTGAGTTTCCTTTGGGTACTCCGGTTTGCACATGCTGATTAAGCCAACTGGCATTCTCAAATCCATAGTAGTGTGTGAATGAGTGTGTGTGCCCCGCGATGGATTGGCCCCCCCGTCTAGGGTGTACCCCAGCTCGTACCCTAAGTCTCCTGGGATAGGCTCCATGCCCTAGTGATCCTGTATACAGGATTGAGCAGAATTGACGGATTGAGTGAGTGAGGGTTGTTCCAGTGGCACAGGAAATATTTCAAAAGTAAATATGCGAACGTATTCTAGTAAATGTTAAACGATCCCGCGAGCAAATGTGACACTTTCAGGCAGGAAATTTATCCTGACAAGGGGTTGGCTTCTACAACAGGACAATGATCCAGAAACTATCACAAAATCCATCTCACAATACTGAATGAAATGCAGACTGAAGCTTTTTGATCGCTCCCTTGTGGTCCTATGTGACTTGAATGTCTTTTAAAAATATGAAGGTTTATCTTAAACACGGTGTGCCTGTAATAAGGTCCAAGAATGTCTCACAACTTGAAATGTTCCACCAGGAGAAGGGATTGACATTTAATTAAACCAGAATGGAAAAAACTTCTAGCTGGCTACAGAAAAGTATTTGCAAGCACTGATATCTGTCAACGAGGGTGTTACTAAGTACTGACTTAATATGGTGGTCAAACTTTGGGAGCAAAAATATGTCCAAATATTTGCAGACAGTTGTATAACGTACTTTCTAAATTATATATTTAGAAAATGGATGAATGATTAGACTGTGTCAGGATTGTGTTACTGAATGTATGATAGATTAGGTGAGCTCCTCCTTTGAGATCTACAGTACTGTGCAAAAGTCCTGAGCCACATCTTATTTCTTCTTATTGAAATTCCTTCCGTCCATCTAGGAACCTCTGTAATCCAACTAGGGACCGTGAAAGGAATTGGTGATTACCATTTATTCCCATTTTCACAACCTCCGGTCAACACACACTATGGGCAATTTGGGAACTTTAATTAACCTAATATGCACGTCCTACTTTAGGAGGAAACTCACCAAGCACGGGGAGAACATGCAACCTCCATGCATACAGAGCCCGAGGCGGGAATCGAACCCGGATCCTGGTGGTGCAAGTGGACAGTGCTAACCATTAAGCCACCGTGCCACCAAAATAAATGGTATAAAACATTTAAAGAAATAGAAACAAGGTATTTGTAGCCTAAATATACTATTTAAAAATTATTTGTTTACGTACGAATCTCAGCAGCAACCTCATTTCCCCTCTCATCTGTTCCAACCACTCAGCATTCAGCATAATCAGTATACTAATCACCTACTGATCAGGTCATCTGTCATCATCTGCGCCTGTTTCTCACTGGTTCATGCTTTCAATTCAGCTGCTTTTTTATGTTTATGAATGATTTATAGGTCACTGTGTGGCTTAACCAACAAAAAACATTCCTGTGAAACTGCTCAAGTACAGGGACTGATCATGTAGAAAGTGATCATGTAGAAATCAGCATTAAGTAGAAACACTTACCTTCATGAACGGGTGCGTAGGTGACTCGGTAGCTGTCAACGTGGTAGTGAGGGACAGTCCAGTGCACATTGGCAGAGGTGTCGGTGATATCAGAGAGACGGATACCTTTGGGTTTGCCCAGACCTTAAAGGAAACAACACAACAAGCAAAACAAAAATTCGGTGATAATCACATATATGGTACACTTATGGCTGAGAAATGGTGGCGTATCACTTTAAAACTCAGCATTAACATAAATGGGTATGTGTGTCAATTGTACCTGTTGTAAACGTATCAGACGATGGCTCACTCTCCTCCAGCCCCTTCACCGAAACGACGTTTACTCGGTAAGTCATTGCAGGGGTCAGGTTGGGTAGAACGGTGTGGGACGCACTTCCATCCACAGTGACTGTCAAGGGAGTGCCTGCAGGACCAGGATTTGACCACAGAGTGGACCAGAGTCATGCATGAGCAATAAAGCACCACAAGAGGGCAGCATTATCAGTGAGAAGGTGCTGATCGGAAAAACAAACGTCTCTGATGGATTGCATTCATTAACATGCGGATTGATCTAAATGCTAGAGCAGAACTTTTCAATGCCAAAAAACACATTGTGTAAGTCTGGACGCTTGAGAGGGATTTTTAGAAATAAAATTCTGTGGCTAAGAGATAAGAATTATATAGGAATTATACTGAAAAAAAGATGATTGATGATTTCTGAGATCTACGCTTGCAGATTTACTTCCTGCATTTACAATGCCCAAACTACACTGAACTTCAGCTGGAGAAGTACTTAACACACTATTATTAAGTATAACTTTCCATAGAAGGCCAGGTAGCAATAGGCAAAAAGCCAGAATATCTCTGGACTACCTTAATGTACAGTACATACCTCCATGAATGGGCACATAGGTGACACGGTAGCTGTCGACGCGGTAATGAGGGACAGTCCAGTGAACGGTGGCCGAGGTATCGGTGACATCAGAGAAGCGAACACCCTTCAGTTTGCCCAGACCTTGCAGGAGACAACACGTAACGAGACAATAAGCAAAGCAAACACAAAGTGTTAGAGGCTGTGTGAACACAAATTGGACAAGTGTCATTGATGCCAGTCCAAGATGAACCCAGTCCAGTACCCAGATGGCTTCAAAAAGACACCGGCTAGCTATTTCAGGAGAAAGCAGAAAGGAATATCAGGCATGTGAAAACGTAAAAGTTAGTATAGCGTATAGAAAGACATAGTCGAAACAACGAGATAAAAAGAGCTCAAGCCTCTCGGCCATTTTTCAATGTCAGGAATCGTAGAATCTTGTGTGACAGACATGGGGAGATTAACTTGCCCCCATTACGTGAGGACAATGGTGTGACATGCCAACGTCAGACTCAAGAGGGAAGAGAGGCCCCCTGGGACAGAGCCAGACAACCAAAGACAGACACATATTCAGTTAAAACACAGACCCAGTTGCGCTGTCCAATGAGTAAAACCGCGTGACTGGGCAGTTGGTGAAAGATGTCAGATACAAAAGAAGAAGAAAGTGTAGAAACAAAAGAAAAACGTATATATCTGTTTTTTTTCTTCCCCTGTGCAAATCTATACATCTGGATCCACTTGATTTATTTTTTAAAAGAGGTTAGTATATGATAAAAGATGTTCATTTAGAAAAGACACAGACAAGACATACCAAAGTTGAGACATTGATTTTCTGTGACTGAAAGACATAAGAACAGGCCACAGCATCCCAAAAGCATCGTGGTACAGTAAGTCCCACCATATCTGCGCCGATGCTTTCGGGAAACTCAGCTCAGCAGGTTAGTACTTAGATGAAACCTATTTACTTAAGTTCTAAAAAAAAAAAGTGCGATGAAAGACTGTGATTTCACCGGCTTGCTTGTCCAAGACATATCCAAATACCTGTTAGAGCTTTCCCTGAAATGGGCTTGAAGTTCCGTCCTGCAATTGTCCCAAAGAGCTTAATTTTATACTCTGTAGCCTCATCGAGGCCAGAGATCACTTCTGTTCTCTTGTCTCCTGATACACTCATCTGCCTTTCCTTTCCAGATCCATCAGTGATTTGGATCATAAACATTTCAAAGATTTCTTCTGGAGCCGTCCACTGCAGCGTAAAACCGTCCGGCTTGTTGTTGGTGACGAAAAGATGCTCCAGCTCAGGTTCTGCCTCTGGGTGGACAAAGGAATACAGGCATTCGTCCATCTGCGCTTTCCAAACATGCTAAAAGTCCTTTTGGCGGCAAAGTGATCACAACTGATTATTACGAGGCATGCTGTAGTTAGTTTGGCGTAAGCTATGATTTAAAAAGTTGAGGAGATGCATTTCATTAGAGGATGCTAATAAACATCATCCAGTAATAAGAACATGCAAAGAGATGAGTTTGAAAGTACTGGAGGGAAAAGTATATGGTGGTTAGATTCAACCCTGGAACTAGCCTCTAGTCAGATCAGTTATATAGTTTTTCCCATTTGGACTAAAATCAGTAAACTACAGTCAGCGTTTTTAATGTTCATCAGTTCTGCTACAGTAAACAGCAGACAACAAGTATTCGGATGGTTCAAACTAAAACTCTTTGCTGTTTACACATCTGGAGCATGTTTTGCAAGTGTTTGGACAACGTCTGATTTGGTGGTTTCTATGCAACCGTATTCTTAAGTTCAAAATTTGATGAATGAACCTCCAGATCTGTCTGCCTAACTTCGATACGCTGGCTAATCACAATCACACACACGCACAATGGAGTGTCGGAATGTTCTCTGGTTTAGTCACTGGAAAATAGCTAAATAAGTCGCAGGCCAAATACCCTGATTATACGCATCACGCACATCTGCTCCTACTGTACATCGAAGCGCATGAGATATTCGCATGTTCTATAGAAATACAGGGAACTGAGGTGGATGCTTTATAAACATCCAGGTGGGGGTTGTTGTTTAACATGGTCAAAGGAAACCATCAGAAAACACAAACAAATATAATAATCATATGTGTATTAAAAGAGGTGGATTAGTGCTCAGCACTGTCGCTTTGCACCTCCAGGATCTGGGTTCGATTCCTGTTCAGGTTCGATTCCTGTCTCTGTGTGCATGGAGTTTGCATGTTCTCCCAGTGCTTACTGGGATTCCTCCGAGTACTCCGGTTTCCTCCCACAGTCCAAAGACATGCAGATTAGGCTAATATGAGACTGTATGTGTGTGTGCCCTGCGATGGATTGGCACACTGTCCAGGCAGTACCCCGCCTCATGCCCTAAGACTTCTGGAATAGGCTCCAGGCCCCCCTCGCACAACCCTGTATACAGGACAAAGTGATATAGACGATGAGTGAGTGAGAGAGAGAGAGAGAGTGTATTATAGGAGGGAGATTTTTACATAGGGTGGGATTTAATAGGAACCGGCTCCATTCTGCACAAGAGACTGTATTGTGTTTGTTGTGCAATGCTGCTGTTGGGTTGCAATCGATATTTTAAGAAAAATATCATTAACAAAACATCATCCAACTGTACTCCTGTGGGGATGTGGGCTGTAACACTGAGAACATTTTAGAACATGGTGGGTGATTTGACCAGATATCCAACCATGTTGTTGCCAATAAAATATGGTCATTAGTGGGTTCTGTTATTTTATTTGGTCTCCATTACATCATGCAGTTACTACCACTAAGCTTGACCATCCTGCCGGGTCATACCACCGAGACTCTCCACCACATGGGAAAAGGATATAGCATTACAATTTACTACATTTACATTTATTCATTTTAAAACGAGTCGTATTTGTGCAACTGTGCAATTGATGGATAAAATCCTTAAAAATCAGATCAGTGCCGGCATCGGTCAAAAAACGGCAAAGAAATTATGCATGTGCTTATATGGAAGCCTTGCTGGTGGGTGTTAACGGGGAGGCTTTAGACTTCAAACTGTGTATTTGGGTTTTCGGATATGTCGTGTAGAACAACATTTATCATTACTTACATAATGCCTAATGTTACTACTACTGGAATGTGGGAATGATGTCATCAAAAATGTAAAACGCTCAAAATGAGATTATTATTATTATTATTATTATTATTATTATTTTTCATCATATATACAACAATAAAAACGTGTGATCGTGTGTATCTGTTTTTCTTTGCCCATGTGACTCATTTTGAAATTTTTGTCAAATGTTTGTATAATTGGCTAAAATTAACTTAAATTCAGTTCTTCATATTTCATAATTTATGCAAAAAAAAAAAGGTATATGTCACTATATACTGCACAATCTTGAGCCCAATATGAATAAAACAGCAAAACAACTAATGGCTAAAATGCCCTGAAATTTAAGGGCTACGGGTCTTGCTTCAGTTCCAATCAGTTGCAGCTTAGCAGTGCTGGGATTTGAACTCCCAACCTGCCAAACATCTTACCCACTGCCCTATTTTCTATGCATGGAGGTTTGTAAGTGTTGAGCTGCAGCGCTTTTCCATTTTGTTAATAAGAAATCAGATGCTGTGTATATATGGCTTCCAGTAGACCCAAAATGACTTGATGAATAATTAAAACAACGTGCCTTTTTTTAATGCATTATGCATCATATTAAATGCGAAAAAGATTCCTTTGTATGATGGTACTGTAGAAAGAAGTGTAACAGTAGAAGGAAGGCTGGATGGATGTAAATCCTTTATACAGTAGTTGCTGTAGCAATTATGATCACTCCAGGAAAGGGAGAGCCTCAGAACACTTGATCATACTAAACCTCTCTCTCTCTCTCTCAAGCTTGAGCTTGAGGTTCGTTCTTGTTTTTTCCCTTTTTTTTTAAAATTCCAACGAGTAGAAGTGGTTGGAAATGAACTGGAGCGGGGACAGATCCCGTGGAGCCGTCACTCTTCATTAGCATAGCGCTAGCTGGAGGGTTTGTCAGAAGGAGTATTAGAGGGGGGTGCTGTTTGTGGGCGTTGTGAGAGTGCTAAAGTGGTAACTGCAGATCACTTTCATCAAACTGGTCTCTCTTAGGCTTTGGGCTGGGACAAAGAGCCATCTGTTCGTGAAGGAGCAACAAGGCGCCAGCTAACCTGCAGAAAAGAGGAGGTCATGCTACTGAAAGGAACGCTCAGCTCAGCTCAGTAACCTGACAGGATTTGGCATTCAGATATACTGGATGCTTATGGGCTAATAGGAGGATATGTACAGTAATTTTATGTCGGCCTCGATCCCGGGTCCCTGATAGATATTTTCGCTTTATGTTCTTATATTTATGAGTTAGTTTTAGAAAATAGTCTGACTTCATCTACCTATAGTATTAGCAAGCACTTTAGAGTATCAGCACTTGCAGCCGCAGCCTGATAAATGCCAAGAAGATGTGTGAAAGTGCCGGTTCAGAATGAAGACGGCTGCAGAGTTCGAAAACCGGGTCTGCATACTGACGAGATCTTTCACAAGAAGTGACAAAAACTCCTTAGGATCACTTCCCTGGCAAACCGCTTCTGCTCAGTCGGCGTCTTTATTCGGCGAGCAATCGAGCAAAGGCCAAACTACGATTTGGAGCTAATAACCAGCAGCAGTACTATTGTGGGTGGTGGAGGTATTACAGCTCAGCGACTGAGAATTTTTTAATCTCCTGTCTTTGGGAGGCGATGTTTTCCCTGACCGTAAACGACAGTTCACTGGCATGCTTAGCATATGCATTGTATATTATGGGTGGTTAAAAATAAAAGGGTATTATTCGCCTGACTTTTCTTTGGCTCGTAAGCATTAATAAGGCTGTGATCATAGAGGGAGGTCAGTGTGTGCACCTGCAGGCTTTGTCTGTGATTAGGCAAAACAGAACGTGCAGGGCTCCATTTGACGCTACTGCAGGTGTGCTCTGAATATCAGCATGCTCGGACACGAACTGTAATTGGCAGGAAAGTGTGGAGCTTTAAAACATTAGCACCGGATCTACAAAAGCGGCTCGGACATAAAAAAATAAAAAGAAAGACTGCTCGCGGTTTACAGGGTGTGGTGTAGTATACATCAAAGAGCGGTGCAATAGCATGTTTGGGTGGAAAATTGTTCATAATTGGCACAAAAGCACTGTGTTTTATTAGAGCAGAGTAGACTTTGAGCGGGATTTAATTACTAGACAAATTTCTATTTGAAAAAGGTTAGTTGTTAGTCCTCATGTGTAGCATCCACTGTGTTACTATTAAACCTGTTAGTATTCTTTCGTTCTGCTTCCTGAGAAGATGTTAGAATTTTCGAAGGAGAGCCGATGCGCCGGCGCTCGTCGGACGGCGGTACCTGTTAAAGCTTCCCCAAACACTGGCTCTAAGAGACCTCCTTTGTACTGGCCGTAAAGAGTGACCCTGTAGAAAGTGCTAGGAGAGAGATCAGTGATGGCCAAGTTGTGCTCCAGTCCTGAAAGAGTGTGGTTCTGGCCCTTGGAGAGACCGGCAGGGTCAGCCACCTCGATCAGAAAGCCTTCAAGATCACCCCTCTTCAGCTCCCAGGATATATTGAAGCCGTCCCAGGATACCGCGGAGATGGTGATGTTGCCCAACAGGGGCTTTTCGTTGTCTGGGTGATAAAGAGAAGATTAAGCAACAGGCAGTGGAGCACTCGTTGAGCAGATAAGCAAGAGTATGAGCAAGACGACCGGAAATGGTCTTAAGAAGAGATCTTAGTGAAAAGATGAGGCACATCCATAAAGCAGTCAATACATTTAAGACACACATACTGTACTGTAGAAGAACAGAAACACTTACCAGACTGCCGAAACAACGTGATATTTTTTTATACTGTTTTCTAGAATTCTGGTTCCAAACTAGGTGAAAGGGTTCTATGCAGCCAAGCGTGGGAACCAGTCCTCTAGGCGATCTTCCACTAGTGTAGTAGTGGAAATGTCTTATAATGAATGTTGTGTTGGGAAATTTCAAAGATCTTTCTCTGACATATGCAACAGCAATTGTGTAAACCCATTTTTTAAACATCGACAACGATGTCAAACGTTTGAAGGAACAAGCACATCTCCTCTGTAAACAACACATTACAAACATCTGTCTCCGTCTCTGTTGATTTTTGGTCGAGTTCCATCTGTTCCATGCAGAACAAACATCTGCCCATGCAGTGGAAAACTGGCACATGAATTCTGCTGCAATAATAAACAGGCTCATTTGCTCAAGCATCCGTTTGGTTGAACCTCATTAATAAAAAACAAAAAAAACCATGCACCTAACTGCAGCACGGCGTGGTATTAATGGCTCAGAATGAAGCCATTAATTTTTGAAGGTTCTGCATAGCCTGCTTGAGCAGAAGTACGCAGATTGCTTCAAATAATGCAGGAAGCCATGCAGGGAAGCGCAACGCATAATTGAATATCTTTGCTCCCCATCAGCATTCATGAAGAGATGGAGAGCAAAGAGCTTGGAGATGCACCATAGGCTGCCATTATCCTCTTAATGCACAATCAAGTGGACACAAGCGTACTGCTGAATTGAGTGAAAGACAAAGAGGATGGAGTGAAAGACTTTCCCAGTTCCCAGGCATGAGAATTTAAAACTAGCATTGCTGGGAAAAATTTTACACTGTCAATTAGGGTCATTAAAGGATCCGAACGATTAATCATTCTCATGCAAGTCCATGATGATTGATGAAAACGATCATGGATTCAACCGTAACCCAAGCATACACTACAGAATGTGGGGGTGAATTTTTTTTTTTTTTGCACAAATTTCACCTTTCTAGCAAATAATAGAAATATTCATGCCAATCTTTTTCATTAGTTTTTTTGTTACAGCAAGCTTGACAGTCATTCTGGCTGTAATCCACAGGTTTATATAAATTAGATTACATATTATTATACTAATGCATTCTATTACATTATCTTTTCCATATTAAATCCATTATAATCATAATCCAAGACTGATTTTATATATATATATATATATATATATATATATATATATATATATATATACAGTGCGAAAATATATATAAAAACAGAATGATGAGGAGGCGACTGTTTATAGCTGCTGTAACATAAGTGATAACAAGAACTAGCTTGTTTCACAAAATAAAATGTGATTACCAGGTTATAATTTGATTAAGAAGAATAAAACACTTTGGAGTGGTAGCCGTGACTCTGCCGCACCGCAGGGACACATCACCATCCAGCTGATGCCTGCATGCTCTGAAGTGTTTTATTCTTTATATATTCAAATTATATGACCTACATAACTCAGTAAATTGAAAATAAATTTCTAAATAGAGCTCAATCTGATTTTTGATTGGATCATCTGGTGGTATGAGAAGGTGAACGAGTGCTACCTCCTACATGGGCATCCAAGACAAACCAGGACTGATCGACTAAAACAGAAACCAAAACTTAAAGCACAGTACAGTGATAGGAATCTTAGCCAGAGTAAAAGATTTGAACGGTGCAAACGTTTAAAAGAAGGTCATATGTACACTAAAGATGATCGGGTAGCTCCGAGCCTACTGAAGCTGTTTCAGCGAGTGGAACGTCTGATTAAAAATTACAGGAACTGCTCATTACAGAAACTCGGCTGAGTTATTTCCACATACTCTGTACGTTCCTGACCTCTCTGCAAGCCATTTCTACATGTATGGGCAATTAAAGGAGTTCCTGGGAGGCCAGCGTTTTTTAGACATGAAGCAAGCAGTCCGATCATGTCCACGGTTTACTGAACTTTCTACCTTGCACTAGTGATAAGTGCATTAGTTTATATATTAGCTATATAGTGTAGAGATTATATAGAGAAATGAAGTGTTTTTACAGTATTCTCATAACTGTGTTCTGTTATTCTGCATAATCAGAAGTCCTGGTTTGACTTGAACGCCCCTCGTATATGAAATTTTACTTTACTAATATGTAGAAAGGTACATAAAAGTGTCCTTCCATAGTCATTTGGCATGGATTATAATAATTAAAAAATCATTTTGTGTTTTTGTAATCTGTTGCACTTTTACAGACCCTGTAGTGTACAGTATGCTTAGCCTCATGTATAGCCTTCAGCCAGACGCAGCGGTGTTTTATGACCCTGACATCGGAGTCAGCCTAAGGACCTCGCAACACAGGCCTTGCAAATCCCTCGTATCAATTTCCCACCTGAATGACACTATTGTGGTAATGAGGTTCTATAAAACAGTCTGGAGAGACTTGCTCAGTGTACACTGCTCTATATTGATAGCAC
Organism: Clarias gariepinus; assembly: GCF_024256425.1. Lineage (NCBI taxonomy): Eukaryota > Metazoa > Chordata > Actinopteri > Siluriformes > Clariidae > Clarias > Clarias gariepinus. Next base: position 22,462,415 of record NC_071120.1, read on the forward strand.
TATATTGGTCTCATGTGATTCTTCTAATCCCTCCATTGTACTCAACGTGTCTCTTTCAGGGGGGAAAAAGGCCTAAATCAAGAGGATTCCCTTCGCCACATCTTGTCCTCTCTCATCCTATAATGGGCCTGCGGTGAGTGTTATGCTCCATGTTTGTACTTCATGTTTGAGGCAGATAATGGCTGCAGAAATGAATCGGTGGGATTAGAGCACTGCTGATTTTTGGAGACAATGATTTAACAGTTGCCTCAGGAGGGGGGCCTATTTATTATCCCACCCCTCATTTTATCCTGGTCAAATCACACAAAACCAGAGGGAGTGGCCTCATTTTGACAATTATCACATGAATGAGGTGTGTGTGGGGGTGTGTGTATGTGTGTGCCTCTCTTCCATATACATACCCCTAAATTTAGCCAAAAATGTTCTCTTTTCCAAAACATGAATTTCCCCAAAATTGAGACATTTTTAACATAGAGAAAAATATTTATCATGTCTTCTTCTATATCCAGTAGCTACCTTATTGCTTGTTACTATCTGCCATGCTAGTTTCCCTTTCCTACTATATAAATCACACACACACACACACTTTGCCACTTTCCCCCCCAAAACTATCCTGTTACATAATAGTGTAATGAAATGTTTGGTTTGGACGTATAACCGACACTCCAACCCACAGAACCTTAAACAAAAGTCGTAATCATCTGAATTTGTCTTCCTCTTGTTGCTTTAAGAAGTCAAATAAATCCACATGTTGTTGCTGAAAAGGGACTCGAACAGGATGTAAAGCTGGAACATACAATGAATTCGATTCATGCCTGAGCTTGGCTCGGATGCCTGGAGGCAGATTGTATAGAAGGGAAAGATCTCCCTCTCTCCAAGAGGCAAGCAAACAGAAGGAACCTTAAATTAAATTTTATACAGAGCATTAAATTAAAATCTGCACACTCCAAAAGAAATATTGATACTTTTTTGATGGAAAAAGTACAGATAATTCAGGCCTCATTTCGGCTGTCATGCATGATAAAGTTACAAACCACATTAATCCGACTTTCTGTAGAAAAGAACTCAAGCCTGCAGAATCCAGAACTGCACCAATTTCAACGAAAAAAAAAAAAAAAAAAAAAACTCTACGTCTTTTAAAAGTCAGCAGGTTTTGCACAACCATCTGGAAATACTGAGAGCAATGCACTAGTTAAACAGCGGAAGTAGTGCAGAACTGACCTGTAGATGCCTGAATGCTGGCAGGCATGCTCTTTTTCCTCCCCCGCTCTGCAGTCAGGGTGATGGTGTACAGCATGCCAGGGTTCAGGTTCCTCAGCATGTAGGTGCTGACACTGTCGGGAACTTCAAACTCGGCCCTGTGGCCGTCGGCGGACACCAGCACAAGCTTGTAGACATCGATTTTAGCCACAGGTCTCCTCCAGATCAGCACCATTGTGGTTTCTGAGGTCTCGCTCACCTCCAGATCCTTTGGAGCATCAAGGTCTGGCAAAAAAAAAAAAAAAAAGTTTTAAAGAGTTTCATTTAATATATGTGGTTTTGTGTGGCATATGTGGCAATTATGTCATAGATTCCATTCTATGCCGCTTTAAACATTTAATCCTGGACCTGTCAATAATCCACATTCAATTTTAGTTCCTTTAAATGCAGCAATTATCAACGTACAAGAAATTTTATTATGGTATGTACTATGGTAAAATATAGTACATGCAATAATATACCATATTATTACTATGGTAGAAATTACCATGGTTGGCACCATATGACTTTATAGAATACCAGTGTAGGTACTATAGCACGTACAACATTACTTTGATAAATACCATAGTACTTTTTGGGTACGCCGGCATGTTTGTACATACTGTACCTTATTAGATATGTTGGTAAATACTTCTTGTATAGTATAGGTATTCATATTACAACTGATGAACTTTATGTACTGTAGTACTCATGGTATTCACCAAAGTATTATACCATACACGATAGTTTGTTACCGTACATGTTAATGTCGAACATACATTGGCACAGGTACCAATAAACTACCACGGTACATATACCTTGGTGAAAATCCCATGAAAGTCAGCTTTCTTGTAGAAAAATCAAATTTTGTTTTTTATTTATTAAAAGGAGCATATTAGAGCAGTCATATAAGAAATTCTTACCCGTGACGGCATTGGTGGTGGTAGGGGCACTTTCCTTCTCATCTTTGATTGCAGTCACTCCCATGCCGTACTCTGTCCCTGGTCTAAGACCTGCAAAATAAATAAATAAATGCAATAAAATGCTGCAATAAATAAGGTTACATTCCTAGAGCACCTGTGAGTTGTGAAAACCTTTGATGTGGTCAAAAATATGCCTATAAATGCTCATTATTATAGTTTATATTTTCATTTAATTTCAAACTCAGCCTAATACATTACCCTTAAAAAAGAATGTAAAGGTAAACTCGTATACTGTACTGTTCTGTACTGCGTCCCGCGCAGTGCTGGAATATAAAATACCTATGTTACCCCTATACTGTACGGACTGTAAATCAAACAAGTGTGTGTTCTTTAGTATACACAGGTTTCGACAAACAATTTGAGTTGGGTTCTAAGGAAAAATCTGAAAAACTCTAAACCGTGACTTTGGGATCGACTGCGAATTTATTTTTCAGAATGAAAGGGGAAAACCATTCAAAAACATAAATACAACATTATCTGTAAATTTCCAAAAGGGTTGTTTTGACTGATCAGCCCTCCCTTATGAGTTAATTTTCTATATAATTGGCATCGGTCATTTTCAATTTCATTTTTTTCAGAAATCCGAGGCTCTCACATTGGCCTAAAAGCAAAATTTTCTACCCTTCAACTGGCTCTTGAAGATGATAAAAGCCTCCAGCCCAAATTTATGTATTTATCCTCCTTATTGATTCCACTGGCCCCTATAAAGGTCAATACTCAAGAGGCTTTCAGCATGAAATTACCCCTAAAACAGAGGAATCACTTATTACCAATAAAATCACAAGCGTGACGGCAATTACAGATAATAACCGTGTAAAAGAAATGAGTTACTAGTGAAATGTGTGTGCGTGTGCGTAACGAGCTCAGTTTTTAAAATAGTCTTACTGCCTTATGTAAGACATAGAGCACCCAAGGACAATAGAGGCGACCAGACAAAGAATAGATCTATTCCTCATTTTTGATTTATACACATTTTCCTCATCCTGACTAATCTCTGTGCGCAGTAATATATGGTCTTACAGGACGAGACTGGCTCGAAGCAATGTGTCTAACAGTAATGAGATGGAACACATTTCCCATGTATAATTTTCTAACTCAAGCACATACTATTACTGTTATTTTGTTTTTGAGATTTACTCTGGATATTTTTACATAAAGATGGGCCTTCAGGCAAGCAAATATGTAATAGCGATTGCACATTTTAATCCACTTATACAACTATGTACATTTGCTGGTATTCATCGATCATATATACCACTTATCATGTATAGGATTGCAGGGGCCTGGAGCCTATTCCAGTGCACAAGGCAAGCTTTACCCTGCATTCGGATAAAGCCAATCAACTACTTGCACTGTGGGAGGAAGCCAGAATGACCTGAGGAAGCCTCCACGCACGGAAAGAATATGCAAACTCCACTCACGCAGCCCACAGGTGAGATTCGAACCCCCAACCCTCAATGTGCGAGGTGACAGTGCTATATACTTAGCCACCATACCACCTTATTTCCTAGTATTATTTTATGAATTCTTAGAATTTCTGCACAGATAATATGATATCTTTTACCTGAAATCTTGGCTTTAGTGATGTCCTGAATGCCTGACGGAAAGGTTAACTCTCCGTGTTCTCCTCCTGACAGTGGTCCGTATTTGATGCGGTAGCTAGGAACGTTGGCTTGGCTGTTCTTCCATTCCAGTGTAATGCTGTCTTCTGTCTGATCTATCGCCCGCAGGTTTGATGGTGCGTCTAGGTCTGGAGCACATTCACATCGTGGCACATTTTAATTCTTTATTAACTCTTTATGGGTGGTAATGCTTCAAAGTCAAGTCATTAGTCAAAGTTGACTGTATTAGATTAGTAGTTCGGTCCTTATTTTAATATTAAAAGTAGCTCATATGCAAAATGAAGGGATGCTCTTACCTGTGGTGAAGGTCTCAGCGACGGGTATACTGGTCATTTCCCCTCGGCGGGCCATGAGAGACACACTGTATTCCGTATCTGGGTAGAGTTCAGCAAGGTGGTACTGGGTGTCAACTGATGAAAGCTCTACTGTGTGGCTGTCTGATGAGCCGCTGGTGGGGACATAAGACATAGAGATGCTATCCACATGAGCTATGGGCTGGAACCAGGTGATCAGTGCAGTAGTGTCTGAAACGTCACGGACATCCACCTGGCTAGGAGCATCGATCACTGCATGGAGGAGGCAGAAAAGAAGCAAAGAAGTTAAATGAATGATCTTTGGAATTTTTGTCTCTTTGAGTGAATATAAAGTCACTTTTATATAGTATTACTGTATGTATTTCTATAATGAAGTGTGAAGCTCTTCACTTTTGGGGGTAAGGGGGATGGGGGAGGGGGTTGCTGTGGCTGGTGTTGGCCACATGAGGCAAAGTGGTAAAATGTGAAATGTCACTTTTTCCTTGAGCTGTAGATAAAACGGAAAATTTGCATTTGAGTTTGGAGCTTGTGGGTAAGCAAAGCTCTCATCCTCTCGAGGGAGGAACGCTTCTTGAGCAGCTTGAATAGAAGGAGGTGAAACCTTCCTTTCAAAAATCAGTGCTTCCTCTCTGGGCAGTTCCTTATTGGCACATATCTCTGAAATTGAGTGAGAGACACACTGGAAGATTTGTTCAGCTGCTATCATATGAGCACACAGTAGCCTTCTTTATTATAGCCTATGAATGGACCCTACTGTTGTATTTAATTAATTGTGTTCCTGCAGGCTCTTGTTTTTCTTAGGCACTTTCCTGAAATTTTATCCTGAAATAATATGCTACAAAAGGTTTACTGGTTGGTAGCAGTGACATTAAACGGATCACCCCAATGCAAGCATAGCATATTACCACCTAAGTATAAACCAGAAGTAGGAAAGAGAGGTTTTCCAGCCATGCTTAAGTCATTAAGGTTTATGGCAGATCCTGTGCCAGATTGGCTGGAGGACTTTAAAAAAAACAACATTTATTACTTAATTGAAAAACAATTGCACTACAATTCTGATCATCCTGTGGTAATTTATAGGATGACATAAATGCCTGTATAGTCTGTACCAAGAACACTGGGCATGAGATTGGAATATACACTGGATGTGTTGCCAGCCCATTTCAGGGCACCATAAACACCTTTTTATTCACACGCATTCACACCCAGGGGCAATTAACAGAACCAGTCCACCTACATGAAACTTTTTGAATATAAGGTAAGGTAAAATAAGGTCAGCAACAGGAATTTTTGTTTAGAATTTTTGTTTTAGTACACTTGCATGTTAGACACAGCAACACTCAACACAACATGGCAATAACAGGGGTAGCTCAGTGGTTAATGCATTGGACTACGGTTTGGAAGATTCCAGGTTCAAACCCCACAACCACCAAGTTGCCACTGTTGGGCCCTTGAGCAAGGCCCTTAACCCTCAACTGCTCAGATGTATAATGAGATAAAAATGTAAGTTGCTCTGGATAAGAGCGTCTGCCAATTGTCTAAATGTAACAAGGCAAATACTAGAAATACATACAAATTAATATTCAATTAAAACCAAACGTACATAATTGAAGTGCCAGTGGTTTGATATTCAACAGTCTAATAGCTTTAGAGAATGTGTTTCTTTTAACTTTGTAGGAGGAAGTTAGATATCCTAGAGGAAACTTGCAGTGTGAGGCAATGCTACCTTTCCCAATAAGTTACAGATTTTCAATATTCTGAAATAAAATGATTTGGAAACAAAACCAACATAAATTAAGAGCTGCTTACTTGTAACCACATTCGCATTTGCTGGGGGTCCATGAGTGTTGTTCTTCACCACCTCAAGTTTAACCTCATACTCCTGTCCAGGGCCCAGACCAGATTGTTCAAACGTGGTCTCGGGTGGAGACAAGGGATTCGAAATCTCCCCATTCTCTTCTTTCTGGAATTTCATAACACCACACAACCCATGTTAAATTGTGGCACATAATACTAATCATTTCATGCTGTCAAAGCTTGTCAAGTGAATAATGAAGACAATCTTTACTTCATTTCGTAATACGTACAGTATGTGGATTCTACGAAGCATTGTCCTGAAAGTAGTACAATGCATCTTTGTAGTACTAGATGCCAAATCCTTGCTCTATTTATGTGCAATTTTAACAAAAAGAAACCACAAATGGCACCATGGATATGACTCCAGGCTTTGTGGACTCAACAGTCCCATAAAATGCAGAGAAATTAGAGAGATCTTGAAAGTAAACACTTGGGACTTTCAATCGCATCCACTTGGATGTGAGTGCTGCACTTCAAAGTGAAGGGCTTGTTTGGCATGGACAGCCTCAAACTTGATGTATGAATAAAGCTGCCAAGTCTGAAAGAATAGCGTATAGGAAGACATGGTTAGCATGTCCTGACAGGAGCTATTTTTCTGAGTTTGCCTAAGCCCTTGAAAAAGAAAGGCATTGTGAAAACAGGGTAGTCCTGTTGCACATGGTCACCAGAGTCGCCGCCAGAAGCTTCTTAGGAGGTTTTGTGGAACAAAACCCTAGACTTTCAGACAGCAGCCTTTGCATATTGGCACCAAATAACTATTTTCCACAGGATACTCATACAGTTTCCCATCTTGAACACTTACTGGCAGGGCCCTTAATAAATGTGGTATTCCTACCACAGATTTCAGGGAAATGCTACCAAAACCATCATGCTGACATGGTTTGTGGCATACAAGAAGATGCAATGTACTCACTGTGTTTCTGAAGATGAGGTTCCACCCATCAAAGGGGACATTAAGAGGATCCCACTGAACTTCTACTGATGTCTCTCTCACGGTTTTAAACTTAAGGCCTTCAGGCTGCGGAAGATCTACCCATGTGTTCAAAGAAAGGAGGCACATGTTAGGTTTCTTTCTATTCTTTCTCAAGATGGTACAGCAGTTCCTAAATTATTTTCCAGCTTTTAAAGACCAGTAACTGAAGACTCACGTGTTGCTACTCTGGCGCTTACAGGAATGCTCATCTTATTATTTAGAACAGCATAGACACTGATTAAGTATTCCACACCAGGCTCAAGCTCCTTAATAGTAGCAGAACGTTTTTCACCAGGTACTCTCATATCTAGCTCCAGACCACCAGGAGCAGTAGGCATGTAGGTGATTAGGTACTCGGTCACCTGCACCTCATTGACCCAGGTCAGATCCACTGTCTCTGGGGTGACTTGAGTCACAACCAAGTCCGTTGGTGGGGAAACTGTGAATGGAGTGAACATAATGAAACATTTATGGGCTAAGCATTTAATGTGAGTTTGTATTTGTAAAAAAAAAATAATAATAATAAAGTGACTTACTTTCAGAGCAGTCTTCACCAGTGAATCCCAACTCACAGATACACATGCCATTCAAGCAGCGGCCTTTCTCATTGCAGTTTCCTGGGCAAGTCATCTCTGAGCAGTCGACACCAGTGTAACCTTCATAGCACATACACTCTCCATTGTCACAATACCCACGATCTAGGCAGTTGTTGGGACATGTTTTTTCACCGCAGTCTTCCCCAGTGAACCCTTCACTGCACACACATTGACCATTCACACAGAGTCCTCGGTTGTGACAGTTGTTAAGACATGTCAACTCACTGCAGTCTTCCCCAGTGAATCCTTCTTTGCACACACATTGACCATTTACACAGCGTCCACGATTGTGACAGTTGTTGGGACATGTTTTTTCACTGCAGTCTTCCCCAGTGAATCCATCACTGCACACACATTGACCATTCACACAGAGTCCTTGGTCATGACAGTTGTTGGGACATGTTTTTTCACTGCAGTCTTCCCCAGTGAATCCATCACTGCACACACACAGGCCATTCACACAGAGTCCTTGGTCATGACAGTTGTTGGGACATGTTTTTTCACTGCAGTCTTCCCCAGTAAATCCTTCATTGCACACACATTGGCCATTCACACAGCGTCCCTGATTGTGACAGTTGTTAAGACATGTCAACTCACCGCAGTCTTCCCCAGTGAATCCTTCATTGCACACACATTGGCCATTCACACAGCGTCCACGATTGTGACAGTTGTTGGGACATGTTTTTTCACTGCAGTCTTCCCCAGTAAATCCTTCATTGCACACACACAGGCCATTCACACAGAGTCCTTGGTCATGACAGTTGTTGGGACATGTTTTCTCACTGCAGTCTTCTCCAGTGAATCCCTCATTGCACACACATTGGCCATTCACACAGCGTCCCTGATTGTGACAATTGTTAAGACATGTCAACTCACCGCAGTCTTCCCCAGTGAATCCCTCATTGCACACACAATGACCATTCACACAGCGTCCTCGGTTGTGACAGTTGTTGGGACATGTTTTCTCACTGCAGTCTTCCCCAGTGAATCCCTCATTGCACACACATTGGCCATTCACACAGAGTCCTCGGTTGTGACAGTTGTTGGGACATGTTTTCTCACTGCAGTCTTCCCCAGTGAATCCTTCACTGCACACACATTGGCCATTCACACAGAGTCCTCGGTTGTGACAGTTGTTGGGACATGTTTTCTCACTGCAGTCTTCCCCAGTGAATCCTTCACTGCACACACATTGGCCATTCACACAGCGTCCCTGATTGTGACAGTTGTTGGGACACGTTAACTCACTGCAGTCTCTACCGGTGAAGCCAACGTGACAGACACATATGCCATCCACACACTCACCATGGTCATGGCAGTCATTGGGGCAGGTCTTGATGCTACAGTCCTCTCCTGTAAAGCCTTGCTTGCAAATGCATTTTCCCTCAATGCAGCGTCCACGGTTATGACAGTCGTTAGGACAGGAGAGCTCAGAGCAATCATCACCCTCGTATCCAGGATCACAAATGCATTGCCCGTTTAGGCATGTTCCCCTGTCATTACAATTGTCAGGGCAGGAGAGGATGCTACAGTCCTCACCTTGGAATCCAGGATCACAGATACATCTCCCATTGAAACAGTGGCCTTTTTTACTGCAGTCCTTTGGACATGTATGTATAGAGCAGTCTTCTCCGCTAAAACCAAAATTGCAGACACATTGCCCATTAACACAAATACCTTTATTGTTACAATTATCTGGGCAGGTGAGCTCACCACAGTCCTCGCCTGTGAAGCCCACATCACAGTAGCAGGTCCCATTGATGCAACGACCACGGTCAAAACAGTCATTGGGACATATAAGTTCTGAGCAGTCAAAGCCTGTCCAAGGCTCATTGCACAAGCACTCACCATCCACACAGCGCCCCCTACCCAGGCAGTTGTTTAAGCAGTCGGTCATGGAGCAGTCCTCACCCATGTAACCTTCCGCACATACGCAAGCCCCATCAATGCACTGGCCATATTCACCGCAATCCACCGGACACAGCTCAATTCCGCAGTCCTCTCCCCCAAAGCCCTCAAAACAGATGCACTTCCCATTCACACATCGACCTTGATCTTGGCAGAAACCAGGGCATTCTGACTCTGAGCAGTTGGGCCCTTTCCAGCCAGGCTCGCACACACACCCACAGGTTTCAGTACTATAGTTGCCACGACCACTGCAATATGGCTTGGTAGTGAGCTCACCTAGAAACACAAGGCAATCCTAAGGTCATAAAATCACAACCATAAACTTTAAAATGACAGAGGATTTTAATCCAATCATACTCACCTGTAACTTGAGCTCCACAGCAGCCTGCCCCACTGGTACACTGCTCCCTCAGACTGGACACTTCAGCTTCCAGCATCTCCAGCCTGTTTAGGAGATCTTTAAGGTCTGGCATGTGGTTATCACACCCACACGCCTGCTTGGGTATGTTAATTCTGTGCGTGAACACTATCTGGTTTTCTCCATCCACAGTGTGCTCAATGTGCTGCTCAGATGGAAGAGGCTTGGGTTTCATTGCCGCACCCCCAGGCGAATCTAGGTCCACAGAGCACAACGATCCAGTAGGGACATTGATGTTGTACACATGGTTAAAGACCACTGGTTGGTCTGGATTAGGTAGGGTCATGTTCTCGGGTTTGGGTGATGTTAAAGACTCTCGTCTGTGCCTGATCACTTTCCTCAGCAGGCCAGCCATGGAGAGATCCAATATAATGGCCATAGTTACACAGGCCAGGAGTAGGCCTCGCATCCCCATGATGACGCACTCACTCTGAAGCTTGATTCAGTCAAAAGTAGTGTAGAAAGTGGAACTTTTTCGGTTTCGGATGGAGCTTAAGAACTGGAAATTAAGACAGAAAAGGGAAATGTTATTTTTTGTGCTCCATTCTGGGGAACTTGGATATACCTGTTGTACATGCAAAGATTTTTATACTTTAACGTTATTTCGTGTCCAGCAAAACCCATATCAGTATCGTGGCAAATTCTCAGCTGCCAACCCTAAGCTCTTTCCCATCTACATTTCCTTTAGGAATTACCCCAGCAAATAAAAATGGAACAGGAATGCATAACCTTGTGTTTCATTTCCTAATGCTTGACAGGGTGTTTCCTTTGAAACCCTTCCGTGATAACAAATTAGGCAACACCTGGCATCTAGTCTCTCTCCTGGCTTGGTATTTAAAATCCAAGATGACAGATTAATACTGCTGTACAGAAGACTTTTGCAGTGCCCCCAATATCATAGCAGGTCAGGGTTCATGCTACTCTCAAATATTAGCATTTTGCGCTGTGACACAGTGAATCTCACATGAAACCATATATTTTTATTTATAAAATGTAATAAAATAAAATAATAAAAAGTATTTCCAAGAACAGAGGACATAGTTCTTTTATTAGCAGTGGTCCACTGGAAAATTATTTGATATGAATTGGAGAACGCTGTATTTTTGTTTTTTAACATTTTCTTTTTTGGGACAAAAAAAACCATGGCTTTTTGGAAAATCGTAAAAACCGAATTTCCATAATCTAGCTGGACATGCACCAAAGAGTTCTCAGAAGCATTTTAAACACTTTATGATCATTTTATGAACACTAATTAGATTTATTTTGCATGGTTTTAACCACCTAGTAAAATGCCTAATGCTATGTTATTTTGCCAATCCATCAAAATTCACTAGCATTTAATCCAAGTACATTAATATAACATATTTATAGCATGAAATTGACATTCAGGGTTCAGTTACACCTAAAACTTGCCATATTAGAATAACCAATAGGTTTAAAATAATATGTATTCTTTAGTTTTTAAAATCCAAGTCGGTCCAACTTGTATACATTTCTAATGAGATCATACAGTATACTTTTTATAGATTCACATAATTAGAAACCATGTGCCATGCATCCATCAATTACAAAAGAGTGCTGTGGATAAATAGCTGACTGAGACAGCATATAAGGTTTACGGTCTGTTCTATTCACAGCTAGTGAAGTCAGCTGCAGGTAATATGGTCTAAGATGCAGAGCTCTGAGCACAGATCCGTCTTGACATGTGATTAGCAGGAATGAGAGGGATCACACAGCTGCTACACACATCCCTGATTAGTCAGACAAGGATGACTGCCCCTGTGATAGAGAGCTAAAGCATTCGGATGATGGGTATTTCTTGGACTCTCAAGGGTGTCAGGAACAACCCCCACCACCTGTGCCTGTTTTATACTTCACCTCATTGATTAAATCAACAAAATAGGCAGAAAATTGCTTTGTGTCAGGACTAGGATTTTGGATAGATGGCATCTCAACATTAGCAAACCCCCTCCCCACAAACACACAAAACTACTTGAAAAGAAGAAGACGACGACATGTGATATTATACGTTGCTATATATTTGCCAGGAAAGCTGCGGACCAATTCCACAAAAGGTAGCAAGAAGCCTCTTGGAAAAATAAACCAAAAGCCATTCATCTCCGCCAAAGAGGAATTAAGAGGTCTATGGAAACTATACTAGTGGTTATGAATGAAAAAAAGAAATAGTAGTAGCAGTACTACAGCTTTTTTTTCCCTCTCCTTTTCTAAGAAAGAGACAAAGAAATCTTTCCTGAGGACTAAACCATGGCCAGAATGTGCTTTTAAATGGAACCAATGCAAATATTCCTTTCTAAGATCCTGCTGCTAAGCAAGTTGGCCGCCGTGATTTATATCCATCAGAGCTGAACTTCGAAGCAACAGCACAATATATCTGTATTCATACAATGCATCGGCATTCATTCAGTGTTGTGTTGCCCCTTTATTTTTATGACAGCGGCTAGAAAAGGAAAGACTACCCCGCACAGAGACAGAATGAAATCTTTAATACATCGTTACGCTTAGGAATAAAAGTTAATTAGATCTAAGCTCTACTGGCCACAGTCAGATGTAATAAAAAAGCTTATTTGCTTAACTTGCAGTTTGTTGGGTTCATGAAAGGAAACTGTTTTTGTGAGAAAAAAAAAACAGGTGATAAACTGAGCTCAGGGAACACCGTTATATATGAATAATTAACAGATTTGGATATCAGTTTACTTTCGTCAGGTAGTTACTAGCGGACATTATTTTGCAACCATAAGGAATGAAGCGGAAAAGTTTATATGGGTTTTGCTTCGTGCAAGATTAAAGAGTTATTGTGTGGATAAAATAAAATTGCTCTCGGTGGCATCAGTGTCTCAATAGCTATTATAAAATAGATTGGAATTACTCAAACAGTTCGTGAAATGGACAGATGGAAAAGGGTTCATGCATAAATTATCGGATGGGAAATGAAAGTCTGGTGTAATTTGGGGTTAGACAGAGCACCTCGTCTGGGCTGTTTTTTTTTTTGTCCTGGGCTTTTTAATGCACAACAGCCTTGAACCTCGTTTCATACCCGTGGTAACTCTTACGCATCGCATTTTATGATCTGTAAAAATGATTACAATTTTAAAACCCTTATTATATATTGAACAAAGCATAGATTACAAAGATACAGCTGTGGCCAAATGTTGTGAAAATGACACCAATATTAATTTTCAAAAGTCTGCTGCTTCAGTGTTTTTAAATCTTTTTGTCAGATGTTACTATGATACACTGAAATATAATTCCAAGCATTTCACAAGTATCAAAGGCTTTTTTTAAAATTACATTTATACAAAGAATCAATATTTGCAGTGTTGACCCTTATTTTTCTCTGCAATTCACCCTGACTGGGCCACATCCTGACTGATGGCATCCAATGCTTGCATAATCAATGCTTGGAGTTTGTTTACCTGCCTCTTGAGGATTGACCACAAGTTCTCAATGGGATTGAGGTCTGGGGAGTTTCCTGGCCATAGACCCGAAATGTCAATGTTTTGTTGCTTAAGCCACTTGGTTCTCACTTTTGCCTTATAGCAAGGTGTTCCATCATGCTGGAAAAGGCATTGTTTGTCACCAAACTGGTCTTGGATAGTTGGGAGAAGTTGCTCTCAAAAGATGTACCATTCCTTACTTATGGCTGTGTTCTAAGGCAAAATTGCAAGTGATCCCACGTCCTTGGCTAAGAAGCAACCCCACACATGAAGGGTCTCAGGATGCTTTATTGTTGGCATGACACAGGACGGATTTTATACAGGAAGTTGTGGAGTGATAACACTCAGAGGTATAACCTGAAGTTTTCCACCATGGTAAAGTCTTCTGGTGTGGTTTTGTGCTTATTAAGCTTAAGTAAAGAAAGAATAAAATGGAGAGACTGGTGAGTGAGGGACTGTTTATAGCTGTTAATATGAGTATTAACAGGTTCAGGACATTACATTTACCTTTGAATGGATAGCGTCTCATTCTTTTATTAATAAAAACCTGTAGTCCAACTGTTGTTGAATAAGATAACTAAAATAGTTCAGTATTCACTGTTATTGAAAAATGATGCCACCTCGTCGTTAATTATTTTCTTCTAACCCCGTAGCCACCCCCTCCTTTTTTCCATACTGTACATTGATATACATATGTAAGAAACTGATCTTTATTTGGGTATAAATGAAATTTCACTGAAATGAAATTATTTTGTAAATGCGCTTTCCCTCAGTGATTGGTTTTCTTACAGAAAGTGACCTGATTTTGTGCAGTGCCATTTTCTAATTCGTTCTGGGAGGCTGATGATTGATGATAAGGCTTTCCACTCTCAAAGTAATTACATACCCCAGGTGAGAACTAGTGGCTACTGAAATACTGATATACTGTGCTACAACTCAATCGTGCTAGTACTTTGGCAAAATGTTAAAGCAGCATTACACATACACAAAACACTTAGCACTACTGGATCGCTCTCTCTATATATATATACGTATTTAATACTAAAATAATTTCTTATTCTGATTTTAAAGCTGTGTTCATGGACACTAAAAATGTCAGGTTTAATCCTGAGAACTTACATTGAGGCATTTTGATGACCTTTTATCTTACTATACATCTCAGCAGTTGACAGTTAGGGGCCTTGCTCAAGGGCCCGACTTGGTGGTTGTGGGATTTGAACCTAGGACCTGCCGAACTGTAGTCCAATGCCTTAACCAGTGAGCTACCCCTGACCTTATCTTATTTAATGTGACAGATTCCAAGCTCGCTCGGTTTTGTAGGTCAGCCATGATAGAAACTCTCTTCTCTTAATATGGGTCACAGGCAGTGTTGAATGAACTGGTAAAGTCTGAAGATTTTAGTCACCTTGAGAGATACAGATTAATATAGTTTCTCTGACAGTCACTGTAAAGGCAAAGAAAAAGTCAGGTCATACTGTAAAGATAAGTCTTTCCCAAACCTATAGACACTACCACTGGGAACATAAATTTAAGAATACTTTTTAGTATTTATCAGTTCCCAAAGCAGTCAAGGTTAAAGACTTGAAAGGTCTAGCCTGGGTGAAACACTGAAACTGGACCAATCATAATAAAAAGAGCTTTCGCGTATAAAACAAACCTGCTTATCCACCTCGCGAAAGCTAGGTTTTATTGATCTGCCAACCTGGAAGGTCACACTCGGAGACAGAGTGCTGCTGAGAAGAGCACTATGATTGCGCCTCCTAATCATCAAACAAAGAGATGGATTTCCAGGCTAGCTCATAACGCTGTCCGCCTGTGTGTGTGCGCGTGTGCGAGTCTGGATCGATGGCCCAGCGAATAGCACTTGCTCATATTATCGGTTCTTAAATGGATTTTCACGTTGTCACTCACCTGAGAAATGAGCACAGACTTCCTTGTGCAAGGTTCTTTGCTCTCCATTTTCCTTTATTTTTTACTTTGTTTCTTTTTTGACCGTAGTCCTTTTTCTAGCCGTATTACTTTAACAATTGCTACACTGTGTAAATGTGGAGCAGTGAAAAATGAAATGTTATGTCTGTAAGAAATAAGTGCAGCGAAAGAAATAAAGGCGCTGAAATATTGGTGGGTTGCTGAGCTTTAGCTTATGGCTTGCAACAATCCACTGGATCCAAATAGCGCTCTTTTAGAAAGAGTGCCAATCCTTTCTTGGCACTTTATTTTATTTGGCTCAATGTGCTGTAGAAAAGACACTCATTTAAAACTTGGCCGGAGTCCAGTGGCCAGATCGAAGCAAATGAATATCTCGGGTGATGATAATCATGCATAAACGCACGTGCGCGCACACACACACACACACACACACACACACACACACACACACACACACACACACACACACACACACACACAGATAGAGAAACTCTCAGGACTTTTAAATGACATTTAATATATAAATTAAAAATAAAATCTGGAACAAATGTTAAAAATTCCACTAAGAATTTAACTAAGTGGAATTTAGAATTCTACAACATCAAACCTTTGTTTTAACAACAGGTAATACAATTTACGAAAATGACAAGCCAATAACATAAAAATTTCATTCATGACATTAATTCCCTGGAGGATACAGTATATTTCCCATCTGCACAGTAACTGGAAAAATGAGTGAAGGCTGTTTTTCAGCATGGAAAGGCTGATTTTCATGCCAGCCAAGCCCCATTTATAGAGCTTTAACGATGCTAGAGGCTCAGATGGCACCGATAAGCGGGGCTGGTGTGTGTGCACATGTGATAAGAAGGTGGGTGTATGGAGAAAGAGCTACGTCCACACTGCTCCAAGAGATGCTTTACAATAGCAATGTTAAAGCTAAACTAAATCGAGACTGGGGGGGTTGAGTGACTTTGTGAAGGAAATGGAAAGTTGGACTTAGACAGTTAAAACTAAATAATAGGTTTGCTAAAGGCAAAGTAGTTGAGTTGAATCCAGATGCCTTGACGTCTGGATCTGATGGTGTTTTAACATCAGCACTTAAGCAATTTGACTGACGCCAAGACTCTGCTTTATCTTTCAGTCTGCTCATCCGACAAACATTCTGACAATCTGAATACTAAAGGCATGTTGCAGGCTATGCTAGGTTTGTCATCTTTCATCAAAACGAACTGAACACATTCAAGCCGAGCAGCGTAGCATCTTTAGACTTAATGATGGAACTGATACGATTGACACTAACCATGACCCTGGAACTGAGGCTAACCTTTCTTGACCTGAGACCCATGTGCACCTTAAATTCTTCCCATATGGTATATTTAGGGAACATTTGTTACTTGGAGTCTGGTTTTACCCTGGTGACCTGATGTTTATTAGCCTGACCTCTGGAGCAGCCAGAACAGGACTCCTCAGATGTTCTGTTTACAACGCAGTCTATCCCAGATTTTTCTGAAAACTCATAACGGAACAGCGTTTATAAACCTCTTGCTCTCACTTACAAGCCAGAGCATTGTCCATAAAAATGTTCTCTTTAATTAGCTTGACGAGGACTATTGGAGTTAGGGTTTGCACTGGGTGTCCTGGAGAGCAATAAAAACCACAAGGAAAGGAAACCTTCCAGATGGGACGACTGCGAGAGGATCAGGTTACTCTGCCAGGTGAGGTCAAGTTTCTGCTGAATATTGCATGGGGCTCTTTTCTAGCTGGAGTATATACTGTATGTATCAGTGAATACACATTTAAACACCAAGGATCATATCCAGAGTTGAGTTAAGCATGTCTTCCTTGTCAAATGCCCTTTTTTAAAGACTGGCACAAATGCACTGTTTTCTACTGAGATGCTACTATTTCTGTTGAAGATTTATTTCATATTGCATTCTTCGCATCTCTTTATTCAACAGCAAAGAAAAAAAAAAGCCTGCAGAAATCTCTGTGCTTACAGATGTGAACGCTGATCACAATCCTAATTGTGTTCTTACAATATAATAATAAGGAGACACAGGGTAATGTGAATCTATCTAATTGACTGCTGGATGTAGGAGAAATTTCATAACAGCATTACACATAAAGTAAAATGTATTCCTTCAGCTATTCACTCTTGATGTCCAATACGATGACCTAAGAATTATGCATTGCTTCCTGTTTGAGTGAAGAGAAGTGAAGAATTTGCTTTTCAGCATTTACGGATAATGAAGCGTTCGCTGTCGGTCTGAGAACAGCGGAGAAACGCTTCACTGGCCTGAAACCACAGCCGCGTCTGTTCATTTTCAAGCTGGAGGACTTTCTCTGTCCTTGGTCCTGGTTCTACTCCTTTGAGCTGCATGGCTGTAAAAGCCAATGACTCCAGCATGCACACAATTCTGACTACAGAATAGCATGTACGTTTATCAGAAACGTACATTGTGCCAAAATGTCAAGTAGACTAATCAAAAAAGAAAAAAAAAAAAAAACACTTCCTAGAAGGTTTTAATCTTCAAATAGAAAAACGTGATGAGAAACACATGTTGGTTATGCCAATCTACTGCAGTATGAAGGCTGTGAGATTGTTCAAGTACATTGTAAAAAAATTATATATTTTTGCAAGCTGATGCATCTGTGAAAACCAGAAGTCCAGAATTAACTTTACTGCCTCAATCCTGACAGGAAAACACCCGTTTTCTGGCAGAAGGAATGTTGGCTGCAGGGTGAGAACATCTGTTTTGTCTTCTGTAGAGAAGGCACGGAGTTTGACGCACATCATGGCAAAAACCTCTGTCCGCTTAGGTCAATGAACTCTCGAGGACAGGTCAACAGTAACTGTATGCTTTGATTAATCTTTTCCATAACATTTCCAGACTAAACTGTCTGCTGCCTCGTCTTGATCACGGAATGGTGCACACTCCTGTCAGTCGGATCACTGGCGCTGAGTCAGACATGTGTGCTCATCTTTTGGACCTCGACAGAACAGACACTGGCGGTATAAAGAGCTCTGAGTCGGCAGCTTTTCACGAGACCTCTCGCATTAGCATCAGACAGACATTAAAACCATCTGGAGTTTTACTCATCAGAGCGTTTGAGGAAATCTTTTTGTTCGGGGATTCTCATGAATCATTTAGAGCGCCTTTGTGACTAATTTCAGTGGGGAAAAGGTGATTATTTATAGATTTTATTGTGTTTCTGACATGCACCGATGATCAATATCTAAACAGTGACTTGTTCAACAAGGCATTAATACTCGCGTGTGAAGTTAATGCTCAACAGTTCTTGATTAACAGGAAGTTCTTTAAATATTTTGACTTTTTTGTTGATTATTTTAGGTTTTAGATTAGTGTAGATTTTAGTTGTAGGAACTTTTCCACAATGTTAATATGAAACTTAGTTTGAGCAACACTCTAAGCACTGAATTTAGAACGCGTATTCTTTAAAATACTACACACTGTGCTACTTAAAACCTGTTAAATACTTAGAAACTTCCAATAAAATCGAGGTACCATCGTAGATGTCATTGGGTTTTGATAGTTTAAAGTTCTATCTAGCGTCGAACAAACCCCTGGTGCATCACTTTGAGAGACCTTCATGCAGGTTCTAGTACTTAGAATCCTACATTGCAAACATGCAGGGGTCTAAATGGAACCTTAACATTTGGTACCTGGAAATTTTTTTGGAAAAAAAAAAGGAAACATCCAGCACCGAATTGAGGCCCCTTGTGCTTCCTTCTGGAATAACCCCTAATAGTATTATGTAGAACCCTACAGTCAAAGCTTCATTAATTAGGGGGCTTCACAAAACCTTACAATTTGGTGTTTTGTTTGCTTGATCATTATACAGTTCTATCTAGCAATCTACAATTCTATTCTAGGTAGAACCCTGAATCAAAGGACTATGGTTGCTAAAACAGATCCTCAACATTTGTTAAATAAAACACACACACACACACACCACACACACACAAATGATGAAGTTCTGTCAAGCACCCAACAGGGTCCTCTGGTGGATCCCTCTGGAAAATCCTACATCAGATTGATGCTACAGCCTTATAATTTGGTATATAAAATTTCCATTATAAAAACGTCAAATTATAGGGTTTTATTTAGCATACAAAGATTCCATTTAAAACTGTACAGCTGAGTGGTTTTTCTTTTAAAATTAGTTACAGATAGAACCCTGTAATACAGTAAATGTTAAAAACATAAGACCATTCCTCCTGTGCAAAGAACCTTTGAGGCACCCTTGAGCTCTATCACTATACCTTAAACTATTTTTTTTTTTTTTTTTTTGGTTCAATCATTATTGAAACCCTTGTGGTTAGAACCTTTTCTCTGGCCAGTATGTACGTATCAGAGTGCATGGTGCTCTTATGCTACTGTAGCAGCTGTTAGAACAAAGCCTGCTTTCCCATTCATCTGTACCCAGTGTCAATGAATACCCTGTACATCTCACCAATAAAATATTTACAATCTATTCCTGGGAAATGACACTGTCTGACTCGCTGGCAGTCATGATTTAAACCTTAATCGTTAGATCGGAGAAGTTGAGTGGCAATAATGATGGATGAAAAAAAAAAAGCAACACTGATGGACTTGTGCTAGGTGGACTGCTGGACTGCATAACAACTAAAATCATAGTCTGGGTTAAAGATTCCCATTAAGATGTTTCCAAAAATCCAAAACATATCGACATGGTCAAGTTTGGTATGACATCATTATTTCAATACACGCTTTCTTATTACAAATTTCTCTAGGCAGAAAAATGAGTACTCTGCATCCAAGAAAGTCAATGCATTTGAGCTGAGTGGCATATAATGAATGCATTTTTTACCCTCTGTCCAATTTTCATCTATGATCCATATACAGAAATGATATTAATTCGATTCTGAATACAAAAGTAGACCATGCATGGATGTCTGTAGAACTGCAGCTGAAGGAATGAATAGCAAGTTATCTGATGACAATCTGTCTCTTTAAACCGAACCCGGAGATCCTGGGGGTCTCTGTCAGAACCCCCGCCCCCTTTCTCTCTCTCTCTCGCTCTCTCTCTCTCTCTCTTCCTCTTTCTCTCTTTCTTTTATAGAGTCACACAGAGGAACGAACCCTCTCTTAGACAAATCTCTCCCATAATGATGCCCTAAGCAGGCAGGACATTCGAACGGTCTCATTGCCGTGAAAGGATGTGAGAAGAGAAGTGGAATCTAACGCCCGCTGTTTACCAAGAGCTGAAAGGAGACTAAATAACAGTGCTAACACTAACCAGCTGACACTTTCCTGGCATGGATGAGCAACAGAGAGAAATCCAGATGCAGATACCCTGTCAGGTAATTTGCACTGCCTGACCCAAAGTGGACACAGTGCATGCATCATCACTTAAAAATGAAAAAAAATAAAAAATCCCATGTAAACCTTAGAAAGCAGTCTATCCAGTAAATCATCACGTAATGCAGTGGAAAATATGAAGCAGATAAAAAGTATACATCAAGTTGATTATTTTTTTCTCCAATGGATTGAAGTGATAACGATATTATTTCAAAAACATCGAGCAACAGCACACAGCACTTTAATTCAGCACTACTTAACACACTTACTCTTACAGGTCAACAGAAATGTCAGTAGATCTGCACTTACCTTATTGTCTGTAATGATGCTCACTTCTTTATCTACAACGTGGCACTCTGAGGACTATTTGAAAAACTTCAAATCGTTGCCGAAGCTTCTTTTTGTGACTTTTTCTTCCTCTTGTTTTTTTTTTTTTGTCCCTAGAGAGATGCAAGTTGTGTCATTTCTCTCCCTCTTTTTTTCCCTCTCAGCAGTAGTGATCCACAGAGGCAGGGAGCCTGCTGGCGCTGCAGCCGGAGAGAGGGAGCCAGTGAAAGAGAGAGAGAGAGGGAGAGAGAGAGAGGGAGAAAGAGAGAGGGAGGGAGAAGTCCTTTTCTCTTAAACAGTAGACACTTTGCGGTCAGACCCCACTCCCATCTACCATTCTTATATACCCCCCTCCTCTTTCTCCTCTCCCTCCTTCTCACTCTCTCTCTCTCTCTCTCTCTCTCTCTCTCAATGTAGAAGCTGGAGAACTGAAACGGGATGCCTCTAGGCTGAGCTGTATAAGAGAGTCCGAGAGAGTGTGTGAGAAAAAAAAATGAGTGTGGGGTGTGAGAGAGAAAGATTTTCGGGCGACGGGAGCTAGTGCGAGACCAAAAGTGCGTGAGAGAAAAAGTACAATGAGAGAGAGAGGCTATGTGAGAAAAAGAGAGAGAGAGAGAGAGAGAGTGTGTGTGTGTATGTGTGTGTGTGTGTGTGTGTGAGCATTAAGCTACAAAGTGGAGCAGCAAATGGTGGGAGGAAGCAACCCAGGGATGTATTAACATACATTTCAGGATTAGAATAAACGAGGGATGGAAAAAAAAAAGGGGCTTGTATATCTGTCTATGTCTTCGATGATGGTGATGACACCGCCAATGACAGGATTTGCATGCCGATCAGCATAATCCCAGTTCCACCAGCTCAACAAGGAGGGGGGAAAGTCATTTTAGTCGAGGTAGATGTTCCAGAAAGCTGAACTGTTTCTACCTCAGGAGGGCTGGATTGCATCTCTCTGGTGCGCTTCTGTAAACCCACGGCACTTAATCAGAGTTTTGAAACCCGTCCAGCATCACACACTCGCACACTCAGACACTGCAGGTAGAACGGAACCCCTAACCATGCTGGCTTTAATTACCATCCCACGCGGCGCCCCCGCGTTTCTAGTAAACAGGCTCCCCAGTTGAAATAAACTCACTAACAAAGACGCCCCGCAATCTCGGATCTAAGCCGCCAAGCAGAAATGCCCTTCAAAGATTTCCAACGAGCCTCATCAGCACTGGAGATGATGATGATGATGATGATGATGATGATTCACTCTTCGGGTGGAGGAAATCTGACCCTGCCTGGTTTGTGTGGGGTGGGGGCAGGTGGGGGGGGGGGGGGTTGTGGAGACTGGGAGGGCTTTCCTCCAGGGAAAAATTGGAAATGTGCTCTCTGAAGAAGGAACTCAAGCTTGATCAAAACCGACATGATGGATCATGCATTGCTGATGACTCGCACCATCCATGTGGGATTTTTAATCTAGGATTCGTTTTTTGATAAAATGAGAAACTGGAACACTCATGGAATTCACACCATTCTTCAACCAAGCTGCGCAAAAACCTTTAATTGAATGTTCGAATACAGTATCAATGCCAAACAAAGAAAATTAGAACAATATTGTGGAGTGTTTGTTACTTTTTCATCATCACCCCAGTTTCAACCCACACTCTCGTAATAAGCCATGTCTCCTGTCGATGGCCGAACTCACACCAAAAGGAGAACTCGACAGTATTCCCACCCACAGTAGACCACCTGCAAGAATGACTGGTTGTTATTCTGTGTGTGTTTGTGTGTGTGTGCCTGAGTATACGTCTTCAGGGGAGGTAGACAAGTTCCCTGCCCTCATAAGAACACACAGGAGCTCCTTCCATCTGTTCTACCTCTCACCTTTCTCTAACACGTTCGCTCTGCCCTCGTCCTCCATGAGGAACCATGTTCGGAGAAACACGTGTCCCAGTTCATCATGATTCAGGGATCCAGAGAAAGATGTATCCTGCAGCCCTGATTTCCCAAATGACAATGTTGCTCGCCACCTCCCCTTGTTTTCCACTTGTGTGATCCAGGTTTATTCACAGGAGCACCAACAGATAATGTGTTTTTTACAGCCAGACCAGGTGCAAGCTTTGTTTCAAAGCTGCTGAGACCATTTTTGTAGTGGCTTTTAAAGCAAAAGGCTTGATCCCAAAGCAACAGGCTATTACGCAACCGTATGTGCTTGATGCACTTTAGCGAAAACAATTACTACATCCGCTTTCTTCTACATTGAACTGGCTGTAACAAAGATCCATCTACAGGTATGTGTCTTAGAGTGAAAAAAAAAGGTTGTTGAGTTCAGGCAGTACTTTTTCCTCCCTGTAATTGGTAGCAGTCCACTGAATGAAAAGCACAAGGGCTCGACGGGTAGCAAGACACTTTCTGTCAGCGCTAGTGGGATCTAATTATAGGAGGAAGTGGCTCCTGCCTACGGCATAGTCGAGTGTCAGGAGCCGCAAGACTGCAATAAGAGAGCGGGGGACTGGAGGGACGTGGCCTCATCTCGCAGGCACCCCGGTGACCTGCGCAGACCTGTTTACCTCATTAAAAATAAATTCCCAGGTAATATTGGCATTTCTCCAACCTCCCTTCTTCCCTTTTCAGCCTTGCGGTCATCCATTATGCAGCAGGGAGCCCGAGTCGAGTGGGTTAACACAAGAAAGGTCATTTGGCCAGTTTTGCTACAAAAAACCTTCACTTCCTGCCACATTTATTACCCCGGTGTTGGATCATGTTCTCACATATTAACACTAATAGCATGTTTAAAGTGTAATGTCTGCAAATGAAGTAAAAATTGACTCTCAGCACCATGCTTTTGTAGACGTAACAAAGTAATCTTTTGGAGATTTGTCATTCATACTGTAAAACAAAAACAAGTATGAGAAAAACTAAAAAAAAAAAAAAAACAAGCAAGAGCCACATACAGAAGCAAAGAGCTTTTTCTGCATATATTCCCTTTTTTTATTAGACCTATATAAACTAAGCAATACATTTTTATTAGGTTTAGTTTCTACGTGGAAATCTGCTGTAAGCAGGAGAAAAATGAACATAAGTGAAATATATCTATAAATGTGGAAGATGCAGACCCAGGTTTAATGGCTAAGGCAGGGCAAAAGAGGGCTGAATGATGTCCTGGACCACACACAGGTTAGCAACCAACCAGCGTATGTGTGCATAAAAAGCCTGTAAATTTCTGCCGACTGTGACAGGAGATTAGAACTTTAGTGTGACCTCTGTGACCTTACGAGTCCAGCGTTCCTCAGGCTTAGGGAGCTTTATCTTGCTCCTTGGTGCTTCCATGTTTTCATTAAAGCTCAGTTTCTATTAAAGCACCATGAACTGGAGAAATTGGTGCATGGAGACCCATAAATATCACAGATTAATGGCTACGGCGTAGATTTGCACCACTGAGAACATGAAGCTTCACTGTACAAAACACACCACATTATTTTTTTTTTCAGCCCTTTGTATGATCTTTCATTCTTTTCCATTTGATCATAGGGGAGGACGGAATGAGATCCAGGTTTTCTAAGAACACCTCCAACAATGGATCATGGTGATTTAAGGAACTCATGAGTATAATCCTGTGGGTAAAGTAATGCACATCTTTATTTCTAATCATGCTCAGTATATTTTTAGTAAAGTTAAGATTTAACGTTTTCCCGTCACCGTGATATAGATGCAGTACTTTAAAACAAACATGGCTGAGCTGAACACACAAAGACAAATAAATGATTTCCTCTCGAACGGCTTGCAACAATGGCAGCTGAGTAAATGAGGCCAAAAATGGAAGTGCTGAAGGAGAACTTTATTGTGAGGAACGAGAAAGAATGTGAGCAGTTACTCTTAATAACTGCTTTTCACTGTTCCTCCAAGCAATCCTGAGACATCGCTGACCTTTGTTCCAAAGTATAGCCCTCTGTTTTTAGGAATCCTATCAATAGATTAGACAGGTTTAAGGGCAATAATTCATCTGTGTGACAGCTGCGTTCAACAACAGTGAGATCTGATTACGGTAAGATGACCGAACAAGACGCCTTCGATTGAAACCGAGAGGAATTTAAGACTTAGTTTTTTCACCTGCTCAAAAACCTGGCCTTAGGGACTGGAAAGCGTCACTTAATCTGATGAAAGCTGTGAAGTGTGGGCAGTGAGATGGAGGAATGCGAGGGAAGGCTGACCTCAGGGATCTGACAGACCTGACCTTGAGTTCAACAAATAAGTCAACTGTGGTGCTGCCACATAGCTTTGGGGAAAGTTTACACGGTGGCACTGCTGCATCATGGAAAAGTTGATGACTCAAAAGATACTGATCAAAATTTCTTGCCTTGATATTACATCACTTTTTTAATGATCAGGTTAAAAGGACCTTTCTCTACCATTTCTATCTCTTTTGATTCCACTCACTTATCTTGGATCATTATGCCTTAACTATGAAACAACCTGATATCCTGAAACTCCACCATTCTCCCGCAAGGCAAGTTGACTGGCACCCTTTGTAACTTCAAGTGAAGTCAAGGACAAGAGCCTTGTCTTTCTAAAAAGCATACAAGAATATGTGTATATTGTGGCATTTTCAATACAGTCGCACAGTCATTGTTTTCAAGTTATCCACCACATCCACGCTGAGACAAGCAGATTTGTTTGAAGAACCCCTCCGAGAATACTAAGCTGTCTCTGGCAGAGTCGAAAAACAACGTCGTATCTCTTTGCAGGAATGGTGGAAAGACAGGCAGACTGGTTTATTTATTAATGCTGTACAGGTAAAGCCTCCAAGCTGAGTGGCGAGGTGTATTTCTGGCGAGATTAAGATGTCCTAGAGGTTTACGTCTTTGAGTCTACAGGCCGCAAGCTTGTTTTCAGCCAGTGCCGACGGCACATTTGTAAAAAGCGACATAGAGAAGCCTTACAATGTAAGTGATCCTCTCGCC
Organism: Clarias gariepinus; assembly: GCF_024256425.1. Classification (NCBI taxonomy): domain Eukaryota; kingdom Metazoa; phylum Chordata; class Actinopteri; order Siluriformes; family Clariidae; genus Clarias; species Clarias gariepinus. The sequence continues at coordinate 22,488,324 of NC_071120.1, forward strand.
AATAAGGCAAAGTACACAGGGAATCACTTTGATTGTGAAAACCACCTGTGGACACTGAGCTGACAGGGTATCGCACCTGCCATTAAAAAAAAATACACAAGTCTTAAAGGATTTAAAGAACAAGCTGTAGTTGCTGAGTTCTCAGCAGGGTTGACAAATTCCTGGATGGTCTTATTGAGGAAGCGGTTTTTGTGCATCTGTTTTCCCCACCCTGTCTTTGGTGAGAGTCATGCCCTCTATGCCCTTTGTCTGCTCGCTGCGATGCATCGCTCCGTGAATGAATGGGACAGCCAGGCGCAAAACAAAGAGCAGATCGGGGCTCTTTGCTGGGACAGAGCAGCTTAGCCAAGGGTATTACCCTCTATTGCTGTCGAGAGCTTGGTAGGAGTTTCCTTTTTACGCTGACCTACAGTCGACTCCCTTCACCCAAACCTGTGTTCGCTGGTATACAATAGAACAGACTTTAGATCAGGGTTAATATTCCACTTCAGTATTTTTTAATTTATAAGAAACTATACAGCCATATCACCGTATCATGTTAAAAATTAAAATATAACAGTGCATCTAATCTTGGTATCAAACTTATACCATGTCGCTATTAAATGCTCGATTCTGATTGGTCAGACAGGTTTCATAACTTTATGAATGGCTAACACAGGAACTTTTATGGTGGAGCTTTTGCAGTACATAAATGTGTTACAAAAAAAATGCATCTACATACTTGCTGATACAGTGAGGTTTTCTGTTGATTCAGCATTTTGCGAAGGAGTCTCCACTGTCTGCAGTTTGTAACAGTCACAGGTAAAGTTTTCTGTCACTGGAAGGTTTTCAGGGCACATTCTTATTATATATTCACATTACCAGCCTGAAGTTGCTTAAATTCCGAAAGAAAATTTACCCTAATGTGACACAAATATGTGATACAGATTATTTTTTTTTATAGCTGTCTGTTTTTCAGATCGGGAGTCACTTTAGCATGTGGTCCTAAATGAGATTCATATCCAATATGGAGTCATGTGAACTGAATGAGGACAGTTGGATCGAAAGTCATGTTTTTTGCCTCTGTGCAAGTGGATTTCATAGCAGCGCTAGCAACAGCTGCTAAAACAGCTAAAAGAAGGCATCTGGTTTTCTTCCTACATCTGGACTTCAACAAATACAGACGACTAACTGCTTGCCGTCCTTTGGAGCGAACTTTCAATAATGGTTTTGGCCAAAATCGCATCCATTGTTCGAAATAAATGAGTGGTTGCAGAAATATGACAAATATGATAAAAACAGAAAGTCATAGTCCTAATGTAATTGATAACAGTAACTTTTTTTTAAAACAAGTAATTTTCTGTTATTACTTACATTACAACTGCTATACATTTGTTTTTTCACTAGCTATGTTTTTTTTTTCTTTTTCTTTTGTCAGCTTTTTATCAAAAAACTATGTTTACATTACAGGCCACATTATAAAATTCAGATTGGATCTGCATGTCAAAACTGTTCATGTTCATAATCACAAGTGACTTTTATCTACGTCTACGTCTGTCTGCATGCATGTACACAACAATCTTTGCTCATCTCACTCGGGTTAAAACATCATATTTTTGGCCATTTCATCTTGTTTTTGATAATATGTTCTAACATCTGGTACTTCCTGTGGGATCAATAACGTATCTATCTATCTATCTATCTATCTATCTATCTATCTATCTATCTATCTATCTTAGTTACTGTAGGTATATTGTTAGCTAGTTGTGTTTAAAATTGAGTATTTGACTATTTAATGATTAAGGTTAAACATCACTGATCATTTTAGTAATGTATGTACAGGTTTTACCCATCGACTTTAATTTTCAATAAAAACAAATTATTTTAAAGCTTTTTTGTGATACCCTATTACTCATAATTTGATGACTTGACATAAATCATGTATTACATAAAATTGCTTCAGTATAGTACTATTTTGGGTTAGTAGCTTAGGGTGTAGCATTAAATAACTGACTTTTCATGAACCAAAGCACATTTCTTGCAATCATGTGCTGATACAATTAGTCCTTGTCCTAGGGCTTATTCTGCAGCATAGTAAGAAATATATATACATATATGTGTTTGTGCATGTATATATGTATGTATGTATGTATATATGTATACAGAGTCAAAGAAAAAAATGTATACACGCTTCAAAGAAAAATAGTATGATATATATTAATATCAATTATATTATTAGATATATTAATGTATAATGTATCACTATAAATTTTGCATTTTGCATATATATATATATATATATATATATATATATATATATATATACAGTTTTACACACTCCTCCTACCTGTGTTTCAGATTGCCGTCTTCCAAGAAGTCAGATAAAGCTAAATCTCCAGAGAGACGTGTGTGTGTGAGAGATGGAAGCTGATGGGTGTATCTGCTGCTTTTATTCAAACAACATTATGACTTGGAGAAGTTGTGTGCTTTTTAAAGCAAATATAGATATATAGTATGTGGCTTGAGATTGATATTTTTTAGTGCTATTTGTACGGATAGAGGGATCTTTCATGGTCACTGTGGATAAGCGTATCAACCAAACACTATAAATGTAAATGCAAATATGCATTTAAAAAGAACAAAACATATGTATGAACCCATTTTTCCTTGGCTGGAACTTGCTGCAATTTCTTTCAATGTCATTTTTCAATGTAGCAGCATGTCATAAAAGGGGTCTTCATCTTTCCGTCACGTTTTCTCATCACTCCTCTGAAAATTACTTGCTTGGGAAAGCTACTTCAATATGCTGTCCAACCAATTCTCTCTCTCTCTCTCTCTCTCTCTCTCTCTCTCCATCCATCTCGTTTTCCTACCATCTTGCCCTCCCATCCCCTCTCGTTCTGCTGCTTATCACCACTTCCTTTCATCTGCACATCACCATCCCTCGTGTCAGTAATCCTGCAGGGTGTTAAATAGAGGACACGTCACGCCTCAACACCACCGACCAGGACTGGCAGCTCTGCTACACACACACACACACATATACACACACATATACACACAGAGAATGTGCATATTCACACATAAATGCACACATATTCGAGCATGCTTGCACACACAGCACACATGCAAATATAGCTTATCTCTGAAGACCTGCAACTTGGCAGTGTTTGGCTAGGTAGCAGTTGGTGTTCTGTGAATAAATCTTGACACCTCTCCAAATTTTGAAATTAATTTGAGCGGGTTTATCACATTTAATCGTTTATGCAGTTCTATCTCTGCCATAAAATGATGAGCAACTTTAAACACTTATGTAACTATGAAAAGTAGAAAAGTATGTAATGAAGGTATTATTATTATTATTATTATTATTATTATTATTATTATTATTATTATTATTAAATGATTGACACACATGTATCATCTTCCACTCAGACAGGCTCACATTACAGTATATACTAAAGAGGCAGGTATACATTTCTGCAGTGTTAGCTGTTTAACGACATGAAATTTATCAGAGGTGTACTCATCCATGGAAATGGATGGAAACATGAAGATAAATGAGAACTTCAAAGCACAGACTATGCAGTATAAACAATCACCATCGTATTCCATTTTGGCCCTAATGATCTCCTTCCTTTCGGCAATAAATGGATGTTAATTTTAACATCTAGTTTTAGGTTACTTCTAAATTAGCTTTAGGTTACTTCATAAACAGGTGCAAATACTTTGGGTTGAGTTTAATATCCATAAATAATAATATCCATATTATCTGAAAAAATTGTGTAAAAGAAAATTATATAGTACTTTTTTTTGGGGGGGGGGGATGATAAAGTCTTTTTGAATAAAATCTTCACCTTCGCAATACTGTAGCGTGACAAGGTCAACTCATCAAAATGATAAAACGTGCTATTTTACTGCAATCAGGTGTGCAGTAAAGTCAAGGTCACGGAGTCTATGAAAGCTATGAAATTTGACTAAAGCGTATTTCCATTTGCAAATTCATTCTTTCGGATCAGATCCAAATGTCTGCATCAGAAAATAAATGAAGGTCCATGATGTGTGCCGAGTTTATTATATCTATGTTCCATGCCATTCGCACAATAAATCCGTTTGCTTCCAGACAGCTTGACTTGCTCAGACTCTACTATGTGATCTCACCAGATCAGATTTACACCCAGAGCCAGAAACTCAATAAATTTAACCTACAAGCAGGCAAGGTCAATGTCTGTGTATTTCAGAAAAGATCTCATTCTGTACACCAACACTCCTTAAATAAGTGACCCTATGCTTTCTTTATAATAAATGTACTGTACTATCTAAACCAAAAGTATGTGGACACATGACCATCATACCTATAAGTGGTTCTTCCCCAAAACTTTCCAACAATATTAGAAATGTTCGATTTTGTGGGATTTCTTTTGTATGCAGTAGCATTTTATTTCTCTTTACTGAAACAAATTTGCTCCAGCTTTACAGAGCCCCTGAACACAGTGTGGGTGGGGATAAAGGAACTCCAATGTCCTGCATAAACCTATGACCTGAACGGATTAAGATGTTGCCGATGTTCACACTCCAAAATCTAGTGAAAGGTCTTCCCAGAAGAGTGGAGGTTTTTACAAGAGCAAATTATGGGACTAATCAGCAACCGAATGTTTAAAAATCCTTTATCATATAGTGTACGTACATTAAACGTTTATCCATGATAAGACAATAATTTTAATTACCAATTAAATGTACCAATTAAATTAGCATTTGTCGCCTTGCACCTACAGGGTCGGGTTTGATTCCCACCCTGGGTCTGTGTGCATGAAGTTTGCAGGTTCTCCCTGTGCTTGATGGGTTTCCTCCGGGTACTCCAATTTCCTCCCACAGTTCAAAGACATGCAGATTAAGTGTAAATGAGCATGTAAGTGTGTATGTGTCCTGATGGATTGGCACCCTGTCCAGGGTGTACCCCACCTCATGCCCTAAATCCCCTGGGATAGGCGCCAGGCGCCCGCAAACCTGAAAACAGGATAAAGTGGTATAGATGATACAGTAAGTGAGTGAGAGTAAGTCTAAGTGTAAGACCCACCGTAGGCAGTTACTATGGATTCCTGCATGTTAATGTACATGCCCCACTAGCTTGATTTTAACTGGTTTAAAAAGATGAGATTTCTGGCTACTTGTTTCTTGGAGAAATGCGACAACCTTCACTCTCTCTGGTAGTTGTCAGATGGCAGTGACCGAGTTAGGGGGGGCGGGAAGGAACACTACAGTATATGGTCTATATGTAAGTTCAAAAGGGGGGACGAATACTTATGCAAGGCACTGCATCAATAACTGTTGTAGCAAAACTAATAACATAAATAAATAAATATTGTGTAAATATACTTTCAGTTCTAAGGAACATAGATTTTTAAGGCATAACAAAAAAGCACTTAGATGCTAATGTTAAAGCTTGTCATTCAATGAAATAAAAAAAAACAAGCTAACAATTTCACATTTGCAGAATGTTCATAAGTCAACATTTCCCCAAAGATGTCTTGTTTCCATTGTCACCATGCCTGTACATTGTCATTATAAAAGTCTTAGCTAGCTGAAATCACATCTATATTTCCTAGTTGCCTAGCAACAGCTTTACGGTGGCCATATCATTTATGTTAATGTGTTCAAACAGTGCTGTGTGTTCCCTCGCTTGCGGTTTTCTCCACTTCGGAAATGTGGAAATGTTCTAATAGATCCGAGTTCAAGCTGTGACACGATGTTGATGTTTCTCTGAATGGTGAAACCCATGGAAATTTGGTTTGAGGTTGATGGGAAGAGTAATTACAGTGTAGTTTTGATCGTATGAAGTCCTGCCCACATATCTGAGGAAAATGTTAATATTCCCTACAGCGTTGTCTTCTTTCCACTCACTTACTATAGCTTGACAATTTCGAATGTATTTCTTCAGGTACCTAATGACAGTATTTTGCACAAAAAATTGAGTGTTGTTTTATATTTTTGGGGCCCAGGAGAGTCTGATTTGCCGTCAGTTTATATTTTTGAATAAAAATTAAACAATACAATGTGATGTAATGTAAGGAAAATAACTGACCTACTAATGACTAAGGATTTATTTGTTAATTCATATTCCGCACGGCAATACATTTTTCTGCATTATTTTATTTCCACAGATTAATTTCTTAATAATATACCAAGATATTGAGGAATATTGACATTTCCAATATAAATCCCATTTTCACATTGACTCTGCCTCGTAATTATAACTAGCTCAATTATAGCCTCAGTTATTGTATAGTTTATGGTCTGCTTCTCTACATCCCATTTTGTTCCATAAAATTGCATTGTCATTATTTTGCACATATTGGTGTCATATACCATATTGCAGTGCAATGTTGTTTCTTAATATCACAGCCAACAGTGCAACATAACTATTTTCACAATAATGTGTACATTAATAAGTGTTCTTAAAAAAGACTTTGAAACAAAATTGCACCAAACCTGAGGCCTGAGCAGTATTCGACATCTGTCCACCGCAGTGAGAGCACATGGTTACCGCTGTTTCATTGGGGAGCACACTGTTAAAGCTCTTAAATGCACATGCAGTACATAACAATGAGCGCTATAAAAGCTACTAGACAACAGCAATTTCCCAAAAGATTACACTGAAAAGCAGACTAAAGGGTTTAAAAAAATGTCTAATGTCTGAGATCTGTTGTGTGAAACCAGATGTGGAGCACTTTGGATGTTGGGCAAACACCATAACACAGTACTGTCATTTGGAAACTAAAATCCATCTCTCTGTAATATTTTAGGTACAACACTAATGCGTTTGTGCAGGAAGCTGTTGTTGTCCAATCTTCAATTGGAATTCTAAACCATGTTAAAAGTTATGGGACCACAAAAGTTGTGGTCAGAATAGTTAGAATGGATGTTAATCAGCATAAAAGCTTTCGTTGTTTTTAGGTTGTATTTGGAACATTATATTCGAATTCGAAAAGTTATCATAACTTTCAAAAACAATGATGTCCCAACTGTACATGTCATCACAACAGTTCAATTTACAGGGAAACCTCGGCATATGAATTTAATTGATTCTGAAAGTGAGTTCTCGAGATGAAATTTCTTATTGCAATACGAATTTGCCCATAAGAACTAATGTAAATGCACCCAGAAATATTACCAATATTACCAATGTTTAACACAATAATCATATTTTTTTGGATATAAAAACAATTAAACATTTTTAAAAAGACATGTAAATGTATATAAAATATCGGATAAAATCCACAGATGCAAAAAGTTTTTATTTGGTCCTGGACGTACGCGCAAATTAGCTGCCGCTCGTTTTAGTTTGTTCGTTCATATGGTCGAAATGTTCTAGCTTTGTCAAAATGATTTGTGTGCAGATGCAAATTTGTTGCAAAATTGAAACTTTTAAGGAAAAATTCATAATATTCGTATCACGAGGTTCCACTGTACATTACGATGGAGCTAGAACTTTTAATCAGAACTTGTATAAAGTAGCAATACACAAAACAGATGCAAGGCGAGCTTAAATAGAAAACTGATACACACAAATCAGGAAACAAACTTAAAACAAGTGACGTGATCCAGAGAATGTGGTTTGTGGTGGCTATTGAAAAATGCAGACCAGTGCCTCCATGGTGCTTTACTAGCAAACATTCACTGTTATCTGAGCGCAGGCAACATTTCTGACCAATATTCCTTAGCCTCCAGGATTAGTGTCAAAGAACAGGCAGTCATTAAAGGTCATACGGTGGTGGCTGAGGCACCTTTAGGACCTTTCTTCTCAGCTTGGCTTTATCATACATCTCCCCAACACTGTTTCGTGATTACCATAGAAGCCGTAAAGAAATTCCGTCCCTGGAGATGGCTGCAATTGAAGAAAACCTTCAATTAGGGAATCGGTTGTGCTGGGCTTTATGATAGCAGCTTTCCTAATAACTAAGTCAGTGCTGATCTGTGGAGAGAGAGAGAGAGAGAGAGAGTAGTTCTGCAACTTCAAACAAACAGACAGCTGCAGGGCAAAAAAAAGGGTCACAGGAGAGGGCGGGAAAGACCCTGGGGTAAATGAAGACGACGTCACAGAAGATCTGATGAGGTGCTTTCATGAGAGCCTGTGAGTGATGCCTTAACCATTCATTATGGAAAGGCAGATGGACAAAATGGATGCACCATTAGGTGCATGGTGCAAGATGAGGTCAAGATGCACAATGTGCTGTGGCATTTTCAAAGAAAGCACCAAGATGGGCGTATATAATCACACAAGAAGAATAATCTGCCATATGATCAATGATTGGATGTGTGAGCGCCTGTATGAATGTACAAATTATATTAGAGAAACGGTGCTTGCTGCTACAAATTGCAATCGTTGTACCTTTTTAAAAAAAAAGTAACCTCTTAAAAGATTCCTGATTTAAAGGCTACTGTCTTGCAGGTGTGCTGCCTTACAAATGCATACTGTGTAGAAGCGGTACATTTTTGTAGCCCGTCATCAAAATGCTAACAATGTTTGTTGCAAACAGAGATGTGCTTGAACAGCACCAGGTGTCCACCGTTCCCATTGTGCCTTTCACTTGTCCTTTTTTGCCATCGCTGCAGCCATTTTATAGTCCTCCCTCCTTCCTTTCTTCATGTCCTCACTCAGAACATAGAACCGGCTCCAGGCACCTCAAGTGCCAATCACTGCTATTGTTTGTGCTTACGTTTTCTCCGGAGAAATTCCAACCTGCAATTACTGACTGAACATTTTCCAGCAGTAATGCTCCGCAAATCGCTACAAAAATTCCCAATGCACCAACAGCGATGGCTTACACTTCTAATCCTGCATTAGTAAGGATTTTTGCACTCCAGAATGATGAGTAAAACCTTTAGCAAAATGCTGTTACGTTTGCTTTCCCCCCATGCGCATACCTGCTCTTTTTTCCCCCTCTTACAAAACCAGGTGGTGGTCATAGAAGACCTGATATGTTCCCTTACAATAAACTAAACAGTTTGAGATTCCTGCCAGGTTTTGAATTGTTTGGTCTGCTCTTTATTTTTTATTTTTTTTATAGCCTACATATGTTTCTTGGAAAAAAATAAAAATAAATCAGTCCACCCTCATGGTCTTCATATGCAATGATTCCGCAGTGCAGTTTGCCATTGTTTTGTCCGTTGCACATCTAGAGTACATGCATCTACAGTATCATGTACAGTATGTCAGAGAGAAAATAAATAAAGCATGTGAATGTCCTTCTGTGCAAATGCATATATTTTCAGAAATGAGCAAAAACATCAGTTGAAAAAGACAAGTAGGCCTTGCATAATTACATATATTGCAATGCAGTCTTAGACTATCATTAGACAGTATTCATCATGTATATTTGTTCTTGCTTATTCTGGCCATTCAAAATACAGGTTACTGGAACTTACTAGCATGTTACTTTTTCTAAATCGTTTTAGACGGTCCAAAGATATACAGATTAGGCTAATTGGTGTTCCTAAATTGCCGGGAGTGTGTGAATGAGTGTGTGCCCTGAGATGAATTGGCACCCCGTCCACCTCGTGTCCTAAGTTTCCTGGCATACTGTAGGCGATCCTGTATACAGGATTAAGCAGTATGGACGATGAGTGAGTAAGTGAGATCTACAGTAGAATATGATGCAAAATGCGCCCTTCTTTCCCCTCAAAATAAAGGATGCAATAGTGGGTCCTTTTTAGACCAAACTATCCCAAGAGCAGGGGGAAAAGCCCGGAAAAGGCGATAGTGGATACACTGTATATATAACTATATTATAAAAATAAAAAATGTTATATAATAAAACAAGGGGATTTACATGAAATCCGCTGCCTGAGAGGCAGTTTTTTTTTTTTTTTATGTTGTTAAGTGGTTAACCAACAGCAGGTCAGCTGCCAGTATCAGACTTATGCCCAAGCTTTTTCTTAAACAATGATCATTGTGATTTTCCAGAAAATATATATATCATATGACATTGATGTGATGTTAACAGTTGGTGATGCAAACAGGAAATCCTTTACAGTGCAGACCAACTCATTTTGTCTACACTGTAAAGCCTACAAGCCTATAAAGTCCTTCAGTTGATGGCGCTGAAATGACGATGGCCGATAGCCCTTTCTGCCAGGTGTACTGCAGCAGTTTAAATAGAAATGATTGGTACGTTCGTACGTTTAGCATGTCCTAGAGGAAGCACATTATCTTTAATGCTCTGAATTTGGTTGCTGACACACAGAGGAGAACTAGCTGGGGATGTATGGGTGGATGGGTGGATGGATGGATGGATGGGTGGATGGATGGATGGATGGATGGATGGGGATTGGCAGATGACCAAAAGAGGAGGAAAAATGAAATATAGTGTAGTAAATTTAGAAATGTCTAAAAGATGAACTGTGAAAATGGCTGACTTCATAAAACAAAGATGATACCATTCGATCACAGAGAGCCAGTTAAGGTACTGCCTTAGATGAAATTTTCGAAATGCTACAGTATATAACTGCATCAAACTCCCTATGCACCTAAAAAAAAGCTAAATACTAACATCACTGCTATTGATGGTCTGCTGAACAGCTTTTTTCAACAAATGAAAAAAGGGCAAGATGTTGGTAGTGGTATAACTTGGCTATCATGCAGCTGAATGGCATGATGGGCAAAACCTCCGGTAATGCTAAATTCCATTTAGCTGAACAACACTAACCAGTGTCGCACATGCTGGGAATGGGGTTTGGAAAAAATAATAATTCCAGCATCGTTGTACGTTACCTATCTAACTGCTAACGATGCAATATTGGTTAAAATTGATTAACACACCTTTACTGAAGATATTAAAAAATATATATTGTAGCGTTTTTACGCCGGGAAGAATGCTGGAGAGACAAGCGAGCTTATTTGCTGCCCAATGCAATGGCTGGGAGTACTTTATTCAGCATACAGCCGGTATGGCATGAGCAGCACCTTCACTCAGGAGCCTACATCTAATTCAGCATCAGCCTGAACTAGAGCACATTTCACACGTTACACCCAACACACACACAACAGGGCCGAAGTCACTAACCCAAACACCTTTCCCCATCATGGTGAACACACCGACATTCCCGCAAAGCATGCTGGTCATCAGCCGCCGCCCCGCCCACGCCACACTGCCCCCACCCGAGCTGTGACCGTCCCTGGTCACCATGACGAACTTTGTTTTGGAGGCGTGGAGGCGGTCGGCGCTGGCGGTGGGAACGCCGGTGTCCTTTGGCAGGTGAGGGATGAACGTGAACGTAGTCCTGAAGCGGTCCGGCCTCCACAGAGTTCAATGTTTCCCCGGCGTGCGGCTGGCAAGGCGCAAGACGGTCCCGGTGGAGCAAAACTCGTGCCCGCCCCGCCAACCGCACCCGGTAGATGACATCGGAGAGCCGGGCTATTACCGTACAGGGGCCCACCCAGTGAGACACACGCCCGGCCGAGAGCCCCCTCCTTCTCCTTCCGGAGGAACACACCCACACCTGCTCGCCAGAAGCAAAATCTCGCCCCTGGCCGTGAGTGTCCACGCCCATTCGCTCCATGGGTGCCCCCACCCGAAAGTCTTGCAGCGGTGCCCGCGAGCGCTGGGTGGGGCCCTTCTGCCTGGCGATGAGCGGTTCACAGTTCTGTGAGACTGGCGGAGCGACTGCGGGTGACGCAGGAACATGGCTGCACGCTGGCTCGGACGGCTGCCCACCATTGGAGAGCCTGGAGGACTGCACGAGGACAATGTTCGGCGACGAGGGCTCTACGTCGTCACGGCGCTCCACTCGCTCGCAGCACCGAGGGTTTCCCGCTCGGTCTGCTACCGGAAGTTCTGCCCCCCGGGTGAGTGCTGCTAACCTGTCCGGCTGTGGTTTGGGTCCAAGCAACCTGGCTACCCCGAAGTTACCACGAAGAGTGCCGCTGGACAAGTTCAGCACCGCACCCCATCTACCCAAAATGTCCAACCCCAGAATGCAGTCCTCCTCGACATTCCCCACAACGAACCCGTGGGAATAAGTCCGTCCACCCACCTGGACTCGCACTGTGCGACACGCCCTTACCTTCACGTAGCCCCCAGCAACGGTGCCGATGCTGAAGGCAGGATCAGGCCGTCCGCAAACACGCTTGCTTTGCCCCAGTAATCCAGAGCGCAGCAGCGAAACAGTGGAGCCGGTGTCCACGAGCGCCCGCAGTAAGACGCCATCCAGCACACAGTCGATGTAGAGCCCGGCGGGGCTCCCCAACCGTCCACCCGGCGCTAGTTTAGCGGCTGCTGGTGTACGCTGTCCCTCAGGCCTGAGAACGTTGAAGCGGTAGTCCGGCTGTCCATCAGGCCTGAGAACGCTGCAGTGGTAGTCCGGCGGTCCGTGGCCTTGGCGTCGTCGCGGAATCTCGGAAGCGATGTCGAGGCCTAGCCGCGACGGGTAGCCCTGTCCCCGGCTAGGTTCACCTACCAAGCGCCACTGAGCTGCGGGCGGTCGCTTGGCTCTTTCGCCGTAATGTGCCGCCATTATGGGCTCAGCGCGCTCGACCTCGCGCAGCGCCTCCTTACGATCACCCGCGCCGTCGCCTCGCCGCGAAACGTCGGAGAGCTGCTCGTTGCCTAGCCGCGACGGGTAGCCCTGTCCCCGGCTAGGTTCACGAACAGAGCGCCATCGAGCTGCAGGCGGTCGCTCGGCTCTTCCGCCGTGACGTACCGCCGATATGGGCTCAGCGCGCTCGGCCTCGCGCAGCGGCAGGTCGCTTTGCCGGCTAACAGCGCGCGGAGATGTCTCTTGCTCCGCCGCTTGCGCTGCGCCAGCCTCCGCCCCGAGATCCAGCGCCGGGATTTTCACTTCACCGCTCCGCGTTGGTTGCCGTGGTGTGCTCGCTTTAGCGCCGTCGGGAAAGCGCTTTTTCTTTGCGAGTAGTCGCTCCGCTACTCGGCGGCCCGCTTGGATTTTCAGTAGGTCTTCCGTTGTGCGCTCGAACCCGTTACTCTCCATCCCACTTCTGACACCAATTTAGCGTTTTTACGCCGGGAAGAATGCTGGAGAGACAAGCGAGCTTATTTGCTGCCCAATGCAATGGCTGGGAGTACTTTATTCAGCATACAGCCGGTATGGCATGAGCAGCACCTTCACTCAGGAGCCTACATCTAATTCAGCATCAGCCTGAACTAGAGCACATTTCACACGTTACACCCAACACACACACAACAGGGCCGAAGTCACTAACCCAAACACCTTTCCCCATCATGGTGAACACACCGACATTCCCGCAAAGCATGCTGGTCATCAGCCGCCGCCCCGCCCACGCCACAATATGTTTTGTAAAATCTCAGCTGTACTATAGTTCAGGATTTAAAAAAATAAATATATAATAAGCATAATTCATAAAAAATGTTCAAGCTCTGCAAAAGTGGCTTTCACCACACCAGAGCTTGCATTTTGGCAGTAAAGACTTTTACCAACCCATATGACTTTTTATCCACGATTCCTGCCAGAACCAGACCTGCTGAATCATACTCCTTCCTTTTTCCATTGTACATAGTGAAAAAAGTTCACCGAGGTCTAACACTGCATCCACAGGGCTTCTGCTGCTTAGAAACACTTTGAGTCATTAATCTCAAATTTCCTTAACCTTGCCTTCACTTCATTTCTTAGAATGAAAAAAAAAAAAAACAGGATCTCTTCATTAAGCTCCCGGCTTAAATATGAATTTGAGGGAAAAAAAATCCTTTGCTACTTTGTTACTCCTTGTTGGCAGCATCTCAAAAAAGGACCCTTTGTAAAGCATATCAAAAGGGGAAAAAAAGATGAGAACACAACAGCTTTCTTTTTGTATAGCTCTCATGGGATGCAACACACGCTGTCATCGTATATTCATTTCTTTTACTTTGCAGTTCTGCTGCTTCTGTGTTTGTTTAGTGAGGGGAAAAAAGAGGAAGTGAATCGTATTACAGATGTGACTATGGTACAGTAATAGGGAGTCGACGTTAATGTACTCCTTGAGGCGATTGCTTTAATCCTGAATGCATTTAAATACACAAACGCAAATGTCTATCCCAGGTGACACATGCATCGCTAGTTCTATCTTGCTAGAGTGATACAGGATTACAAATAACACTGCCTGTTTTTCATGATAAGTTATTCCCTACACAGTACCGTCTATCCATATAAATCAAATAGATCTACGTATATCTTTGGAGATTATTAAAAGATTTGCTATAATCTACCTTCAGTTCCCACCACTTTCTGGCCGGTTCACTCCGTCCCGGATGACTAGGAAAAGCCAGCGAAAGGTTGCAGCCTCGTCTGAGAAGTGTCACAATTTATAGCAGGTATAGTCCCTGCTGCATGTTATAATATATAGCCATCTGCTGAAAACCGCAGGAGTTCATTGTGCCAAAACGTCGAACACAGTTTGAACAGAACAAAGAGCTCACATTGGCCAGATCAGAAAAGAATATGCGATAGATTACACAATAAAATCTTTATGAAATGAATGAAATCACCCTTTCAGATCATAACCCCTACTGAGTCAGATGTAAAAAATAAAAAATAGTGTTGCCTCAGAAACTAAACCCAATGACTGTAATGCTTAATAGATTTTTTCTACAAATACACTTTGCAAATTTGTCAGTTACTGTAGCATTTGCGCTCTTGAGTCACAGCTCCAGAGTCCCTGGTTCGATCTTGAATGATGACTTGTTCTACCATATGTTGGGTGTCCATTGGGTTCTCAGGTTCCCCCTCACCTCCTCAAGATATCTGGATATATATATATATATATATATATATATATATATATATATATATATATATATATAGATATATATATATATTGCAATGAATACAAAAACCATTATACTTAAATGTATAATTGTTCTATTGAATCATTATTGAAACATTATGCATGTTTATGAATTATACACACACTTTTACTTTGTTGGTGTGCTTTGATTAATGCCTATAAAGTGCATTTTATTCGAACTACAATAATGTATAAGCATATTGTAAAAAAAAACATAAAGAAATATATTTAATCAAATTCAATATATGACGAAGTATATTATTAAATATAAAATTATATACATTAAGATATATTTTAATATATCCTCAATATATAAAAAGCTGCAATTCCTTGTGTATTGTTCAATATATTGTAATATCTGTATTAATACAATATAATATTCTGTATATTGTGAATTTCTTTTTTAATATGAATCTTTTTTTTTCTCTCTTAATTATTAGTTAGTATCAGTTAGTGTAGCAACATTTATAAAAATCTTTTCAATTTACCGGTAGATCAGAACACTAAATCATTTAATATATTGACAGTTAATTTATAGAGAAATATATTTTCTTCACATAAGGGGTAACAATCCATTAACACTAAATTTAAGTTTTAAGGGATTGTTGGTCAAACCCCCTGGCAAAACAGGGAAGGCAGAATACTGTAGGTTAATGCCGATGAATAAAGAACTAAAAAGGGGCAGTTTAGAAACACATTGTGTTTCAAGTGTTTTAATGAAAAGAGTGCAAGTGATAAAATGCAGGAAGTGCCTGAATATGGATCAATCAGGATCAAGAATCTGGCAAATGCAACCATACATACATGGTTAATGAATATAAATGGTAATATCTTGTATTGAGTTAACTTTACCTAAGAAGGAAGGATATTTTAAAGAATGTGTACAACTCAGTGTTCTCTATGGTACAGGAAGAAAATCCAGTTGGAAATGATTTTATATATATATATATATATATATATATATATATATATATATATATATATATATATATATATAGGGGGGAAAGCGCAAATGAAAATTTATTGCAGAAAACTATCGGTCAGTTATTCAATCTTAAAAAATATGATGTTGCTGCTAATGCAATTACAGTGCGATATAGCACCTAGCATGGTTGCCAAGGCAACATGTTATTACTTTTGCGCTTGCCTCGATGGAGGCCATCGGTTCAGATGGTGGATCTTTTGTGTAAGAGTATGAGAACCTTCACTTCTTGTGAGGCTAAGGCTTGTAAGGATTCACATTTCAGATATTGAGTTGCTGTAAAGGTGTTTCTTTAATGAAGGTTAAAACATTTTATGGAAGGCACACAAAAGTGCTGCCCCCCAAAAATCAGTGTAATCTTAGATGCACACTTACCAGAGCAAGCCGCTTTCAACCAAAGTACTCTCAAGGGCACGAAAACAACAACGCACCCAAACAAATGCAATTCTATTTCATATCCATTACTCCTGTGGACTAGTCATAACAGACAAACTAAACTGGATATATTTGTGTCCCGATGTTGATGGATCTCTCGTTGCACGTGTAAGCCGAAAACGTTTTTTACCAACTTGTTATTTCATGACATCACCCTGGCACAGGACAGGATATTTGCCCTTCAAAATGCCACACTCATAGAGCACCTCTTTAATTTAAGAGTGTTTAGTTTATAAAGCTGAGGTTTGCTTAAAAGGGAAGGAAACTCCTCAATTTTAGCCCAAAAGTATAACACACACAGTCCAGCTGGGTTACAGCCCAAGGCCTGTCCCTGTCACCTCAATAACTGGCAATTTGCACAGATCTCTGTGGCAGCGAAAAAAAAAGAATTAAACCGGATAGATTTCTCTGACTGTGCTCCAGCACACATCATCAAATTCAATTTAAATCAGCTTTCCTTCTTAAAAATCCATATCGTTGTTATATCCATATGCTCAGGTTATAAATGTACATCTGATCATGAAATGAACTGAAAATATTTAAATAACATTGAAACAATTTTTTTATTCCAAGTTACCATAAAGACCTAAAAAAAAAGATGATCTAGTATTTATGTTGAATAGGCCTAATAAACTGCTCGTGTTTTACAGGATAGCTATTAAATATGGAAGTTAGTGTGCATACTATTTAATATTTAGTTTTGTTCTACATCTTCAATAAATATTAGTTTTTTGATCAGTGTCGTGGTGGATCCGGAGAAGATCCCATGACCAATGGGCATGAAGTGGAAATCCCCCCTGGATGAGACTTCAATCTACTATAAACACATGCTGTACGTAACCACCTGGATGCAATTTGGCCCAGCTAATCCAGGAACATGTGTTTGTGATGTAGAGTTAACCAGAGAACCTGGATGAAACCCACATGCAGACATAGGAAAGCATTACAAATTCCGCTGAGCTCAGGACCAAACTGTGGGATCCTTGAGCAATGAGATGCAATACAACACACTGCACTACTGTACTACATGGTTATTCATCAGCTATTGCTATGCATTACACTGAAATCAAGGACAAGCAACAGTACTAGGTCATTTTTTGTGGAGTGAGAAATGGGAGCCTGAACCCACTGAAGGAGTCTTCGAAATTAAAGAAAGTATCTCTGATAAGAACTAAAGTACTGTAACGACTAAGAGCCTATAAATAATACTCAGAAAGCAGAGTAAATGATAGCCTGGCAACAGGAATTAAGGTTGATTGAGCACAGTCGACATTAATGCCTCCGGCTCTCACTTTTTCCTTAGCACTTGTCAGCAGTCTACTTGACCAGATCTACGATTTTCCATCAATAATAAGACCTGACAAACAAACTGCTGAGCTGGTTTACAGGCCACTCCATGGATATATTATACTAAAATCCAAAATAAATATCTGATCTTATGGTGTGAAATTGCTTTGAGGATTTGGAGTCGTTAAACTGTGGAACTTTTCTTTTAATTTAAATGCATTAAGACTTATACCGGTCTCACTGTCATATCTGTTCCTTGTCCTTCATCTATCTTAATATTTTCTCCAAAGCATGAAGAATGACTAAAAGGCTTAAGCTTGCATGATTTGTTCGTGTGTGACTGACGTGCACAGCAGACTCACAATCCCATTGTGGGTCTAAGCTCTAGACGCCTGCAAAGTCCATTACTGAAAAGAGCCAGTGCATTAAAATGCTGAAGGAGTATCATGAGGAATGAATGGGCATGGTGGTCCTCTTGTTTTCGTTTCCACCCGTAACCTCTGATGTGTGTACCACTGGGCAGGATTCAAAACAAAGACCACAGTGTTCCAGACTCAAGGTGTAAGATCAACCAATAAAAGCACACCCCAGCATGTACTTATTCTTGCAAACACTTTTTTTTTTTAAGGGAAAAATGCCATGGAGACATTTTATACACTTCCATGTGGTGCTTGTTGAAAATTAATGTGAGCTTTATGTGCTATCGAGGTTACCAAAATACAACTGTTGTTGATTATGTTAATTCGGAGACTGAGTCAAACTTCCAAACTGCCATAAAAAGTTAACCCGGGGTGCCTCTAATAAGACCGACGTCCGACTCTGACTTAAGAGTCTGAGACACCACTATTCCAAAGCTTCTGCCAGCCTAAGTGTCTTATACAGTATGTTTTAAATAAATAAGCACTCTAGAGCAGAGTCTTTGCTTGAAATTATCATAGTGAGAGATTTCCGTTGTAACCCAGCACTCCAATCAGTGCTTGGACCCCTAGAACACTAGAGCATAATCAAAGAGAAGATGATGCCTTCAACACAGGCTCTATGACATGTCATACAGTTCGGGTGGATAGACGGATAGTCATGTGTCTTCCAAGCGTCCTGTCTCTAATAGCCCAGAGAAAGAGAGAGAGAGAGAGAGAGAGAGAGAGAGAGAGAGAGCAATCATTTTCTCCTCTGCTAAACAGTCACCTGCACAGCAACCGCATTTCTACACACTGAATGGTGAATGGTAGTAAATCACTCAGAAATATCATCCTCTGCTTATACGCTGCCACCGCGCTCTCTGTCCTTCTCTCCATCACTCATGTAGAAGAAATAAGAGGTTGTTGACTGGGTGATTGTCCCCCCACAATCACCCCGGCTGCCTGGGCATCCTTAAGATACATTTATTACAAGAGCCCTCCTCTGGAGGCAGACATATGGCTGCTTATTACATGAGACGGAGATGTGGCCAGCTATTGAAAAACAAAGCTGATGTCCTTCAGAATGTTGTCCAATTCGCTGTAAGCATGTAGACTACAGCAGGCACGTTTAGTATGGTACATATAGGACCAAATAAATGCCTAAAGATGAGACACTGAAAATTGCAAAGAAATATAGTTATGGATGCGATGTTTCATGTTTCAAGAAAAATGGTGTTGGAGTGCTTGTGTCTTTCTGTGTCAAGGGTATATCCACATGGTGAAAAACGATATTATAGCGATTATGCTGTATTTGAAAGAAATTTACTACAGGTCAAAAAAAAAAAATGCTGAACCACTTAAGGCACATAGGAAGGGAAGAAAATTATGAGAGATATAACTAGAGAAGAAATGCATAGAAGACAAAACAAAACTGTTCTTCAAGATGGGTGAAAAAATCCAGGGTGGCTTAGTGGTTGACGCTTTTACCTTGCACATCTGGGTGACCTCTAGGGGCTGGGTTAGATTCCCTCCTCGGGGTGTGTGTACATGGAGTTTGCATGCTCTCCCCATCCCACAGTGTTCCCAAATTGCCCATAGTGTGTTTGTGTGTGTGTGCCCTGCAATAGATTGGGAACCCATCCACGGTGTACCCTGCCTCGTGCCCTTAAGGCTCCAGGGTGATCTGAGGCCCATGGAACTCTATACACAGAATAAATCGTATAGAAGTTGAATGAATATATGAATGGTTGCAAGAACTTTTAGCAAGCAAGCTAGTGTGAGCTGTTATTGGTTTGGAACCTAGATCGTGAAGGCTTTCTTAAATCATGTTTTTCAGCACAGTTTAAAAGCCTTGGAGGTATATGATCTGCTCTGGGCTGTGTGAGATCTCACTATTTTAATTATTTTTATCTACATATTTTAAAGGATCATTTTTGTTTCCATGTATGCTTTTTCCTTTCATGTCCCTTTACATTTCTTTGGAGAAAATCCCTTAAAGCAGATATTCTTAAGCTTTTCTGCATCCAGTAACTCCTTCCAGAATTAAAGCATAGCCAAAGACCTCATTATGATCACAAGACAGATTTAATTTTAAGAACAGCAGGGACAATATTACATTATTAAACATATACTGTAGCTCTTCTTCATAACAGACACAATGTTCCCAATCATATTATCTACTCATCAGGTATGATAATCTGCTATGGCCTTCATTTCCTCAGTCTTGCACCACTCACTTTTTGCACTGCTGTCACCTTTTAATTACTGTAACTCAAGTTGCATTTCTATCCACTCAATATTCATCATCAGTTGATTTTACTTTGCACATATTCACCACATTGTTTATATATTTTTTTATATATTATCTAAGCATTGGTTATCTCCCACATGTGTACTATGTGGTTTTTATTTGTAGTTGCAACTATAAGGCTGTAGTGTTACTATTCATATCTGAAATTTTCTTCCAAATCAATAAAGTATATATATATATATATATATATATATATATATATATATATATATATATATATATATATATACACAGTCACCTAAATGATTATTAGGAACACCTGTTCAGTTTCTCATTAATGTAATTATCTAATCAACCAATCACATGGCAGTTGCTTCAATGCATTTAGGGGTGTGGTCCTGGTCAAGACAATCTCCTGAACTCCAAACTGAATGTCAGAATGGGGAAGAAAGGTGATTTAAGCAATTTTGAGCGTGGCATGTTTGTTGGTGCCAAACGGGCCCGTCTGAGTATTTCACAATCTGCTCAGTTACTGGGATTTTCACGCACAACCATTTCTAGGGTTTACAAAGAATGGTGTGAAAAGGGAAAAACATCCAGTATGCGGCAGTCCTGTGGGCGAAAATGCCTTGTTGATGCTAGAGGTCAGTGGAGAATAAGCATATGGTTTCGTTACAACCGAGGTATGCAGCAAAGCATTTGTGAAGCCACAACACGCACAACCTTGAGGCGGATGGGCTACAACAGCAGAAGACCCCACCGGGTACCACTCATCTCCACTACAAATAAGAAAAAGAGGCTACGACTTGCACGAGCTCACCAAAATTGCCATCCTCTGATGGCTACTTCCAGCAGGATAATGCACCATGTCACAAAGCTCGAATCATTTCAAATTGGTTTCTTGAACATGACAATGAGTTCACTGTACTTAAATGGCCCCCACAGTCACCAGATCTCAACCCAACAGAGCATCTTTGGGATGTGGTTGAACGGGACCTTCGTGCCCTGGATGTGCATCCCACAAATCTCCATCAACTGCAAGATGCTATTCTATCAATATGGGCCAACATTTCTAAAGAATGCTTTTAGCACCTTGTTGAATCAATGCCACGTAAAATTAAGGCAGTTCTGAAGGCGAAAGTGGGTCAAACACCGTATTAGTATGGTGTTCCTAATAATTCTTTAGGTGAGTGTGTATATATATATATATACACTATTTTGTCAAAAGTATTCGCTCGTCTGCCTTCACATGCAAATGAACTTGAGTAACATACAATTCTTAATCCATAGGGTTCAATATGATGTTGTCCCCGCCCCATTTGCAGCTATAACAACTTCAACTCTTCTAGAGAAGGCTTTTCACAAGGTTTAGCAGTGTGTTTACAGAATTGTTTGAAATTACAAATAAAAAAAATTAAATATATATATATATATATATATATATATATATATATATATATATATATATATATAGTATATTTACGTTTGTTTTATAGATATTACGTTGTAGATTAACATTTCCATTTTAGTTCGATCATTCAATTAGGTTTAAAGCTATGACAACTAAATAACTACCTTGATACTATTTGATAATAACCTCCAGCACAGTCATGTACATTTTTAAAAAGTCGTACATTCATGGACCGTCTGGACCTACAGTACGTTACATACCTATTATACCCCTGTAAATGTAAATGTAGGTAGAGTCGCATAATCTGTTTGCCTCATTTCAACCACAGCAACAGTTTGCTTTTTGAAGTTCTACCTAGATGAAGAGCTCAACATCAGACCCGTTTCCATCGCCTCTGGTTAAGAACTAGCGCAGCTTCTGTGAGCAATTTTGATTGTGGTTAAATGATCTGCCGTTGCTGCATTCTACTCACTTTAGATGCAAGGCGGCGTGCAGACACACATGGGAAAGTGATTACTTAAACCCGCGAGTCAACAGGGTGGTAATGAGTGTATTCTTATCCTGACTTGAACTTTATTATACTTGAGCTGTACTGTTGGCAAAATCTTTTTCCTGTAGCATCAACTGGGGGGTCTAATAGGAATGTACATTTGGGCTGAGTTTATTTTATAACACAAATTGGGATTTCTGCTTTGCCATTTTGTTATTAATGTACGACAGATTGTGGTTGGTGAAAAGAAAATGATAATCAGGAAATGAGCCCCGGCGTGATTAGATCTTATTTTCACATCATATAATTGTGTGCACAATTTAGTAAAACAAGCAAGCAAACTCAAAAAACATGCAAAAGTTGCTTAGACTGTGTGCACTACTTTTGAAATGAGGGAATGAAGCTGTCTATATACAGTACACTGTTGGGTCAGGGGTAGCTCAGTGGTTAAGGAATTGGACTACGATTTGGAAGATCTTAGGTTTAAATCCCACAACCACCAAGTTGTCCCTGTTGGATCCTTGAGCAAGGCCCTTAACCCTAAACCGCTCAGATGTATAATGAGATGGAAGTGTAAGGTGCTCTGAGTAAGAGCGTCTGCCAAATGCCTTAATATACACTAATGAAAATGTGTATGCTTAGTATTAGGATGTATTTACAGTGACTTTAAAGCACTTTTGTACCGTAAGTATTTGTGGATAAAGGACTTCTGTCAAATGCCATACTTGTAAATGTAATAAATGTAACCAGGGGATTATTCCTTTAGGCATATTGTTAAACTGTGTACTTGTAGCAGTACTTATAGCATTATTTAAATGTCCTTACAATATTACTTTTTACACTTCAGGGATTCATACGTTGTCCAATGACCGAGCAATGGAAATATATATGCGACAGTATAGTCGCATTGTAAACCTAAATTCCAGCATGAATCTATCTGTGATATTTGAACCTATTTTTCTACCCTGGCCCAGTATTTTTTATCACCACTGTCTCTAATCCCTAGTCTGGTCTCTGTAGCATTTCTCATGTCTCATTGTCTGAGTTTATGAAACAAAATGTCACCACATTTCTCAAATATCAGGGCAAATATTATTTCATAAAGCTTGTTGAAAAGGAATGCGAAAAATTATATTAACCTTTTTAATGAAACTCAAACAAGCCTGAATAATCCCTTTCGCTGGTTTTAACACACAGACTATGGCAAATCTGCTGCAAATCATGCTTAGGTGGGGATATAATAATAATCATAATCATCATCATCATCATCATCATCATTATTATTATTATTATTATTAATATTATTACTACTAAAAATAATAATAACAATAATAATAATAAGAAGAATAGATTTATATCAGAACACTTGATTGGTCATTATTGGTCATTATTGGATTATTATTGGCCAGGTAGGGTACAACCTGGCAAGGTTGCCAATTTATCACAGGGCACACACACACACTACATGCAATTTGGCAATGCCAATTAGCCTAATTCCGCAGGTCTTTGGACTATGGAAGGAAACTGGGTACCCAGAGCAAACCACAGGAAGAACGTGCAAACACAATGCACACAGAGAAGGTAATTAACCCTGGCCAGGAATTGATCCCAGACCCTGGAGGTGCAAGGCGACAGTTCTAACCAATACACCACCATAGACTTTTTACTCATACTATGTGCCATCCATAGACAAGCTACTGTAACTAAAAGTTTAACGCAGACACAGTTGAGTAATATCCCAATGACAAAACAGGTGGAAACAGCTTGTAAGAGCATAGTGGCTAAACCATAATGGATGAATACTGGTTCCATGAATATTCCCCACCGTCACTATAACTAATTATTGATTATACATCAATGTAAGAGTGGTATAGCAGTTAGCACTGTCACCTTGCAGCTCCAGGGTCCTGGTTTAATTCCCAGCCAGGTCCGAGTCCTGCCTTTGTGTGCATGTTCTCACTGTGCTTGTTGGGTTTCCTCCGGGTACTCCGGTTTCCTCGCACATTCCAAAGACATGCAGATTAGGTTATCTGGCGTTCCCAGATTGCCCATAGTGTGGGAATGAGTTTGTGAGTGTATGTGTGTGTGTGCCCTGTGATGGATTGGCACCCTGTCCAGAGTGTACCCCGCTTTGTGCCCTAAGTCTCCTGGGTTTGGTGCCCGCCCCCCCCCCCCCCCCCCCCCAACGACCCTGCATACAGGATTAAGCAATATAGATTACATTAATATGTGTTCTGTTCTTTAATTAAAAAAATTAATTTCATTGTTGGAATTATTTGATGTGTGCTATAAGAAAGCAAACACCAAAAGATGTGCTCTTCATGAAAAATAATCACCTTCAAGGTGGTAAGAGTAAATCTGTCATTTATGGGGCCACATCACACCACCCTGAAACTGATTATTTTTCTCCAACACCATGCCTGAGAGTGATTTATTCTTTACATAAGGCTGGACACTTTTTAGTGGTTTATTTAAAAAAGTCTTTACTTTGCAGCATGATACATGAACTGCACATGGGAACACAAACCAGCTATAACAGAACTGGGCAAATCAGTTCGGAGTGATGTGTCTGTCACTGCCTTTTACATGTAAAAATATAGTGTTTCAATGTGGTCTAGGTTAAAAAAGAGAATTTGAAGAAATACTGTATAATGTGATGCGCTGCCAGTGATTATATCCAACTGTGTAGCACTATGAGATTTGGTAAATTGACTGGGAGAGAAGTTTATATGAGAAATTGCACCAACACCCAGCGGGGTTACAGTAGGCTTTAATAATAATAGCTTTCCATTTATTTAAAAATCCAACAAAATTATGGTGTGTTGTTATAATTCCTGAAAATTCTACAACAGATCAGATTGCACCACTTACGATTGCCAAAAGAAAGTCGAGTAGCCATGGATCCCTTTGTTGTTAAGAAGAGGGCATGAATCCATGTCACGCTAAATCCTATTTTGGCCTGCAGTGAAGACTAGCCAGTGTCTGGGCATTAGCATTACTTACTGAATGAAGCAGAACAGACGCCAAACACAGGGCCAAGCACACGAGGACACGATTGTACCACGTAGGGTCTTGCTCCTGCATATGCTCATTTGGTCATTTTGCCAAGGTGAAGAACAATTGTAATGCGAGAATGGTCGCGTAAGACCTGACTTACAACAATGCTATGCGATATAAATTGAATTCAAATTCATCGTCTAGACTGAAATTCAAGACAATATCACCAGGGCTAAACTAACTTAACCAACTCATCCAGATTATCAATAAGTAGTTTATTTAATTAGTAATGGGAGTGATGTTTTTTTTTAACCCATTTTTTATTTTCATTAATTGTCTTGTTTCTGCTACATAGCACATTGAACAACGCTGACTAATACCAACAGTTTATTTTATAGAATCGAAAAGTGCTGATGGTCCAGTTTATGCAGAAAGAGAAAAAAAAGTGGAATCAGCCTGCCGGCGAGAGGTGAGCAAAAACATTTTCATGCTCTGCCGAGACTCTAGATAGTCAACAAATTAATACAAAAAAAATGAGACAGGTATTTAATTGAGCCCCAAGGACCTTGAGGTGAGACCTGGTTTTGTTTTTTAGAAAAAAAAAAGATAGTGGCACAGCAAAAAATATACTACGAAAGGTGTTGTTTGGGAAGTAATTGGCTGCCAAATGCACTTGACTGTGAAAAAAATGAAACCCTCTCTCCATGCATACTGTGTTTGATTCACAGGAGTCGGAGCCAAATGAGTTTCGTCCATGCCAGTGCCCAGTGGGGAGCACACGGACAGCTGGGTGGTGTGCATTCAGTGGCTTTACGTAGCCGTTATGTGTCACGCTAATGAAATTCCTCAGTTTGGAAGCCAAATGGAATTGTGACCAGTGAGAAATCTAATTGAAGAGGATCACAGAAAAATCTGCCCAGCATCACTATATAAATATAGGCTTGGGCTGTGCTTATGGTAATGTGATTGCTTTGTTACTATTTTTAATAGTGTGTACATCAAGTTTGTTATGTAAAGCTTTAAACAAGCACAATCACTAAAAATTCCCTTCTTTTGGGAATAAAGTGCTAAAAATGTTTATTTTGGTTAAAAGTAGTTTTAAATTCTTACTCATACTACGTAGCCAAAAGTTAAGGGGAACAAACCATGGACGTGTTGGACAGTCCTGTAAATCTTGGAAGTTTCTCTTTATGTTTCCATTTATTCTGCTTTAGAATACTGTAGCTTCAGCTAACTAACTGTTTTGGGGTTGAATCAAAGTAACGTTAAATAGACAGCCAGTGCACTATGTACTGTACAATCCCTTGTTCCATACACCAAGTATTGCCCTTAATCAGGAGATAGAAAGAGATTTGGGATTCAGCCTAGCTCACGTTAACTGTGAACAGAACAACACAGGTGCTGATTTGTGATGTGGAAATCTGTGGAAAGTCAAGAAAAGTTAGTTTACTTTTTTTTTTTTTTTTTTTAAGATTTAGTTAAAACATATCGCCATAAGTCCCAAGAATGTTATTGAGGACAATGGTGGAAAACAGAGCAAATTTTAGTTAAAGCAGCCTGTGCCAAGAGGAATAATAAATTAAGGTTAAGTGGGGTTTAATGTCCATTTATTTCATATTTTACTTCATTTACATGTGTTTTTTTTTTTAAATGTTTAATTGTTTTTATATGAAAAAATATGATTGTTGGAAATTGGTAATATTGGTAATAGTGGCTGGAACGGATTATCAGCATTCACATAATTTCCTATGGGAAAATGCGTTTCGCAATATGAAACTTTATCTCAAGAACTTGTCTCTGGAACGGATTAAATTCATATGCCGAGGGACCATCGCTTCGTTCCACTATTTTTGTTAATTATATGTTTGTAAGGTTAAATTTTTTTTTTACAGATTTGTAAGACTACGAATATTATCTAATCTGCTGCTAGAAACTATTTGTATTTATCACGGTAGATCATGTTGTTAAAGCAAACCATTAGTCTTGGACAAATTTGCATCAGATACTAAAATTTCAGAGACAAAGTATAAATATCTGTTTTTAGTTTCTAATAATTGTTTATTGGTGAAAGAGGGACTCAATAACCATAAGTACTTACAATTAATGTGTGTTCTGAAGAGATTTTCTCTTTCTATTGTAGACGTCTCTTGTAGATACTTTACCCAAGACCCATTTCTGCTTAAAGGGAAATGATGCTAGAAATAACACAGGCCAAATAGACCACATGGAATGCATTTTGAAAGATGCTCACGTGGCATTTTCACTAACAATTTTAGGGTTAAAAGCCCCATGTGACATACAGTATGTCACAACGTTATTTTCTACATTTGTTTTATATCAATCAATTTGTTCAAGAAATGCAGGTGATGTTATTACATAATTAAAATTGTTAAATATGATGAAATTTAAATTTTTTACTGTTGGTAACAAAATACAAGCTTTTTTTAAATGAGCCAGTTTTGTCACATGTGCTACCCAGACACACAACTGTTTTGGAAATGATCTCATGGATACATAAGTTCACAGATCGTCACATGACTGCACCAGGATGTGCATTAGATGTCATGTAGGGACGTCAAGAGTCAAGTCAAGGGCAAAGCTGAATACGGACTTTAAAGAACATATAAATGGTTTGTGACACCTGTTTCACGATGGGTTCTCATGGGTTTTGTAAAGATAACTTTAACAGTAGTGAAGAATTTTAAATGTAAACAAATTTGGTGGCTTATTGGAAGGTTTCTCGCCTGCCATGCTGAAGGCCTGGGTTCGATTCAGCTGGGTTCAGCCAATGCCCAAACTTCAGCCACTGGACTCAGGGCTGGTCCCAAGCCTGGATAAAATAAGAGGGCTGTGTTAGGAATAGCATCTGTGTAAAACTGCTCCAAGTTCTTGTGTGGATCAGATGGTTTACTGTGGGGACCACTTGACGGGAACAGCCATTGTTTGTGTCCTGATTACTCTGACCTTTTCACCCATGATTGGTCTATGCCTTTATGTACTTGTGGTCCTCTGTTCTAGGGGTACATACTCTATGTTTTGTGGCAGTTATTTCCAAGCCTCTGTACCTGTTTGATCTTGTTTCTTGGTTTCCACGTCTTGTTCTTGCCCTGCCTAGTTTATACCTTTTATTAATTGCCTGACCTCTGCCTGACTCCTGATAACGACTTTGGTTTACAGGTATGTCTTTGTTTTGTCTACCAAATCCAATAGATCTCTCGGCCCTTGCACTTGTTTCATCCTGACACAAAAGGTTAGTATAACTTGCTCTCACTAAAATAAAATGACTCATATGTCACTCACTCACTTACTTATCGTCTATACTGTTTTATACAGTATTCAGGGTCGCGGGGGGCCTGGAGCCTATCCCAGGAGACTTAGGGCACGAGGCGGGGTACACCCTGGAACAGCTGCCAATTCATTATAGGGCACACACCCATACACACACTTACACACTTATTCAAGCATTATGAGCAATTTGGGAACGCCAATTAGCCTAATCTGCATGTCTTTGGAATGTGGAAGGAAACCAGACTACCCGGAGGAAACCCACCAAGCACAGGGTGAACATGCAAACTCCAGATTCATATATCAACATATTTAAATGATGGCCATTCATTTCCTCTCATGTAAAATATAGAAGTTGAATAATGATAAAAATTGTGTTCTTGATAAACTCATTAAATAAAATTGGGATATTTACAAACTTAATGTAGTAAAATATGCATAATATTAATATGTAAATAATATCAATATGGAATATCAATATGTTAACCCTGCACAAGCCCACACTCATTTTTTTGACTCAGAGTGTCGCTGGTGTGGCTCTGTGTGCATGGAGTTTGTATGTTCTTCTCGTGCTTGGTTGGTTTCCTACATTTACTCTAGGTTTCCTCCCACAGTCCAAATACCTATTGCCGAATAGGTTAATTGGTGTTTCCAAATTCCCTGTAGTGTGTGAGTGACTATTTTAGTATATGTGTGCATTTGTGTACTGTGATAGATTGGCACTGCGTCCAGGGTGTACCGTGCCTCGTGCCCGAGTCTCCTGGGATCGACTCCAGGCCTCCTACGACCTTGAACAGGATAATCAGAGTAGAGGATGAGTGAGTGTTAGTTGTTAGTTCCTTTTGCCCAGGCATTACCTGCTGCATGCATTACAGCTCAGTCTCATTTAAAAACACATGCTCAATTCAGCCTAATGTCTCTTGTACTGTTGCAAGAGACTCCAATTCTCCATTTCCACTTGTCATTCAAAATGCTGGATTTCTGTAAACAGTATTGACCTGGACCGACTTTGCTTAGAACAAATTTTCTGACGAATATTTTGAATTGGCATTCTGTTTACAAAGTCATGTCATTTTTTCACCTTTAAATGCAATCATCTCCTTGATTCTGACTATTTGGTCATTCCATTGTATCAGCCTACAAGCGAGAGCCCATGTCTGCAAGAAACGTGGTTTGGACATTGAGTAGCCGAGGAAAATCTTGGCTCATGAGCCCATTAGCTTTCAAGCTGTCACTGCTATAACCCATAATGATTTTATGATCCTATTTTTTATAGGATAGTTAATTTAACGGGAGTAATATCTGTTTTAATCTTTTATACCGTGTTACTGCTTTCTGTAATCTTCACAAGAATGAGCATTAACGCTTTTCAATCAATGGTCTTCCATCATTTCCACAGACAGTTCATGGTAACCTGCCCATTTCAACTACACATGGGCTGTTCATTATAGTGGAATAAGCAGGTGAGCAATTCATTTTTTTCTACTTCGTAGCAACATATCATTACATGCTCTTGTAACTGATTTCATAGAGAACTGATTTTCAAAGAGCAGTCAAGCTCATCATTCACCATGTACTGGTTTTCACTTTGGAAATGAGAAATAAATGAACTGCAATGTTTAAAAAAGGCCAATTGGCAAAAAAAAAAAAAAAAAAATTGTAACCAAAAACGTTTCAATGTAGAACAACTGAATCTGCTATTCATTATTAAATATGCCTTCCAACAGCTTCAGAACTCCAAAGCTTCTGAACATATGTCAGTGAATATTTTGTAGCCAGGTATGGTCTTTATACTGTATATTTCTTCATGCATGCATTTTGCTTTCATCTAATTGATGCTGCATGTATATGTTCAACAATTCCTTCCAGAGGGAGTTCATACTTATTCAAAGCACACACATGAAAAAGACTAAAACAAAATTCCTTCATGCATTAATGCCAGAGGGGCAAAAACACCAGGCTTAAGTAGGACATAGAGAGTGAGAAGACCATTAACATGACAGAGATGAGTGTTTGCAAACATTGAAAACCTTTTAAACATGATATGGTAATAATACCCACCCCTCCTCTGGTTTATAACAAACCCCCTCAGCCTCCTCCCAGAGGACCGGAACCTGCATGCATACCATGGTAATGCAGGGGTAATGCAGTTAAATGCTTTGGAAAAACCTCTGGTCTCTGGTGAGCAGCTTGCTGAAGCAGCTAAGTTCAGGCTTTCAGCTGACTGTTATCTTTGGGAACCCATGAGCCACATGAGTGTGTGTAGATTCCCCTGGTGAGTTTCAGCCTCCTTCTCATCTACTGTATTTGTATTAAGCTCATTATGTTGTAGGAATATTAACAACCATCACATTTCATCTTTTATGCAAATGCTGATGGTTTTAAAACCTAACCTTAGTTCACCTTTGCACATTTGTGACAAAAAGTGTAAAGAACGTGTGATGTTTTTTTATTAGAAAGAGAAATTAGGATGAGGAAAGCAATTTTCTTAATTCTCTCACAGTTCTGTCACTGCCGGTTCTCACCCGCTGATCAAAAGCATCACTGATGTGTTTTTCATTAAAGTGTCTAACTAGTAAAAACTTTAGCAATTGCAGTACCCACTAAATGATGCATACATTCGAAGAATTTTCCAATTAAGTAGAGCTGATTTTTATTGTTACATACTATCATCACTAATCATGTTAAACTAAAAAATGAAACCAAACATCTGGAGGCAAACCTAAAGATTGGGCTGGCCATTACAGTCACAGCTCTATTCTCTGTCTATATAAATAGAAGAAAAGTTTTCTTTGTAGATTGGTTGGAACTTGTTTTTTTAATAATATAGTTATGTTTTATACATCGGAGGACCTAAAACCCGTCTCAGAAAAATTTCTGTCTATTTATATGTCTGTTCAGCCAGATTTTGTCACAGCATCAATCAAAACTGGCTGGAGAAAATTTTATGAAATTTTGTCTTTCGTTAAGTATTAGCCTGAAGTTTAACATGCAAAATCAAAACGTTGACTAAAAGGGACGTTATAAATTCCGTGCCAGAATAGAAAGTGAAGTTTTGACAGTGCATTGCACAATTGTGTTTTAAATCGACTACTTCCACAAAATTGAGTAAAAGCGATGTCATGAACAGTTATGTGCCAGATTTAGTAGCTACTTTAAAATAAGCTACTAATAAACTACTTGCTCAATGTAAATAAACACCTGCACTAATAGATATTAATTAGAAAAGCTAAACTGAACTGGGATTAGTTCATATTTTCACTTTGGCTGAAACAACAGCACTGAAGTGGTATAAGTGAAAACTTTAACTCACTGGAGTTGTTTTAAGACAAAACTTGATTTCTCATGTGTGATTCGCTCTCCGATTACCGAACGGGAAGTGTATTCGCCTGATGACGTGAGAAGTACAACTGTGTAATTTCTTACACCCTGCGTAAACAGGGGATACAAGATATTCAACCTTACAACATGTGATTTCTTTGTATTTATAAGTTATGCAGAAAGTTCTGCTGTACAGAAGACAGGCAGACATGTACGTCAAAATTACTAATTACATTGAAGCTGATCAGATTATTTTTAGTTTGAACCTTTTAACTCTTTCTTTAAACTCTTTTCCCGTTAACGTTGGGTACTAATGCTAATAAATAATCATCCTCACTTTATCATTTCTACTAAACACATTAGTCAGAGACTTGTATGATGGATGTGCCGCATAAACAAAAGAAAAGGCCAAAACATGTTTTTCCTCTTTGTGGAAACATTCATTCTGCACAGTTTCACTGTGACTGTCAGACATGAAGCAATTTATTAGTAGGTCTTGATTACTGTAAAAGAAACAAAAAAGAGAGAGACTGGAGATGGAACAACTCTTTGGACCTGTTATATTATAAGAGTTTTTTCGCACGTTCCTCAACACTAACACTTATATGACATGCTGTCATGGGAAAGTTATCAACTTTGGGGTGGTAAAGAAAATGTCTCCGTATGTCAAGCCGAATCATAATCCCCGAATTATTGGTTGATTTTTTTCTCAGCAGCATCCTCATTTCTGCTCTTGTTTGTTCCGACTATACCAGCATCACCAGTATACTAATCACCAGCCTGATCATCTGTCATCATCTGCACCTTCATTAGTCACTGTGTGTCTTAACAAATTCAAATATTCCTGTGAAACTGGTCACATACAGGGACTGGACTTAACATGTGAGCCAGAAAAGTCCATCAAGAAGTCTGGAGAACTATTCCTCAAGGCTGTATTTAAAAATACAAGAACGTCTGTCTCTATGGAAGCAAAAAATGATGAAATGAGGGGTTGCTCAAGACTTTTACCCGGTACTGTATCGGCATTTCGCTGTAAAAAGAATAAATGTGACAGTTGTTGGAACATTTCTAAGTATTTATGCAAAACATATTTGTGGAACGATTTCATGCCGCATTTTGCTAAAGCTCTTTGTTCACTCTTAGAATAAACAATTCCTTATGGGTTCTTTTGGATAGTTGAATGTCTTATTTCCCTTAAGGGGCTATATGTGGGTCTACAAGGCTTCTCCCAGTTGGAGCACACTTTAGAAAGCTAAATGTTTGATATATAGGGGGGATTTTTGCCTAGGCATTACCAGGTGTTGGTAAGATTTACACTTGCTCATTCCTGCAGGCTTGCATTCTCTCTCTCTCTACATATATTAAAAAATGCTCACATAAACTGACAGCTCTGTAGCTTATAACTTATTTGCCTTGCCATCTTTTTATATCTCTTGTGGTTATGTCACAATTGCTGCATTGAGTTCCTTTAGGCTAAACTTCAGGGGGAAAACAGTTTATTCACTTTGATGAAAATTTAACAGAAAAGTAAACAGAAAATGATGACAGATCAATACTTAATTCTAATACGTTAAATAATAAAATACAATCTCATTTGTAATCCAGTGGCAGTTCTTAATGTCCCATATTATTAAAATTACATCTCGGTGATCCTGATGCTGTAAGGGTTATGACTTATTTCAGAAACATAACATTATAAGGCTGTTAATCATACACTACATTGTATTTTGATCGTGCATTAACTGTGCTTGACAGTGAAGAGTTTTCCAAACGAAGGCAAGCTTGTGTGATTACAGCCGTCCTTTAGGATTGACTTGGCACACTGCATGACATGATGCAAATAAAAATCTTGGCTAAGTTCTATAAAAGGCTGCTATTACATGTGTTTATTATACATGTTAGATTATACAGTGAAGATCCTCTAATGATAGACCTGTGCTTCAAGCAGATCTGTGACCAGGATCCATCCAGACGCCTGCAGAAAATGAATCAAACGAAACATTTTTTCAAATCGATCTTGAGACAATAAGAATATTTTACCATTATCATGTCTTATTTCATACTCCTTTATTGCCTTAATAAATATGGGTAAATAAGTCTGCTGTTGTGTTTTCAGTACCATATTTTTAGCTTTCTCATAAGTTTAGTAATTATTCCATTCCCCTATAGACATAGCAGTGGTCCTCTTAGACTTTAATTTAAAACTGAAAATTCTAAATCAAACAGCATTTGTTCATTGGATGTCCTTAGTTGATCCAGCACTAAACATCTAATAGTGAAGTCTTAGACCACTAATCCTATCTCACAATCAAAGAATTATTTTACAATGTGCGATGTTTGTCTTCAACACCTAAATCAAGCCAGACGTTCCACAGTATATTCCCAGCGTTAGATATTTCATTGGGTTTAAAGATATTTTCCTCCATAATTGTGTATCTGGTTAAACTTGTTATAATCCAAAACATATGACATAAACATGATCTTCATATAAACGGTTTGACAGCAAAATGAGATAACTCTGTTTGTGCATTTTATTTTTTTATGAGTTTTTCTTTCCTCAAACAAACATGAAGTATTTTAGATGCAAACTGTTAGAGAAAATTTTGTGCATGGTTTATTTAAGTCAAAGGGGTGATAAAAAGAAAAACACAAATGCCAAAATTTTGTTTGAGTTATTTTTTACTTTTTTCAAAACGCTGTAAATCCATTTTATCACAGTGGATAAACCAGCAGTCTGCAGTTTTGTTTGTGGTTATTAAATTCATTTAAGTTTTAATCAATTTCCCTGTAGACATTCATTTTAAATAATAAACACCATGGCGGACCACGGAAAACAGAACAGCAGCAGTTCAAGACAGTAATACATTCAGTCTTGAAGAAAAACTGTTGAAATGTTAATAATACTTCTCAGGATGGAGGCAGAGATGTGTCAAAAACGAGACTAAAATATCTATATTTGCATAAATACAGGGTTCACGCCAAGACTCAAACCACTTATAATATTCAAGAATAGAGCAGCTAATTTAAACAAAATAGACTACTTTAAAACTTGAGTGGGAAAAAAAGCATCTATTGCTCCTAATCCAAAGTCTGCCACCTTATCTGTGAGACATGATGACTTGAGCATGTCAGGTTACCAGTGGAACTGACTCACTTATGTCAATTTAATGATTCGATGCCAACAGAAGCAGAAGGTTGAAGTCTAACGTGAACAGAAGCATTGATGTAACCAAAGGCTTCAATTTATTTATTTTTTTATCCTGGTTAACTAAGGACCCCTAACATACTACTGTGGGTGCAAAAATCTATTTAAAAAATAAGTTTTTTTGTTTTTTGTTTGTTTTAGTATTTACAGAATGCATTGCATATGCATTTGCAATTCCACTTTTCGAATAACATAGCTAAGGAACTTCATTTAAAACTTTTGGCAGCTTTAGAGAAATCTGGAGGAAGATTTAGATCTTTAATGATCCAAACAGAGGCAAAAAACAGAGGAAAAACTCGCTGAGATGACATGGGAAAGAAACGTCAAAAATGGAACTCATCCTCTTCTGGGTGACACTGGAGAGTGGAATTAAAAATTTGTTTACTTAAATCACTTATTTAAATACTTTTTTGTAGCTGTATACTAAAGTCAACAGTACTAAGTACATTAAATGGATGTATATATGAATCCCGAGATGAGCACAGGACACTCAGTGTCTCTAATTACTGTACAGCAGTACAGTAGGTCTCCGAATGAGATTATCCAACGTACCAAGATTGTCTTTTTTTGGAGTTTAAGTTGTAATAGTATCCATGTCGGGTGACCTACAAGAGCAGAAAGTGTGTCAAAAGTACAGAAGCTTCAAGCAGAAGTAGAGCATCAGTATGGATCAGGCATGTCTGGAGGGCAAGATGAGCCACAGCAGGGTAAGTGTGTCACGATCGGGCAGCAGCACATTACTAACACAAGTTAGTCATTTAGATTTTACACAAGCCAGAAGCAGGCAACCTAAAATAAACTCATAAAAGGTCATCTGGGGCTGTATTTGTTAGAAAGTCCCATAGATCATATTAATGAGCAGTCAGAATCGCAGACTCCCGTTTCCGAAGCTACTGAACTCCAATGGCAAATGCACGTCAAACCTTCCGTGCCTGAAAATCTCCAGTCCTGGACATCTCTCATCATTTCAATCTCCACCCAGTCTCCATGGCAACGTAAACAATTCACTAAACTAAAAACTTTAGCATAAATGGAAATTCTGGCTTTTTCTAACATGATCTGAAAACGGTTTGTGGTGAGGTACGCCTCGAAATATTCGCTAGATAAGTTTTAACTTTGCGTGTTATCATCCAATTCATAGGAAACCACACAGCAATTTTTAGGAGTTACTTCATTAAGGAAGAACAAACCTCATACAAGTCAAACATCCAGGCTGGTTAGTACACATACGCAGTGACATCTGCATTGCACCAATAACTGTTAATCATAAATCCATGGGAAAGTGTTTAGGGCTACTGCCTTCAAATCTTCCCCTGCTGTCTCAGACTTCTAAGCCCAAACCCAGACAGACTGAATCCATCTGAATTCCAACCACAGCACAACTTCATCAAAAAGTTAATTATGAACCAGAGCCCTGTGACCCTACAAAGGATACACAGTTTGCATAATGACTGAATGACAGAAAATTATATAAAATGATGTATAAACTATTTTCATGATTAGATTCCAAGGTAAGGTACAATTATAGTTGGCTAAAAAGTTTGTATTCATGTTTTGCCATTTATTTGAGACATGCACATACACTAATCAGCCATAATGTTAAAACCATTAAAGTTAAAACTACCTACTGTAGTTTTTGGGTTCTGCTTGCACCACCATTGCAGCTTTGGCACCTTTGGCCATGGCTCTGCAGGACTTATAGTGGTGTGCTGGGGTGTCTGGCCTCAGGGCGTGAGTAGCAGATTGTAAGCATATTTTAATTAAAAATACTTGTACCTTGGTTAAGACTTATAGAGGTGAGGTGAGGATAACAGAGTTAAGGCAAGGACAATGTGATGTCACAGTAACAAGGATTGGTATGTACCTAACAAACCTTGGACTTGCAGCCATCTTAGATATGAGATGCACATGATGTCATAGTAACCTAGACACACCACAAGCTCAGCAGACCTTACTGTGATGTGACAGGCATTGGATACACGTGCAATATGTCAAATCAAAGAGACACAGACAAATAGCCAAAAAATACACACACACACACACACAGGTATAAATAAAAGGTTTAATAAGAGTAGACACAGAAATAAAATAATATGTGCATCTACATAGTAAGAAATATAAAAATACAAAGTTTAAGGCCCAAAATAAAAGTACAAAATATAGGGGGCCTGGGTAAGCATTAATAGCATAAATTTTAAGTATCTGACCTCCTTTGAGGCAGGACAAAACCAATTTGAAGATCAGTGAGAGGAACAAAAACACCGCGATTTAGAATTGGCATAGGCACGGGAGTAGAAGCTGTTTGGGTGCCAACAGACACTTTAGAATCGGTCTGGGTACCAACATTAACATGACAAACAGGTTTTAGGACCGACGGAGCCGGAGTAGTAGACTCGGGCCGTACGGGCCTAAAAGAAAATGGAAAAGGGCTATCCACACGAGGTCTTTTAGAAGGACCAGGTTTGGAGTCATCCGTTTTACAAAAAGTAAGCCCTGTCTCTTCTAGAAACTGCAATAGCGATCCAGATGGCTCGGGCTCATCCTCAGCAAAACTCACCGAGGCCCGGTCCATGACAGGTTCAGTAGGAGTGTAGTCAGTAGGAATGTGAGCCGGGCTGCTTTGGCTGTCCGAGTCGTTTGGAGGGACGTAATGATCATTCGTGCAGATGCGATTAGCTATAGAAAACAAAATAAAACACGTAAATACAACAAAATTTATAAAATAAGACAAATAGTTAAAAATAATGTGAAGGAGATGCTTACCCATGGCCTGTGTCTTGAAAACTGTAGATAAACCGGAAGCACCAAGAATTTATAGTTGGCGTAAGCACCACCCCATATTTTTTAAGTTGAACAAGAAAAGTGAAAAGATAATAGAAATCTATTTATACAAAAAATAAGTTATAATGGAAAATAATATCAGTAGGAGGTGGAGTCAGATGACGAGGTATATGACGTAGTATAGAAAATGTATTTTTATTGGGTAAAAAATTGTTTGATAAGAAATAAAAAAAATTGTACAAAGGAGGGGGCTAGGTGAGTGCTCCGCCCCTTTGAAATTGTATAAAAGAGGTACCTATGTCGCAGTTAAATCAGTCTGTTTCTTGGCGATGCTTGGAGTTACATCCTAAGCATTTTCAGGGCTGGCTCACTTTGTTTTGTTGCTGCAATAAAACTTATCCTTACTTCATCTAGATCTGCACAGAGTCTGAAGTCTTTCTTTGATTTCTTTTACTACAGTTATAGTATTTGTTTAGTATTTTAAATTAAGGCAACTTCGATGTGGGGAGACTAAAAAATCCACCACAAGATCCTGGGGTGTTGTGGGTTGCTGGGTGGGGCCTCCATGATCAGACTTGTTTGTCTGGTGCGTCCCATGGGTGCTTAATGGGATTGGGATCTGGGAAGTCTGGAGGTTGGGTTAGTAGCCTTGGGCCCTGTGCACGGCGAGGCTGTGGTGCACCAGGTGTTCTCGTGCCCTTCTATTGTGGCCATCATTGTTTTGTTTTTTGCAATTTGTGCTGGATTGGCTTTTCTGTGGCATTGGACTGGATGGGTTACCCCTTAATCCCTCCGGGCATGTGTGAGCCTTGGGTGCCCTTGATACTGTCACCAGTTTACTGGTATATAACTGATAATTAATGTTAATGTGTTAATGCCGTGGCTGATCGGTAAATAGTACTCTAATGTAAATGACTTAGGCACCCTATAGTTTTTTTTAGTACCAAAAGTAGTATCCCAGCCAAAAAAAATATCTTACAGCAAAATAGGAAAGAAATGCAGCATATTACGTAAAAGACCATTTTTCAGACAAAATGAAAAAAAAAAAACAGCTTCTGAGTTTTAAACGAACGAGAAGATCCTGTGGCTGGTTATACAGGATGTTCAGTAAAACTAAGCAGCCTTCCTTATAAAACTGCACAAATTGTACCTGAGACTATATTTTAAGCAAAGGGTCATCACGCCAATTATTGACTTTGTTTCATTCATCAATACATCAATACTGTTTAGAATTATTTTGCAAGTAAAAATATTTTTTGAAGACATCCTTACTCTACAGCAGGTATTTGCACGTGCACAGTATTATTTATATATAATGTATATAGAATATATATTTAGTAGAGAGAGAGAGAGAGAAAGAGAGAGAGAGAGAGTAATTTTTTATTTTATATAGAAATAAATAATTAGATAATACATTTTAAATTATAATACATATGTAACCAGGTGGTAAATAGACGTTTGGTTTTTCTTTTCTCTACATGGTGATATTTCCTAGTTTGTGGTTGTTGGTTGTTTGAGATATGCCATGAAGTCAAATTCCCGTCTTTCCCTTAAGTGGCCACTTGGTGGTGCTGTGTGTGTCAGGTGCGCTTGCCAGGTGCGCATGCGTTCTTGTCTTCAGACATTTTGTGTGACGTGCAGTGAGCCGGAGGAGCTGCATGCTCTCTGTGGAGTCGCGTCATGGTTGAGGCCATCCAGCGGTAAAGATATTATTTCTCATAAATATTCTTGTTGAATGTTATGCTTGGATGTATATTTTGTAGTTATGTTTCCAGGAGAGGTAATATTTGTAAAGTTTGTACCATGTGCAATTTTGTCCGATGGTATGACGCTACATGTGGTGTAGGCCTGTTCAGATGTGAATCTTAAAAAGTGAGATACATTTAAATGAGCAAATGTTCCTCTGTTTTCATGTGCCTTACACAATATGTGACTGTTTACACAGCGTGTAAACAGAGATTTTAGCCTTTGTAAAGTGAACAAAGTTAGAGGTTCATGGTTATGTAAGTGTTAGTTTTTAATTTTATTTCTACAAGAAATGTGCCGAAGAGTAACATAACATAAGGTGTACTTATAATGTTTTTATTTTGCACAGTGTTCCCACTGCCGTATTGTCCCGTACTGTGCTGTATTGTGCCGTATTGTTCTGAGTAGCAACGCATTTTTCTTGCGTGGTGGGTCTCTGTAATATTGCGGCGTTTTGCTTAATATTTTTCTTTAAGTTAAATTTTCCCTTTTTCTATGCTCACGACGGCTGTATATTTACTGTCCGTGTGCTGATGTTGGTTATTTTATTTATTTTTTTGTTTCGACGCCTTTTCTAATGAAAGCTTTAAGGCCGCATATACTTTTCATTGAATTGTGTTAAAATAATTTCTGTTGAGAATTATCTGAATAAACTACAAAAGAAGTGAATACCGCTCAATGTGTTCCTGGTGGTAATTCAAAATCCCCGGTCACACATTTTGGTACCAGGAGTGGGGTAGTTTATTCAGTCTGATTTGGTTGCGACGAGCGATGTAGGTTATTTAGACAATACGGCAGTGGTGAATGTTTTACAGAGGTGGAGGACGTCCCGAGCAGAACTGGTGTGGAAGGGTGCAGTTACAGCGGATGTTGCCAGAGCAGGATGGATCAGAGTTTCCAGAGTGACAGCGGCTAAGAAGATTTATTCAGCGTGACCAGATCCTTTCTGTGGATCTGATAGCTTCTTGGAGGTTGCAGCTGTATCCAGGAGCTGCACATCAGTGGAGTTTGTCTGAGGTGCTGGAAGACTGTGAGGTTTGGTCGAGTTTGCAGCAAGGACCGTTATCGGGGACTGAGTTGTTAATTTCGAATAGTTTTCATTTGAACCTCTTTGGGTGAGAAATGTCGAGCGCTGACGAACTGTCTGCAGTGGGGGAACAAGCCCCCGTTGTCGAAGCTGGGGGTAATGATGACTTAGAACAAAGGAGGGATCAACTTCAAGAATCAAGGGACCGCAGGAATGACACTTTGGCCAATAGGGCTGTTGGTGGGGGTATTTCCACTCGCTCTTACATTCATGTTCCTCGTGAACGTCAAATTCAACCTTTTTGCGGGGAGTATAACAAAGATGGGAGGTCTGTCGAGGAGTTTATTGAGGAGGTAGAAAGGGTTTTACGGGCCAGAGACCAGACACCAGATGAAGAGGCGGACTTTATTATTTCATTACTGAGGGGATCTGCACTAGAAGAGGTACGATTATGTGTGGGGAACCAGTCTCGACAGGCCAGTGATTTGTTTATTTTTTTGCGTGAAGCATTTGGGGAACGGCGGAGTGGGACGCAATTGTTACAGGTATTTTACAACCGCAAGCAATTGGAGGGGGAAGACCTTCGACATTACTCTCATGCTCTTTCTCGTCTATTAAGCTCTATCACAAGACAGTCACCAGACAGCTTGGCTAACGAGCAGGGGATTTTGCGTGATCAGTTTGTGGAGGGTGTACGAGACGCTGTGTTAAGGCGAGAGTTGCGTAAGATGATCAGGGAAAAGCCACACTTGACCCTTCTTGAGATTCGTAATGAAGCCCTTCTGTGGTCTATGGAGGAGAGCAAACCAACTAGAGTTGCGGGTAGCCGACCTGTCCATTCAGAAGTACTGGGGGAAACCAAAGATAGATCTGGTCCTGAAACCCATACATCTGCTGTTTTAAGTGATATTTTACAGGTGATTTCCCGGCAGGACAAGCGAATCAGTGACCAAGAGCAAACTATTTCAGAGCTCACTAAGGCTGTCAATGACTTGACTGCACGATGGTCCGGGGCAGTTCAGCCGAAGTCCTCATCAAAGTTAATCCCTAGGTTTACAGAGGAGGGAGAACCTATCTGTTTTAGGTGCAACGAGACTGGGCATGTGGCCAGGCGCTGCACATTGAGACGGGGTGGGAGACCAAAGAGTGACGCCAGGACAACTGAGGGGCAAGAGAGGCAAGGTCCCCCTATTGCACTGAGTCAGGCAGCACAGGGAGTAGTTTCTGGCTCACTATCGAAAGGCACCAGTCGGGACAGGTTTCTTGAACGGGCGGTTGGAACTTGCCCAATGGTGGATCTCGAAATTAGAGGTGTGTTGGTGTCATGTCTGCTCGACACTGGTAGCCAGGTCAGTACTATTACCGAAAGGTTCTTCCGAGATAAATTGTTCGGAAATGACAGTGATGTAATGTCCACTTCAGGTTGGCTAAAAATTACAGCGGCCAACGGTTTAGATATTCCCTATTTGGGTTACATTGAGCTGGACGTAGAGGTTATGGGGATGAGCGTGCCTGAGTGTGGGTTTTTGATCATTAAAGAAACTCCTAGTTCATCATCTGTGTCTGTGCTCGTTGGAATGAACATTATCAGTAAGTGCAGACAGATTGTTTATACTAAAATAGACACTCCACGAGGTGGGGAGCTTGATTCAAATTGGCAGGTGGCTTTCCAACAGGCCCAGTCAGTTGAACTGATCAAACGAGCTGCATTCGCCCGGGTCGCAGGTAAGACACCCACTCATGTGCCTGCGTGGTCGGCAGCTACTGTTCTTGTCAAGGGGATAGGACACGGTAAAAAAGATGACTCTATATGGTTGGTAGAGCAAGTAAACACCCCCTTACCGGGAGGTTTGGTTGTTGTGCCTACCGTGGTTACAGCCGACTTACCTGTGTGTCCTGTAAGAGTGCTCAACTTGTCTCAGGAGGACATCTGGTTGCAGCCCAGGGTCCGTGTGGGCGTGTTCTCTTTGGCAAATGATAATGATGCAGGTTCGTCTTGTGAAGTAAAGTTTCAGCGGATCTCAGCAGACACTGAGAGGGTCACTGTGGGCGTAGGTCAGGGCTCAGAATCGCACATTCAATCGGTCTTGGATCGCATCATCATGGGAGGTACACTTGAACAACAGGTTCAGTTAAAATTAGTGTTGGGAAAGTATTTAGGTGTGTTTGCATCAGATGATGACGATTTGGGGTATACTGATAGAGTTCAGCACGAGATTCACTTGACAGACGACATGCCAGTAAATCAGCCTTACCGCCGCATTCCACCAAATCAGTATCAGGAAGTAAGAGAGCACATCACAAAGTTGTTAAAGAAGGGTGTCATACAAGAGAGTGTTAGTGCTTATGCCTCCCCTGTGGTATTGGTGCGCAAGGCCGATGGGTCATTACGTCTTTGCGTAGATTATAGGAAGCTTAACGCTAAGACAAGGCGTGATGCATTTCCATTGCCGCGGATTGACGAGAGTTTTGATGCTCTCAGGGGAGCCAGGTTTTTCTCGACAGTGGATTTGGCCTCGGGGTATCATCAGATTGCGGTGAAGGACAGGGATAGGGCTAAGACAGCATTCACGACACCATTTGGTCTATTCGAATACCAGAGGATGCCATTTGGGGTCTGCAATGGACCATCAACTTTTCAGCGACTCATGCAGGCTGTTATGAGCGATCTAATCTTCCAGGTGTTGATAGTTTATTTAGATGACATTCTGCTGTATTCACAAACATTTGAAGAGCACCTTGAAAGATTGGAGATGGTGCTGAAGCGGTTGGCAGAGACTGGCTTGAAGGTGAAGCTAGAGAAATGTCGTTTCCTCCAAGACTCAGTGCGGTTCTTGGGCCATCAAGTGTCGGCGCAGGGGATTTCTCCTGACCCAGATAAGGTTGCCGCAGTTAGCAGTTGGAAGACTCCAGAAACGGTGAAAGATCTGAGGTCATTTTTGGGTTTTTGTAGCTATTATAGGAAGTTTATCATGGGCTTCTCAAAGATAGCTGGACCCTTACATGACTTAGTGAATGTGTGTTTGAGTGGAAACAGATCCGCAAAGAGTGGTCGTCATTTTAGTGCTCTGTGGTCTAAGGAATGTGATTATGCATTCAATCAGTTGAAGGAGAAAGTGACGACAGCACCTGTACTTGGGTTTGCTGATTTCAGCCGTCCTTTTATACTGGAGACAGATGCGAGCCAGAATGGGTTAGGTGCCATCTTGTATCAGAAACAGGGTGATGAGAAGAGGGTTATTGCATACGCAAGTAGAAGGTTACGGAATGCTGAGAGAAACGATCGCAATTACAGCAGCATGAAGCTTGAGCTACTGGCCCTTAAGTGGGCAGTAGTTGAGAAGTTCCGGAGCTACTTGCTTGGGTCATGGTTTGAGGTGATCACAGATAATAACCCCCTCTGTCACTTGCAAACTGCTAAACTAGGAGCGATTGAGCAGAGGTGGGTAGCTCAAATGTCTGTTTTTAATTTTGAGGTGAAGTACAGACCAGGAAAGAGCAACATGGCAGCTGACGCCTTGTCTAGGCAGGAGTTTGCAGGGGAGCCTGAATCTGATCTTGACGGTGACTGGGATGGGTGTGTAGCCATTTGTAGCTTGGTTAACAGAGGAACAGCTTTGGAGCCTGCGCTTGCATTGAAGGGTATTGAGTGTTCCAGGCTGAGGCAGATACGTGCATCAGAGACAGAAGAGGTCATTAGTCCTCAGGGCAACACTCATACACTTCCAGGTTACACTAGAGAACAGTTGATTGAGTTTCAGAAAAATGATCCTGTTTTGAAAGTGTTTAGAAGGTCCTGGGACGAGAAAAGGAGACCAGTGCACATAGAAAGAAAGACTTTGTCCAAAACAGTGAAGTGTCTTCTAAAACAGTGGAACTTTATAAGAGAACGTAATGGACTGCTGTATCGAGTGGTAGATAGTGCTTCTGGCGAGAACTGCTGGCAGTTGTTGT
Organism: Clarias gariepinus; assembly: GCF_024256425.1. Classification (NCBI taxonomy): domain Eukaryota; kingdom Metazoa; phylum Chordata; class Actinopteri; order Siluriformes; family Clariidae; genus Clarias; species Clarias gariepinus. Next base: position 22,532,670 of record NC_071120.1, read on the forward strand.
TGCCCGTGTGTCTAAAGGAGCGCGTGCTGCAGTGTGTGCATGATGAAATGGGGCACCAGGGTGCTGAGCGGACTGTGGGGTTGTTAAAGCAGAGATGTTTCTGGTCTGGCATGCATGAGGATGTGGAGGAATGGGTAAGGAAGTGTCAGAGGTGCATCCTTACAAAGATGCCTCAGCCTAGAATCAGGGCTCCTGTAAGGGCATTTCTGGCTTCCAGGCCCTTAGAAGTAATTGCAGTGGACTTTACTGTCTTAGAGCCTGCTACTGATGGGCGTGAAAACGTTCTGGTTGTTACTGATGTTTTTACAAAATTTACACAGGCGTTTCCTACAAAAGACCAAAAGGCCGACACCACAGCCAAGACCTTGTTGAAGGAGTGGTTTATGAAGTATGGCGTTCCTGAGAGATTGCACTCCGATCAAGGGCGAAATTTCGAAAGTGAGGTGATAGCAGAGTTGTGCAGACTCTACGGGGTCAAAAAGACACGTACCACACCTTATCGGCCGCAAGGTAATGCCCAATGTGAACGGTATAACCGAACGCTTCACAACTTACTGCGCACACTACCACCAGAACGGAAACGGCGTTGGCCTGAGTACTTGCCCGAGTTAGTCCATGCGTACAATGTGACTCCACATGCCACTACAGGGTTTTCCCCGTATTACCTCCTTTTTGGGGTGCAGCCACATCTGCCCATCGATGCATTATTGGGGGGAGGGGAGACTTCTGAAGGGGAAGGTTGGCTATCTGTACACCAAGAGAGACTGCAGTATGCTCATGAGAAAGCTAGGGAGTTCTCAGAGGAGAAGGCGCTGGAGAGGGTAACTCGTCTTAATGAAAAGGCCTTCTGTCCCGAGGTCGGCGTGGGTGAGCTTGTATATTTGCGTCACAGACCTCCAGGCAGAAACAAGATTCAAGATGCCTGGAGCCCTGTTGTGTATCGGGTAGTGGATGTAATTGGTACGACTTACACTGTGGAACCCTTAGAAGGTGGGCCATCAAAAAGGGTTCATCGAGCGGAGTTACGCCCAGGTGCTATGCCTACTCCTAAGCCTACTCCTAAGCCTAGGGGTGTAGACAAATCTCATCCAGCAACCCAGCCTATCGTAAATGAGACTGAGGGTGCTGAGCCCTATGCGGTAGTAGTAGAGGAGATGATACAACCAACTGTAAGTGGGGCCACCGAAACTCCGATTAATGTAAAGATACCTGGTACCTTGGAGCTGGGAGTTGACAGCAACGAAAATAACCTAGAATCAGGGTTAGTGGACGTTGGTAGAGGCACTGCAGGATCTGATGGGGAGGGCCTTAATACTGGGTCTGCGGATGAGTGTTTGCAGTCTCAGAAGTTTGGCGAAACGCATCCTTTCAGACAAAGGGAAAGACCAATTCCAGCTGTGCGCAGGAGCAAGCGAACAACTGCGGGTGTTCACGCGAATCCCTTCCATGCACCCAGGTCCGCTTGTTATGGAGTAAGTGTTAGCACCGATATGGTGTCTCCAGTGTTAACCAGCATTGGCACTGCATTATTTGAGAAAGCCCTACAAGGTGCCATGAATAACTAAGGGTGGAACGAGTAAGTCTTCGAGGGCGTTGACTTATTGCAGGGGAGGGTGTAACCAGGTGGTAAATAGACGTTTGTTTTTTCTTTTCTCTACATGGTGATATTTCCTAGTTTGTGGTTGTTGGTTGTTTGAGATATGCCATGAAGTCAAATTCCCGTCTTTCCCTTAAGTGGCCACTTGGTGGTGCTGTGTGTGTCAGGTGCGCTTGCCAGGTGCGCATGCGTTCTTGTCTTCAGACATTTTGTGTGACGTGCAGTGAGCCGGAGGAGCTGCATGCTCTCTGTGGAGTCGCGTCATGGTTGAGGCCATCCAGCGGTAAAGATATTATTTCTCATAAATATTCTTGTTGAATGTTATGCTTGGATGTATATTTTGTAGTTATGTTTCCAGGAGAGGTAATATTTGTAAAGTTTGTACCATGTGCAATTTTGTCCGATGGTATGACGCTACATGTGGTGTAGGCCTGTTCAGATGTGAATCTTAAAAAGTGAGATACATTTAAATGAGCAAATGTTCCTCTGTTTTCATGTGCCTTACACAATATGTGACTGTTTACACAGCGTGTAAACAGAGATTTTAGCCTTTGTAAAGTGAACAAAGTTAGAGGTTCATGGTTATGTAAGTGTTAGTTTTTAATTTTATTTCTACAAGAAATGTGCCGAAGAGTAACATAACATAAGGTGTACTTATAATGTTTTTATTTTGCACAGTGTTCCCACTGCCGTACTGTGCTGTATTGTGCCGTATTGTTCTGAGTAGCAACGCATTTTTCTTGCGTGGTGGGTCTCTGTAATATTGCGGCGTTTTGCTTAATATTTTTCTTTAAGTTAAATTTTCCCTTTTTCTATGCTCACGACGGCTGTATATTTACTGTCCGTGTGCTGATGTTGGTTATTTTATTTATTTTTTTGTTTCGACGCCTTTTCTAATGAAAGCTTTAAGGCCGCATATACTTTTCATTGAATTGTGTTAAAATAATTTCTGTTGAGAATTATCTGAATAAACTACAAAAGAAGTGAATACCGCTCAATGTGTTCCTGGTGGTAATTCAAAATCCCCGGTCACACATACAAAAAGTGTTACAAGGGCATTAACTATCTGGTATCTTAGCCTTAACCAAAGGTGAGACATAAGACTTTAAACACATTTCTTGCTAAAAAAAAACAAAACAAAACATACAGCTGGAAAAATTATCTTAAAAAATTGGTATTGATATTGGAAAATGAAAAAAAAAAATTCTTGGGACTAAATCCAAAAAGAGGACATTTATTCTCATCAGTATGCGCAAATGATTATGTCTGTGTGTTACAGCTTACTTGCCATTAAAAGAACATTTGGAAGCTTTGGCTCTCAGTGACCCCTCTCAGTGAAGCGGATCTCAAAAAGTCAAACCCGCTCTATTGCCAACTGTTTGCACTGAATACCAATTGTTCAATTGCACTCAATCTACCTCAAAATCTCATCCCCTGCACCTCACTGCCTTTTTTTTTCACGGGGACTTAAATCTATACTGCAATGCCTTTGTTTGCCGTAGATGTTTATTTATGGGCTGTACATAAGACTGAGATTCAATATCACATGGACACATGCCTTGAATTGTTATGAGAAGCTCTTCAGTGGAGTTGTCTCTGCCTCTCTTATCTGGTCCTCTTGATATTCATGGCTTTCACCAGATATACTGCCCTTTACTTTGCTGTCATCTCTAGTTGTAATGTGGATTCACATACACAACTGTCATGTGCAGTCTAGATGGAGCTGTCAAGATGCTACACAAGAACCCTAGCATCTTCAAAATCAGAAATTCTCACTGCACTTTTAGATGCATTGGTGATTAAGAGAGGTTTTTTTTTTTTTTTTTTAAATCTGGTTATCCAGGTCAAAACGGGGGGAGGGTGCAACCAGCTGCTCCATGATGAATGAGTATAGGTCAGTGTTTAAATTTAGACAGGAAAAAGATCAATATATATATATATATATATATTTTTTTTTTTTTTATAAATATTTTTTCGCTTAGGTTTGAGAGTAAAAATAGATTTAGAAAAAGAGTATTTGATGACTAAATTAATTTTCCTATCTTTAAAATCATAAAGGTTTTATTTGACAGTGTAACACAGATAAGAAACCGTAATGCACAGCTTCAGCTTGAAGCATGCCGGATGTCGAATGCTCATAATTTCTGTAGTTTTTCATTAAACAATCTGATTCAAATTTCACAAAAGCTTAGAAATTACACAATGGAGAAAACTGTAAACTGCTCAGTCATCAGAATGCCCATGCTTTATCATAAAAAAAAGCAATTTCCCTTTAAATACAATGAACATGTACCTTTTATGTGCCGATAGGGTCCAAGAAAGCGCGTCGTCTATTGTGAGGATTTTGCTTCTTGCCGATGATGAGAATTGAGGCAGATGTCAGGAAGGACACCTGCTCAGGATAAGACCCGATCTTGTCTTCTTTTTAGGTTTATGCTGAAAGGGTCAACATGCTGTTTCTGAAAATTAAGCCCAAACCTTAACCATGTATGCATATCCTGTATAAATAATATGCATATATCCTATCAATGATAAATAATAAATGTCATGCTATCCCAAAAGCCCTGAAGCAATGGCTTGATTTATGTCACCAATCTAAGACCATCTGACTATCTACACAGATTAGAAGCACAACCTTTAAACAAATGATCTATACACATTCATCATACTAGGTGGATAAGGAAAAGGACTTTGAGTAAATCTAAAGGGCTTACAGCATCTATCCAATGGTTTATTCTTGTCTGGATTGGTGCTTGGGGGAGGGTGTGGAGTTTTCATTCTCAAGATACCATGGCAAGCCATCTGTTTGGATGTTTCTCTTCGCATCCTGTTTTGATTGACAGTTTTTTAATCCAGTCCTGGCTGCTTCTTCTCTGGGGTCCAGACATTCTGTTCACTGGATTTCCAGAAATGTTATACAGTAGTTTTTCTTTTTAACACTTTCTCCTTTGCTGAAACACAGGCACACAATTTTGGCAGTGTGTTGTCATTTCCATAGTCGTGTTGATTCCATCGAATTGATAATATTGATAAAAGCCTCCCTGCTAATTTTGCCGTAACGATTATCATTAACGTACCTATGTATGGTTGGATGGATGGAAATGTCTACGTGTCGACAGGCACCTCAGGCAACGTATATACATCAGCCGTTTTTGTGGCAGTTTTTTACAGTAGAGAGTCAGGTTGCCAGCTCGGCATTAGATTGTATCTGAGCATTTGGAGGTGAAGTATCTTGCTCAGCATTGGGGCTCGAACCAGGGGCACAGCCCAACACCTTCAGTGGTTAAGGCACTGAGTTACTGATTGGCGGGTCGGTGGTTCAAGCCCCAGCTCCACCAGGTTGTCGTTATTGAGCCCTTGAGCAAGGCCATTAACCCCATCTGATCCAGGAGCACTGTATCATGGCTGACCCTGTGCTCTACCCACAGCTATGTTGGTATATGCAAAATAAGAATTGCACTGTGCAGTAATGTATATGTGATGAATAAAGACTTAACTAAACTAACTAGGTCTCAATGCAAACTCATTTATTTGGCCAATCACAGAAACAGAAACTACATGTATGAATTTTATACGAGCAACATTATAAACACAATACACATTCTGAATACTTATGTCAAAACTATTTTATTTATTATGGTAATTTCAAATTTAATATTAGTTTTTGGAGCATTTTTTATTCCAGCAATTTAATATAAAGTATTTGACATACTGTACTGTATGTATATTTATTTTATACAGTACAATATGTGTGGCAAGTCTTATCACTCTTCCGCGCTTGCCACAGCTGCTGAAAACAATCAGTATATTCAAAACCTCACTGATAATAATTACTATGAATTTGTACATCACTACCAACGGTCCCTATAGCACAGAATTAAGCTGATTCAACCATCATGATTGTGCTGTTTAATCAAAATTGAACAGCGCAAGACTTTTTTAGCCTGAACAGAAATGTCAGAGAATGATTTATATAACATACAAGAAATATATGAATAATATAGAATATATACACAATATACAGTATATATCAGTGTCTAGGGGAAGTCATCATGATGGGATTGGGGGTTATCAGCACACACTTTGTTGATCTATTATTTATTTCCTTAGCAGCATAGAATCGAAGCATGTCCCAGTTTCGATTCTATACAATAAAAGTTGAATAATATGGGGTAAATAAGCATTCATTCATTCATTCATTCATTCACTTGTGTTCTATAGCGGTATCATGTACAGGGTTGCGGGGGGGCCTGGAGACTATCCCAGGGGACTTGGGGACCAGAACAGGCTACCAATCCATCACAGGGCGCATGTGCACATACACACAGACACACACACCCCCGCAATTTGGGAACGGCAATTAGCCTAATCTGCATGTCTTTGGACTGTGGGGGGAAGAGAGTGAGAGTACCCGGAGGAAACCCACCAAGCACGGGGAGAACATGCACGCACACAGACCCCGAGGCAGGAATCAGTGGAATGTGGTGACAGCTCTAACCACTACACTACCATGCCGCTGGAAAAATAAAACATAAAAATTACCAAAAAAACTATTGTATGTTATATTGTATGTTCCCTAAATACAATATGTACAGTGACTGTTATTTTATGGTCAGAAATTAGGTTTATCAAGTTAACACTCTTGTTTGGCGCCACCAGTCGCAGCTGGTGATAAATATGTGGATTTAATTCAGGGAACATTTCAAGAATTAAGAATACCACATCGCAATAATGTGTGAGATTTAATAAATAAATAAATAAACACATGAGTGAGTATAATAATGCCTTTCATTAAACAAATGATTTCCCATACCCTACTCTACACAGCCACTACAGAGTGACTTTTTGAATGCATGATACTTTTTTCTTATTATAATTTACATTATTTTACTGATAAATTATAAACAAACAAACAAACCAATAAATAAATAAAATAAATTTATAAAAGACCATTTATTCCATCAGTTATTTAGTTAACTTCGGATCAGTTACAACTGATGAGGATTTTCTTTCTATCTGAGTCAGTTTTCCACTGAGTAAGTTTTCCACTATCCAAAACCATGAACGTAGACAAAACAGTTACTCAAGTTGCCCCAAGGTGTGACTGAATGAGTATGCATAGTGACCTGAAATGGTCTGGCATCCAGGGTGAGTTCTTTCAACGGCTAGATAAATGAATAAATTAATCATTGTTTAATCTCCATTAGTGTCATTGCCATTCTCCAAAGAATATCTAGGCTGCTGCATGTCTCAGGCCTGAGTAATAGATGTCCTGTCTGCAATCTGCTACAGAGGGTTTGGCATTGTTCCTCTGCTGCACACCTGTGGCTCCTGGCTCCGAGCAAAGGTCATGGTTCAGTGCTCATTCACCCTGTACTACCTGCTGCGGTGTCTGTGCTTCTGCCACTGTCTCTGGACTCACCCAAAAACCAGTGGTGCTGTGGGAGTTATGTGGGTCATCATTAACATTGGTTTAATGATACAGACTGGAAATGTGCCGTAGCTGTGAGTCAGAGGATGTTATTTACAAGCTTCATCTAAATCACATCTCTGGAGCTGTTCTGTGAAGTTGCGATAGGGGAGGTAGGCAGGCTGTGAGGCCGTGGTCAAAGAGACATTAAACTGAATTATTTCTTTCAGGATGTTTTTTTTTATTATTATTATTATTTCTGTCTCTTTGAGATAAACCTGGAGCACACTGAATCTTCAACAATGTGACAAAATAAAATATTAACACTTGTTTAGCCTTGAAACTGAACAGAAAAGTCAGAAAATGATTCATATAACATAAACGAAATATATATTATATATATATATATATATATATATATATATATATATATATATATATAATTAAATACATAAAATTATATATCTAAAATTTCATAAATTCAAAATTCAAAATTTCAAAAATTTCATACATATATATATATATATATATATATATATATATATATATATATATATATATATATATATAAATTGCTGATATATATACTTTGTACCTTCCTCAGCAATTTATACATATGAAATTTTCTGAAATTATTATATATATAATGTATATATACTTTGTACCTTCCTCAGCAATTTTACTGGGCTAGGTTCTCAAGGTTCAGGTCAGGTAGGTTATTTAGCAAGCAGCCATCTGACAATCTGCCACAACAGATGGCTATTTGTAAAAATAAATAACCTCCTTCGCCCCCCCTCCTCATGTTGGGAAGGAAAGTAGGAGGACGTGGTCACATGAAAGTGTTATGCAATTTCCAGCTTGCCCTACAAAAGCAAGTGACGATTTAACTTGGGGCTCGGTACAGGTTACCTGAAATGTTCGCTGGTGTTTGATGGATGGCCCTAGTCCTATCTCTCAAACCCACATTTTCTTAAGAGAAAGAAAGGAAATGAAGCTGTAAACACAATTCAAAATAAAGTCAGCAGAAAAGACAAAAGATACTTGCAAGGTCTTATGTATGAGTCATATCTTCTGCATGAATTATTACTTGCTTTCTGTGTGTGTCAAAACTTTTTATTCGTTTTGATCTGCAAGGGTTATTCGAGTCAAACTTTGGATTGTGCAGAATAAACACAGTTATAAAAGTAAAAACTTTCTTTATTTCTCTTGCGCTTAGATACCATCAAGGTAGAAAGTTTTCCCAGTACACCAGAGCCAAGAATTTTCAAGGCTTAAGTGTTCCACTCCAAGCCACCTTGTCCAGGATTTTCATTCTTGGATGAACAGTCTTATTTAAAACTTTTGCACCATTCAAACGTTTTAAGTACGCACATCTAGTGTTCTAGTTCTAATTTTGGTGATTTGGATTACCAAGTTCTCACGTCTACATCCGAGTGGTTATAAAGAGCATAACGAGCTGACAGTCCTGTCTCTAAGAAAGTGTAAACTGACATTTCAGTGGTATGTTGCTCAGTGATTTAGTTTGGACAGGACATGCACACCAACCTCACAAAAATGATCGGACAATGAACTGCAACTACCGGACAGCTTTAATTCATGGTTACATTGATTACATTGTGGGACAGCAGCACAAACAAACAATCTAATGAATAAATATTTACTGAAAATGATTACAAGTGAAAATATTTAAATGGTAACCATATTTTCCAAACCAAATATGTATTACTGTATACATTTATTATTATTATTATTATTATTATTATTATTATTATTATTAAAATTAAGTATACTTAGTCTTTTATTAAATGATTTAACAAATAACATGGTTTACATTTTCTTTTGAATTGTTATTAATTTCTCTTCTAATGCAAACATGAAATTGATAAAAATCTGTCTGGAAATAGATTTAATAAGCATATATTTGTTCTATTATAATTATATAGAATTAAATTATTATTATTTTTTATTAATTAAATTATTATTAATTATTATTATTTATTTATTTATTTATTTATTTATTATTATTATTTTACATATATTCCTTTGTTCCTTTATCTTCAGTGAGTGCTTTATCCTGGTCATGTGATGGAGTCAGATTCTGTTCTTGGTGCATTAGGCATGATAGAGGAATTCAGCCTGGTTAGAGGACCGGCCCACTGCCTGGCACCATGCACACAGATTCATACTGACAAAATACAATCCATCAACTTTGTATGCAGCAAACTAAAAAGAAACCTGGGACATTTTCTTGGAAAAAAATATGAAAATCCCAGTTACCTGGGTTCAGGATCGAAACCAGCAACATTTATTTTACCACTATAAATTTCACTAGTGGATAATTTTGCGTCTCTCTAAAACATGACAGAAGCATTGTCCTGGGTCTAAAGTGTACATTGTATTTCATTTTTGAGGAAATTGCTATTGTTATCATTAGTAATGTTATTCTGCTTGTGACTGGGGAAATGGTGGGTGTGTGATGGGTGGAGGATTAAAAGGTTATGAGTTCACATCTCAGCATTGTTGAAGTACTATTCTTGAATCCTTATCTTTTATATCTCTAATTGTACTGTCTCACTTGTAAGCATTAACCAAATAAGTGTTATTTATGAATTTATTTATTTGTCTTCAGTAAATGCATTATGCTGGTCAGGGTTAGGGTAAATTCAGAAATGTGAGGCATGGGACATGAGACAGAACTACAATCTAGATGGGGTGCTACTTAATCACAGTCAAATTATAGTTTGTTTTATTTTTTTCCTTTTATGCACCTATCAGCCATATCATTAACACCACAAATTGCTGAAAAAGGTCAATTCTGGCCATGATCAAAAGGCACCAGAAACCCCAATGCACCCCAAACCGTCATGCATTGAGCAAAGCAGACAAAGAACCCAAGGCTGCTGACTCAGCTTCCAATCCAATCAAGCACCCATGGAATACGCTGGACAGAGGCCCTGTGTAGCCACGAGCCCAGGGGCCAAACCCACCCCAGTGGTATCAGGGGAACCCAAAATCAATTTTTGATATTATAGCTGATCGTGTATATTTAGCTTGAGCCCTGCAGGACTGTAGCGTATTTGCATTTTAATATCAACACAATATATCATTGACATAATCTTATATCAATAAGTATAAATAACAGCTTCTTTTCAAAATGTTATGTTGGCTTTAGGGTTCCTAAGGGTGCTGCTTCATACTTTCTGATCCTACACTTTAATTAACAGTGATTACATGATGATCATAATTCATTCCATATATATCTCCCAGTCTGTGCTATCAGTCTGCTATTATCAGTCCTTTATTCATTTACTCAAAGCCTAGAAGCTCTGAGGAGCATGGATGAAGTCTAATAACCTGCTATCAGTAAACTCCAAAGCGAGCTCCTTATCTGAACCAGACCAGCTCATATTAACACCCCCCCCCACCCCCCACCCCCCCAAAAAAGGAAGAAAAAAAAAGTATTGTATTTAGCTGATGAAGTATGCATCAATTTAAAACTCATATTATATGTTTATTTGTTTATATTATCATGTAACCGAAACAAGCTGATGATTAAAAAAGTAGTTCATGTCATGTATCGCTACTGGAGTGTGGAGAAATATACACATTAAGAGTGACAGGTGCAATGAGTAAAGCCTACATCATGAACAGGAATGAACAGCTATAATGTGTTTATCTGCTGAGGGGCGGGTGGTGTAAATAGATTGAGAGTCATTAAGGCTTAAAGGCTGACAAACAGACAGAGACAAAAAGACACTTTGAATTGCAATGCTCTAATCCACAAGTCAAATTCGCAGCCTGTTCTTCTTCTCACTCGTACTTTATCGTGATGAAAGGAGGACAGGGAATTCGATCGCATCCAATTTCAGGTTTTCATTAAGATTCTGCCAGATCTAATTCTACAAGTATACTGTAGGAAGGATAACATAGAGCCGGGGTTTATTATTGTGTTCTGTTTGAATGGGTTTTCTTTGTCTGATGCTGGGGTTCAAGCAAAAACCTCTTTTTCTGTATTATGACACCTTACGGTTATTTATTTATTATACAGTAACTCCGTCACACCTCCACTGACATTTCTCATTTTCTTTTTAATGGTGATACAGTATGTGTGTGTGTGTGTGTGTGTGTGTGTGTGTGTGTGTGTGTGTGTGTGTGTGTGTGTGTGTGTGTATCACCTATGCCAGATGCTTCTTTTGCTTTAATGCAAAACACATTATGGGCCAATGTTATTTGGTCCTTGTTGTTAACACTGATTTATATTTCTCTGCACATAGTGTAAATCAATATGAATAGCCTGTTATACCACAGTGCTGTTGAATTCTTGATTCTGATTGGTCAGAAGGTATTGGTTTATGTGCTTGAAAAGATGCTCTGGTAGAATTGAAGCGCAGATAAAGGACGAATGGTTATGTACTATTATAAATTAAATATTTAATCCTAATATTGACTTTTTTATTAGGACTAGGAGAAGTACTTATTGTTTACAGAAAAATTGTTTGTAAAAATTAATTATAGTCAGGCTGAAGCCCATGTACATGACTGCCTGTCTTTTTATATGGCAAAATGGTCTGCTTAACTTATTAATACAAAAAAATAAAATTTTGTAAGGTTGAGTATCTTGTGCCTCATTTGAGCTAAATTGTATTTCTTTCATAGTGTACGTGCCTTTTTTAGTAGTTGTTTTTTGTGTGTGTGAAAATTGTGGCAGCTTGTACAGTAAGTGCATTATCATCATTTCTGTGTTGTCCGCATACTCTGTATATACACGGTAAACTATTGCAATAATTGCTATATGGGTCTGCATGATGACGCATATAGCCACGCCCACCTCGTTGAAAAAAACTATATATTTGTCCAAAAAAAAAAAAGCTATATAGATGCTATGATGTAATGTGGCACATAACTGCTAACAACTTTACTTTGACTCAATATTTAGAATTCTTCTATGGCGCAGGTTTAACTTCAGGGAGATACTGAAGGACTGGCAAAGTTTAATTCTGTCAAGACAGTTTTACATGATGCTGTGACAAATTCTGGCTGGACAGACAAACAGACATACATTGAAACTGACTGATGTGTAGACAAAACCTATTTTCATTTATACAAGATATCAATTAAACATGCTTATCCAATCACATACTGTAGCAGCAATGTAGTGCATAAAATCATGTGAATGTAGGCAAAGAAGTTATTTTTTTATGTAATTTTTACAACAGCACACCAGAAGGGAAAATGAATGGGGGAAAAAGGGGGGGGGTTATTGACTTTATTTGTTCATGCCAGAAGTGCTGGTTTGGGTCATTCTGAAATATCTGATCTTCTGATCTTACACACACGCAGGGGTCACTATAGACTACACAAACAGCACTTTAACAGCAGTTGTTGATTAAGTTGATGTTGATCATGTTGATGAGAAAGACTAGGTATTTTCCTCTGCTTTATTTGGAGCTGACAGAACGGTTATGGTACCTTAAATTACTCTTAGCAACTGTGGTGAACAGAAAAGCAGTTTAGAACATACAGAATCCCTAAAATTCGGAAACATGGACACTCACGGACGGATTTAATCCCTTCCAGAGGTGAATACTTAAGGCAAAAATGTGTATTGCGAAATGCATTTTTCCATAGGAAATAATGCACATGCAGAAAATCCATTCCAACCATTCAAAATATTACTGATATTACCAATTTCTAATTTTATAATCATATTCTTGCATATTTAAGCAATTAAAACATTTAGAAAATACGTAAATGAAGTAAAATATGAAAGAAATAGACATTAAACCTCACATAACATTGATTTATGATTCATGATTCCTCTGCTTTAAAAATTTAACTGAAAGCTGGTCCCTTTTACTCTTGCTAACATTCTTGGGACCCATGGTGCCAGTCTTCTCTAACACTTGCAAAAATACAAAAAAATAAAAAATTAAAACGTGAAAATATGTTAACTTGGTGGCATTCGGCATCCTGCTCTGTTCGTTCACTCGTATGGCGAAAATGCCTTGTATGCAGAGGCAAATATCTTGCAAAATTTCAGTTCTTAAGGCAAAAATTTCAATGAGGAGGGGCGGTCGTATGCCCAGGTACCACTGTATTCAGAATTTCATGAAATTCTGTATTGAGGACACTCACATTTAAGACTAACAAGATTATTTTTGAGTGTTACAAAATTGTAGTTCATATCATTGAAAAATACTGTAATTAGATTTTTTAAAATTTATTTATTTAACAATTATGTCAGTAACAGTCAAAAGTAAAGTCGTTCCTTTAATTATTCCAGGGTGGAGGGCTTTCATTTGTTTTTAAAAGGTGCATTTTTTTGTCTCATAAAGTTTTAACAGTCAGAAAAGAGAAGAGGCTGTTTATACCACATGCGTGATGACAGAAAATAACCTAGTTATTAAATAACAGATGTTATACAATTAAAAAAAAATTTTTGTTTTTTTTTAAATCAACTAGCCTGTTGTTGATTCGTCTTCTTTTATCCCTTCTTTAACATGCTATGGCTGTCTAATAATAGAAATCCAGTAACCAGTTGAATCCTCTCCTGGAACTCCTTTTCCTTTCCTGGCAGGTTTTTTAAAGTGGTTATAAAACTTTTGTTTATGATTCCACTCAGGATAATTTTTCACAGAAGGTTTGTCAGCATTGCAAGGCTGGTGAAATATAACAAAGCAGCAGTCTTAACAGGAAGTCCAATTTCGCAGGCTGGATGGTCTAACCACGTTGATTTGGCGATAATCTGTCTTTCATCTTCTAACAAATAATCCACTGTACCCACAGCAGTCAGAGATAGATAGAGAGAAAGAAACCGGGTCGGGGGGGGGGGGGGCTGATGTGAAAGGAAGCGAGAGGTAAGGCTTGCTATATCACCTCTGTTATGTGTCAGGTAACCTGTTCCATATGGAAGGCAGCCATGGTGAAAAGGTCTCGATGGCCTGAAGGCATGTGTTTGGGATTTCTCAGGAAGCATGTAGACAGAATCCATTATTATTCAATAGGCTCCATTTATCATGTCAGGAAATGACCTTCTGTGAGGATCCGGATATCCGAATATCTCTGCACATCCAGTCACGGAACATTTTATTCTGTGAATTTCTTCTGTTTAGTGTTTTCTATAAAAATTCATAAGCTCAGGAAACCACTCTCAGTACTTCAATTAATCTAAAATATGGCCGATGATTGACATATTAGGATTTGGAAGTGCCACGATAAATAATAATTCATAGATGATGCATAAAGCTTATATAGCATCTGTAAAACTTCCTTCACCAGTGCTCCAGGCCAGCTGGTTCTCTCATCAGCAGGCAAGCAGAGAAAGAACAAACAATGAGGACTTTTGCTACCGAACTGAGAGCAGATTTCCCTAAGGAACGAGACCCTTTATCCAGGATTTTCTCTATGCACAGGATAGACAGAATATATTACAAACCTTTTTTCCTGGGCATTTTTTCCACTCTTTTTTACCTGGAGGAGAGGATACCATATTTTCCTCTCTGAGACAGATCATTCTTTTACTAGAAACTTTCTGGGAAATCAGCAGGTGCTTACGTGGATGTCCTAAAAGCTTTCCCATGTGCATCATGACTTTGGCCAGGGTGTTTTTTTTTAACCATAAACCTTGCGCGGCAGAAATTTTCACAACAGCAACAAAATATTCATTATAATGCTACCTGAATTCAATTCATTTATACAATAATGATTTGTGTGAAATGTGGAGTGCCAGTTGTAAGCCTGAATAAAATGGGTGGGTTGCGTCAGGAAGGGAATCTGGTGTAAAACCTGTGCCAAGCTGATGCCCGGATTGGCCTTCTGTGGCGACCCCTCAAGAAATCCATTCATTCATTCATTCATTCATTGTGAGTAGCTTTTCAGGATTATCATAAGGTATAATGCAGACACTTTTACACCTAGGGACATTTTAGAATTTCCAGTCCACCTTCCAGCATGTTTAGGAGGTATGGGGAAACCAGAGAACCTGGACTTAAGCCCATACAGACATATGTTGAAATTCTGTACAGGCAGTAGCGTGAACTCAGGATCGAACTAAACACCATAAACAGTGCTTGAATACAAAACTGAATACAGGTTATTTCCATTTCCAGATTATTCACTCTGCCCACTTTTTTCCCAATGCACAGCTCTTAAAGTTTTTTTATAACATTTCCCTGAAGTTCCATCATTTGACTTGCCATGAAGTTATTCGGACTGTAGAACATCTTGATCCATCTTTCTCTCTAATTGGCGTCCTTCTTTAACTACAGCCTGCTGTCAGGAGCGCTTGACTTTGGGTAAGTGGAGATGTTAGGGCTCAATAGAGGCACTGTACTCCCAACTAGCAGCACGCACACATGAGGAAATTGAAGCTCCCGGAGGACCACCGCTCTGTACTCACTTCCAGACTTCACACCTCATGCTTTGCAAAGATCTTATCACTGCGTGACTTGGAAAGGCCATGAGACATTATAGACGGCTTTTAATGACCACAAATGCCCTTCAGGTCTCTAACGGCTTGGGTCTATGTAAATAACTAAAGCTATCAAATCACATTGATACCGGCTTTGTGCACTGAATTCATTTTTGAGGATTTTGGAGGGAATGCAGTGGACTTTAGCTAGCTAGCCAGGAAAAAAATGTGGGCCGACTGCTACTTAATAATTAGCAGATCCTATGTTTGTTTTAGGAATAATATTAAAACCCACCCTCCACTTTTCTCCGCACATTTGAATAGTTAAAGTTCACGAATTTAAATCAGCTGTTAAATCAATGGAAATTTAATACCAGAGGTAGGAACATTGTGTTACTCTGTATTTTTTTTTTTTTTTTTTGAGTTGCAGAGTTTGAGCTTCTCTTTCACTTAACATTTTCAAGTTTTACTCACGCTCCCAGAACCACTCTTTAACAATTCAAGTCCTGGAATATGGCCGTGCCATCAGAGAAGAAAAACTCCATAGATGTGATAACCTGATCATTCACTACATTCAGGTCGTCAGCTGACCTCATTTTATTGCCACATAACGTTGCCGAGCCTAGACCTGACCAATTGAAGCAACCCCAGATCATAACACTGCCTCTAAAGTCTGGTACAGTAAGCATCACAGGGTACATGGGTACAGGGTGCATCACTTCATGCACTATTCTTCTTCTCCTCACGCACCTATGGGTCTGGACTCATCAGACCACATGACCTTTTTCCTTTGCTCCAAGAGCCAATGTTTATAGTTCCTAGCAAACTGAAGCCTTTCGTTTTTTTGTTTTTTTTGCCAATCTTGTGAGTTCTCATCACATTGAGTACGAATGGGAATGTTCTTCCCACTTTCACAATTAAACATAGCTATGGTTCTAACTGTTGATTTTTCTTACCATGCAACTTCATCAAGTGTTTAAGGGATCTAAATTCATGATTTTTGTCCAACCACATTTACTCCACAAAGTTGACGGCTCAGCACTATCCTTTCAATTTTTAATAATGTGATGGAGGGTTCTTAACCCAGTTCCAGTAATTTCTAATTTGCTTGATCCACCCCAACAATTTGATCCAACTTTTTTTTTTTTTTTTTTTTTTTTTGGCCAGACAGAAATCTGGATGTAGATTTAGTTCTCTAATGAGCAAACCAGAGGAAGAAAAAACTCTTTGAGATGAAATAAAGAAGAAACCTTAAGACTCGAAAGGAAACCCATTTTCTTCTGGGTGACACCACATTATAAATCATTACTCTTCTACAGTTCCCTGGTGGACTAGTAGCTGGCTTAACTCGATCCAAGTTTGATTCCTGGTCAGGGACCCAACCTCAGCCATCGGAGGGTTTCATCAACAAGTGTACCCCTAGTACCAGTTCAGGACGGGCATCCATTGTAAAAACCTGTGCCACACCAAACATCTGGACCAGAAATCCCCTGTAGTGAGCCCCAAACATGAAAAAAATATATACTTTTTACAATTATATACCTTAAAACGATGAAGAATATGTGTACGTGTGTAGAGAATATTTTAAGTATGAGCAGATTGTGCACAAGTCCAGGGATGACTACAGAACTTATGTGTGGTGTTTGTGATTACAGCAGTTCTTAGATACGAATCTACAGTACGTATATGAGTATGCACTAAAACAAGAATGGGCCTGCAAATCATTAGGAATCATCGACAGCAACGGAACATGAGTCAGAAATACAGACATTAACTCTGCTTTCAAGAATTTAAATGTGTCATGCCTAAACTTGCATTCTACTCAGTACATTGACCTTCACGAACACAGAAATGTCAATGCAGATATACAGTATAAAGAGGATCAGGTCTAACATTTGTCAAGCTCTTATCTGCACCAGCACAAGAAGTGTTTTGTTGGCAAACCTTTTCATTCATACAGACACAGCGATAAAATATCACATTCAGAAGCCTCTTGATGCTACAGGAGGACACTTTGCATTATTGCGTATTAAGATAAGAAATCCCGGTGGAAGATAAATGTTTGCAGCATCTGACATTTCTGATCTTGGCATCTAATTTAAAAAAGACAGGGGAGAGAGTTTTGATTTCAGTCAACATGAAGTGTTGTGCTGCCATAAAAAGCTTCTTTTTTTTTTTTAATAGATAATTGAACTGGAAGAAGGTTTATGTGCTTAGTAATGCCAGCCTCCAGATTGCAGTAAAGCTCAAAGTACAAAGAAACCCACAAACCAGATGGACCGACATGTCTCACACTTTCCAGGTGGAAAATATTATCAGGAGGTCTGTCCATATAACACTGCCAAGGACGGGCTGCTGCAAACACGTTCATTCCCACTGACAGCAGAAGTTCGGAGGATGTTTTACTAACAAATTTGACCTCATGAAGATATTTCTAAGCAGGAGGTAGCACAGCGGTTACAAATACATCACCTCCTGCTGCGTGTTAAAGGAAATTGGTGATAAATGTGAGACATGATCATGGACTGAACTTTGATCTTCCAGTAGTGTGCTAATATTATTAATAAAAGTAATGATGTTTATGGTTACTAATCAGAAAAAAAACTTTACTGAAGCTCCAGCGTCTTCCTCGTTAGGTAAGAAATAAAATATGACGGGGAACGCCGCAATAGGAAAATGACAGGGAACTCAGAAACCAGAAAGTGCTCAGACATTCTTGAGGCAGAAAACTTAGTCATATCAATAGTTATAATTTCCCCCTTGGTAAATTACAGCAATTTTTTTACCATTATAATTATTATTTTTGCTCTTATGTAACATAGACAGTCTGCCATAAAATTATTTGTGTCAATCAGGGCTGTCAATATTGACGCATGTGATTTTAACGCGTTACTATTTTTTAACACAAATTAATCGTGTGACCAGGTTTGACCCTAATGGCTTCCCATAATCACAGCACGTTTACTGCTGTGTGTGATAATGGAACGTTTAACGCAGATAATAAGATGGTTGAGCAAACATCACCAGGTGTGCTGAACAGCAAGTTTCTTTATAAAAAGCTTCCAGATGGAAGTTTGGATAAAACAATCAATAGGAACTATTTTTACAAGAATACATTAAATGTAAGACACTGAAAAAGGCTCCTAAAGTGAGTCACTTTGCAGAGGCTACTGTTATTGCACTTACTGTAAACCACTGGACATCTGTAAGTAAACCAGAACTACCTCTGTGTAAAAGCACACCTCATCAATGACAAACGCAACTGCATTCATTCACTATGGGTGTAATAAAACAAATGAAAGATATTTTTACTAAAGCATACACTAGCCAGTTGCACTGGCCAAGTTGAAAAGGAGATCACAGACATGGTCCCCACTTTAGGAGCAGGAAGGGTTTACAATATGATTGCTGCTGCAAGAAGTTTACCTTTTGAGAGATTTTGTTTAACATTTGTGAAATGTTAACGTTTGATATATTATAAAACTGTTTCCTATTGTAAGGGTTGCCCACTAGAGGACACTGTTTTTAGTTTGTAGTTTTTGGTGGTAGACTCAGTTTCCCAGAAGGCACCTCGGTCAGGTGATGCGAGTGCTCACCTGAACGAGGTAGCTAATTAGTCTTGTTATAAATAGCTGTTTGTTCTGGGAAACTGGGTTTTGGGTTCTCTTGTTATGTTATGTTATGTTATGTTATGTTATGTTATGTTATGTTATGTTATGTTATGTTATGTTATGTTATGTTATGTTATGTTATGTTATGTTATGTTATGTTATGTTATGTTATGTTATGTTATGTTAATATTTGTCATTATTTAGTTTGTTTCTGTGTCTCCTAGCAGGATTAGCCTCTAGGTGAATTAGCCTTGTGTGTTTACCCTCATGTGTGAGTAACCTCCTTCGCATGTCTAGTTCTTAGTCTGTATAAATACTAACCTGCTTAGATCTTGGTCTGTTTACTCTTCGAGTAGCCTGTTTAGCCACTAACCTTTAGAGTTCTTAGTCTGTTTCATCCCTAGTCTGCTGTGTACCTGGTCTGTTCATCCCTTGGGTCTCTGGCTACTAGCCTGTTCAGCGATTAGTCTGTTTAGCTACTAGCTAGCTTAGCAGCTAATGTACATAACAGCTAGTAGGCCTAGTCAAGTCTGTCGTGTGTGTTTAGCCCCTTGCATGTATAGTCCCTATTGTTTAGTCTGTTTAGTGTGTCTTGTCTCGTCCGGTTTGTATCCCATGTCTGTATTGTATTAGATTGTGTAATCCCTAGTCTGTGTATGTGTTTTATGAGTTTTGTTTATAGTATGCTCCAAGTTCAAGCCAACTTCTTTTGTTCTTGTTTATTTGGTTTGTTATTAAAAGGACTGCGTCTATGCCTTGCCACACCATGCCCACAGTCCCACACCTAGCAGAACGTGACACCTATAACAAGTTTATCATGCATTTCTTTATTCCAACATTATACGTTTATAATCCAAGTAAATTTGAGTATTTTAAAATTGTTTAATCGGGATTAATCACAATGTTTGACTATATAGTCATATATTAGTTATCTATAACTTGTGTGTGTGTGTATATACTGTTTTTAAAACTTTTTTTTTTTTGAGATTATTTATTACCTTTAATAAATATAACCAATATGAGCAGCTGTAACCTAGCATAAGCAATTTCCCTCTGGGATTAATAAAGTTCTTTGAATATTAAATCTATAATTAACCAGATTAAATGGGTTTAATCAATTTACAGCACTAGTTACTATAGAAACAACATATAAGCACATTACTACAAGCCAGTGATTTGAATTATGGCCGGCAGTGGTACCGTCAACGCTTTTGCTGTAGAATATTATTCAAAACCTTTGACCAATCAGCATTGAGCAAAAGCGCTGTTTTAAATCTATCAACAAATTCACATCTGTCTTTTTTCTCCACTAGTAATTGCCCCTGCCTACTATTCAACAACTCCCACCCCATAGACTCTCCACTGCTCGCCAAACTTTTTACAGGTCCACGATTGCTCTCCATTTAGTTATTAAAATGGTCTAGATTTACAAACTTGGTGTCCATTACAGAATGTGCAGTACAGACGCAAAGCACAGTAACTAGACTGAGACGCTTGTCCATAATTACGTATTGAACAAGCTCCAGGGAATAACCCAGTTTCAGTATGCTTCTCTGGTTCTCTATAAACCCCTGGATCTCTGACCTGTTCCCTAATCACCTTCAGCTCTGCGTTTAATGGCACAAGCTGCAGTAAGTAACAGTGACGGCCATAAATCAGGAGTACAGCCTGAGTTGTATGAAATACTGAAGCTGTTAAGCATGACCTGGTTAGAAAAAGAGACAAAGCGGGGCATTATATTTAATGTTTCCAAAGTAAATCTTGTTTATACTCAAGACTGTGTGTCAATGTGTATTTTATGCATT
This sequence comes from Clarias gariepinus, assembly GCF_024256425.1. Classification (NCBI taxonomy): domain Eukaryota; kingdom Metazoa; phylum Chordata; class Actinopteri; order Siluriformes; family Clariidae; genus Clarias; species Clarias gariepinus. The sequence goes on from NC_071120.1 coordinate 22,553,503, forward strand.
TTTGGTAATAAATTAATAATTTATACTTCTTTTAAAATCATAAAGATGGCTAAAGAGGCATTTATTAGCGATGAAGGGCCAGACGAGAGACTTCTAATTAATTAGTCTAGCTCCTCGTTCAGGCTGTGGGAATGGGACACACTTGTGAGTCTCTGCCTGAATATAAGGAACATGGCTGCCATTTAACTTTCTTGATTCTTTGGCTATGTTCATGTTGTAAAGCTTCTTGACAAATTTTGACCTTTTTCTCAGATCATAGTTCACACCCTTAGGCCTTGTTCACATGGGCGTTAAAATCGAGCGTTTTTTTTTTTTTTTTTTTTGCGTTCGTAGCGTCCAGTGAGCGTGGATCAAGTGGCGAGTGTTTTCTACACGTAGAAGTCAATGAGATTGTTCACACGGGCTTTGGTGACGTGCGTTTGTCCGGCTGCGCGTTTATACGGCATTAAAAAAACGTTGCATACAGCTTTTTCTTGGCGTTCAAAACCCAACGAACGCAAGGAAACCGCTTCTAGTTCGTTTTCTTCGCGTTCATTTTACGCTTCGGAGGACCGGATATATGCCACGATCCTATATGCTACACATAGGGAAATGCGGAAAATTTGCAAAATAAAATAATTGTTGAAAAACTTACGCGAAACTACAAAACACAACATAAACGTCTAGGACATTTAGAGCAAGTTCGTTTATCCAAAAACTTCAGGCCCGTGGGAACAAGGCCTTAGTTGTTCATGTTAGCGTCACTTGTTGTTTTTTTAAAAAGTAGTAGCAGACAAAAAGTTTAACCTACAGACCACTATACAACCTACGTATACCTTCCACATTTCTTTTTGATTTACAATAATTCCTCTACATACGAACAAGTTCCATCATGAGAGCTCGTTTGTAAGTCCAATTTGTTTGTAAGTCCAACAACCATTGTCTAGATACTAGGATACTAACACAGTTGGCTATATACAGTACAGTAAAAAAAAGGACTAGCAAAAAAAAATTAATAAGCAATGTCTAAAAAAAACAAGCAATGACTGACATCATTGCTTGTTCCATTCTCTCAATTATTTTTACTTTTGTCTCTATCGTTATTGTTTGCTGCTTTTTTAGCAGTACCAGCTTAATTGCCACTGCTTTTAGACTTGCTTTCAGACATCCTGGACCTGTACCATTATACTGTACTCTATACAGTACAGTACTGTATATTACACCACAATCACTTGCAGGGGATGCACGCTGCAATCAGGTGAAAATATACGCCGGACACGTGATCTAATTTCTGTGATTGAACATGATAACTTATTTACCTAGAATTAAGGGAAAAAATCATGCTTTTGCACACTTTGCTGCTTTGTCACTTGAGAGATTTGATAAATGTTAAATAAGTACCAGACGAACATGTTACCTGGATTGTTAATTTTTTTTTTTTTTGCTAAAAGCATATTTATAAGATAAGATGAAAGGCTTTTACAGAAAGGATGATTTGCTCGGAAGGTTGGCTGATTGTTCATCGTTATTAGTTGTGATAAACAGTACTGTGAAATAGTCTTGATCCACCTCTCATGTCCTCAAATTAAACTTAATGTGGATAAAAGAAATGGGAGCAAATGTGACAGGCTGCAAAGTGCCTAAAGGTTCTGCAAAGATTTATAGTTTTGTAGATGACTAAACAAGACGATCAGTCTGTCGGCTGTTCTTCGATAATTATCCATAAGTAAGCTTATAAGTGTACTGACGCCAGGAGAGTCACAGTCAAACACACTGTGTGTCTCAAAGACAGAGTTTTATATGTTGGGCCAAATGCCTGGTGTCATCTACATCTGTTACTGAAGAACATAAACCATTTTAACATGTTCTGGTGAAATCCTAAAGAACAAAGAGTGGAAGCTGTACAGATGTCTTTCTGGAGACAAACCACTAAGTGTTAGCTTGAGGGAAGGGGGGGGGGGGAGAGGGGGAGGGACATAGCAAGAGAATGAGAAAGAGAGCATAGGAGAGTTAGCACGTTGAAATCCAAGAGGCGACAAGAAGGTAGTTACATGGAAGACTTAACACTTTAATATTAGATCCACGAGGAAGAGAGTAAAATTTTCTTATTTTATAGAAAAAAAAACATTATTACAGATACCACAGCAGCCTCATTTTCCCTCTCGTCTGTTCCAGCCACTCAGCATCACCAGTATACTAATCACCGGCCTGATCATCTGTCATCATCCGCACCTGTTTCTCACTGGGTTACACCTCAAGTTAGATTATTAAAAAAAATTCATTTGCTTAAATAATTTATAGGTCACTGGTTGGCTTAACAAACAAACAACATTTGCCTGAAACTGCTAAGGTACAGGAACTGGACTGTAAATGAGAGGCTAAAAAAAGTCTGAAGCCTGGAGAATTATTGCTCATGGATACAATATAATACCAGAAAGTTTAGCTCTTTGGGAGCAAAATGCTACGTCCATTTTTTAGGTTTCCAATTCCTGGAAATGTACCACATATACATGCAATATTTTTGTCCAGTGCATTTAACTACAGTATGAAAAGAGTCAGTATTGGATATTTAACCAAATGAAATTTCTGTGTTTACTCTTCCCTTATTCTATACAGGGTCATGGGAAGCCTGGAGCCCATCCTATGGGATGGCATGAGGCAGGGCACCCCCTGGATGGTGCAGTATTTCATCACAGGGCACAAGCACACACTCACTTACTCACAGACTATTGGTAATTTGGAAACGATAAATTAATTTGGAAATCCCAATTAGCCTACTCTGAATGTCTTTGGGCAGTTGACGGAGAAGATGTAAATACTGAACAATTTAAACGTCATCTTAAGGCAGAAAATCAAATTCAGGTTCCTGGTGATCTAAATCCAGCTAAAAAGTGTATGAATGTACAGCAAGTTTAAGCAAATTAATTAGAATTCTTATTATAAAGTAATGGTCGCATATGGAAGAACTCATATCTGATTTGAAAAGATTTTTCTTTTCGTGTTCACACTTACTGTACACAGCCAGCAAAAATCAAATTAGATCTGTGTGCCACTGAAGCAAAACCAATAAAAAATGCAATTCTAGGGACTATAATGTAAATTTGGCCTTTAGCTCTTTACCCTGTAAAGCAGGCTTATTCCTGCAAATGAAATCCAATAATCCCACAACCCATCGAACTACAGTCCTGCTAATGTAATGTTCTTACTCCTTATTGAAAGCAATTTGCAGTCGTCAAAAAATAATGAAAAATTATGTCGCCATTTCCATTTAAAAGAAAAGTTCTTGTATTAAAAAAAAAAAGGTGAATGGCGTGGGCAGACCATAGCTGTTAGAGAGGGCAATGATATCAGTGAGCGAAGGAGGCAATCACAGACCCCATGCTGCGCAGGGCATATGGAAAGCTTCAGACTCCAGGCTTTCGTCAAAATTAATCCATCATATGAATGGATTAGTGTGTAGGGAAGAATTGCATGCGTGGGATCTGGATGTGTGTGTTGGGGGGGGGCGGGGTTGTGTAGCAGTTTGCTGTCTTTTCACAGCAGGCATCAAGCATGTTTAGATTTATCACAGCTCCCTTGGAGAGCAGCTTTAGCAGCAAACGCATAACACACACAAGCATACTTCATCATTTAATAAGGCAATTCATCATTGTTATCCAATAAAACAACACACTGAGCCTCTTGTTTGATTAGACAAGTCTCTTGCTCCTTGATTTCAACACATGAATCAATTCGTGGCCGGTTTTCCGTTAGCTAACGCCAGGAAAAATGCTACAGTGTGTTCAGGAAAGGTGTGTGTAGTAGGAATGGGGGATATTTATTGGACAAAGCAGAAAAGACATCCATTACACATTGAGAGCGGGATTATAAATGCGAGACTTGGATAGTTCAAATCCTATTAGACATGGGTCGATAGACTGATAATTAGAGGGGTCATGTTTTTTCCCTCCCATGCCTGACGGGGGTTTGCGTCTGTCTCCATTATTGTTCTGTAGATCTTACTGCCCTCTGCTGCATTGGCTGTGACACTAAACACTGTTTGATCAAGGGTGTTGAAATACTCCCACCCCAACACCCAACCCCCAACCCCACCCATCCCCCAGTAAATGTGTCACAGCTTTAGGTAAAAAAAAAAAAAATCCTGCTAGAATTAGATCAATGCTTAAACCTCGGATAGTTGTGTCATACACCGTGCACACTCATACATTCATGCAACTTATCTTAGACATTTCACCAACCAACCTATTTCGGCGGGGGAGGAAACCTGACGACCTAGAAGAAACCAGCATGGGTACCAGGAGAAAATGTGAACCTCCACACAGAAATAACCCAAGCTGAGAATTAAACCATGAGGCAATAATGGTATGCCAACATGCCACCTCTTCACAAACATTAGCTCTATGTGTTTCTCACCTTTTTTACAAGGAAGGATTTATTTTTGGCGAAACCTGTAAAGCCTTTGCTATGACTTTAAGAGGTTTGACTCCTCACCATGCCAAAGCTGGCAGTCCAAGAGAGCATAATTGGTTCTCATTATTGGCATTCCTCTCTCTTCCCTGTGGACCTCAGTGACACAAGCCAGGAACAAGTAGCTGTGAGCTCATGTATACAAAAGAAGGCAGTTAATGCTTTCCTTCAGTCCTGTTTAGCGCCCTGTTTGACAATGGATGAGTACTAATTTAAAATGATGGGGTGTTCTGGATTCATGTGGGTAAAATAACCAATGGCTCCATTTCATACTCATAAAACAAGTTTCAACTCAAGATGCAAAATACATTATAGGTTAAGAGTATACAGTCTGTTTGGGGGTACCAGTTGACGACTCCATAACGACGACTCCATAACTGGGGTGCCTTTTGACGTTCAAGGTAAAAGTTAAATACATTTTAACCAAAGGTAGCAATTTCTACAGTCTACAGTATATGCATGTTAATATATATATGTATATATAAACAGTCTACAGTATATGCATGTTGAAATTCTTTCTACAGCACTTTGCCCATACTGTACCACTATAACACTAGAACGTTCCATCTTATGTTATTTAATCCATCCATCCATCCACCCATTATCTATCTCACTTATCCTGTGTAGGGTCGCAGGGGATCTGGAGAATATCCTAGAGAAGGAGGATACCATGGATGGGGTGACAACCCATCACAGGGAACATGGGCAATTTGGGAAAGGCAGCCAGCCTACACCCATAAACTGTATAAAAACTGGGCAAACCCTCTGTGATATCACCCACACGTTTTCTGAAGAGCAGTTTTGAAGCTCAGCTGTAACATCTCTGATCATCGCCATCTTGGCAGAAGTTGACTTGGCCAATCCTAAATATGTTAAAAGTTTTGGACACACCTTTTAATCCATGGTCTTTTACCGATTTTTATTTCGGTGCTGTTTGTTAATTGGTGCTTCTTGAGGCTGGTAACTTTAAATTAACTTCTCTGCAGCAGAGGTGACTTTTGGTCTTGCTTTCCTGGGAAGGTCTTTATGAGAGCCAGTTTCATCATGGTGCTTGATGGCTTTTGCAAATGCACTTAATGCTATTTATAGGGTATTTGACAATACTGTTCTTATAAAAACTTTTACTTAATTACCTAATGCCATATGTGTTGTTGTTGTTATTATTATAATAACTTTAAAATTTCCAGTATTGTTCTTGAAATAGAAGGTGTGTCCAAACCAGAGTACCCAAAAAAAACTCACCAAGCACCAGGGGTTCATTATAGATTATGAAAAAATATCCAATATACTGCAGCATACAAATATTTGTAATAAGTCACATGTTCAACAGGAGATTACATAATCCAAATTTCCTGAAGCTCATGGGAAAAACAAAGTACGTTGTTTTATTTTGTCTTTGACGAAAAAACTGCACCAGTCATCAGAAAAACATTATAAAATGAGAGATTAATGTCTGAGATGGATTAACACATGTTTTCTCCCTTAAAAGATTTATGTTTAAGAGTTACTAAGGCCAACTGTCAAATCACTAGAATAATTTTATTCTTTGTTATGTCTTTACTTTCAGCATTGGCCAATTAGTGATTAAAGAAACCAAACTATTTTCTATAGGAAGTACAGTTTACATTGTAATGCTCAAATTCCAGGTAGGAGCAGAGATGTAGAGTTGACAGTGTGCCTCTGAAATTCGGCAGGAGGGAGGATGATTTATAACAAGGTGGACATCCTGCTTCATACATCCTGCACTGATTACAGTAGCAGAACTCACGAGGGAGACGATCCAATCCCTACAGAAGGTAGGATGGAACTCAGCGGTATATTCCAAGTCTTTCTTGCTCTTTTTTTCTCTTCCTGTCTGTGATTGGAAAATCAGTCTGCAATCATTTGATTCCTTAGCTACTATTGCGAAACGGGACTGTCTGACACAAGAGAATTACAAAAGAAGTTAAATAGAATGGTGTTGAAATCTTACTTCTATAAAATGTATTTGATGTCACTCAGTGTTTTTCAACACTGATGTTTCTGAAAATGTGGATTTATTTCATGTAATAAAAACTGGCCTTATATCAGACATATAGTATATCCAGCTGCAGTACAATAAACCTATATTGATTTTGGTAAATGTCCATTGAATAGTTGTTTGGATATCTCATCCAACTCAACTGAGAATTGTGGGTCTGGTTAGCAATTCAATGGGCCACACTGTCTTATTGGTGCTTTCCGTTCAAGGCTACTGTCTCCCCAGTCACTGCTGTGCAGGTGTTACATCAGTGCATTTGTAACTGCGGTGCGAGCAAAAATGGATTCCCCACCTGTGATTTACGTAAAAGAAGAGCAGCGCGAAAGCAGGGATACCTGGTGCTGAAACAACTCATGGAAGAGCAGTTTGAAAGTTTTTTTAAGAGAATCTTAATTGGTGACGAGACACGGATTTATCACTACAAGCCTGAGAGTAAATGGTAGAATATAGAATGGAAACATCCTCAATCGCCCTCCAAGAAAATGTTCAAAAGTCAACCATCAGCTGAAGCTTACAGTTTTCTGGGATTCTCAAGGGCCAGTATTGGGACATTATCAGGAAAAAGGTTCAACAACCAACAGTGCTCATTATAGTGGATGCTTATAAAGGAGCATATGCCTAAACTTTTAATTAAACACATGACAATGCACGTCCGCACAATTCTGCCCACACTGTCAACACACTTTGTAAAAAAAAAAAAAAGGCTTACACCTGTTTGGTTCAATTAAAGCAGCCCTACGAGAATGAACAGTCACTGCTGATGTAGAACTGAAGACAGTGGTGCATTCATGGCTTGCAGCTCAGCCTAAAACACTTTTTAGTCAGGAAATGTGAAAGGTTGTTGACAGAGGGACAAAGTTTATCAAAAAGCAATGAGGTTATGTTGATAAATTATGTATTTGTCCTTTCTAAAAGTTGACATTTTATACAAATGCATTTACAGTGCTGACAGTTTTGATTTATCGAGGCTGCTTTGCTAGCTAGTGCTTTGGGAATCACAAGTAGTTAGGTTAATTGAATATTGTATCAAAAGTTGAAAATGGCTAAATTAGATGGACAAGACAAATAATAGCTATAAACTAATAATGAGTTAGTAAAGAGATATGTGTAGTGTAGTTAAGGCCTGTTTAGGGTGTTTGTGTGTGTGTGTGTGGAATCGACATCTGAGACATCAGTGAACTCTGTTTGCAGCTGCTGGGCTTATTCCACTCTGGCTTTGTTCAGTACGGCTGAGGTCAGGGCTTCCCCAGTGTCATCATCAGCCAGCTGATTGTCCAGTTTCCATTATTCTAAATTAATTACAAAGGATTCCCACTATTTATGCAGCATTTTCAGCAGCCCTTGTCCGAGGCTCTGACTGTTTAGAGCAGAAATAAGGTACTACAATACATCGATCAGCCATAGCATTAAAACCATTAACATTAAAACCATTTAGGTTTTAGGTTCCATTGTGCCACCGGGGCCGCTCTGGCCTCTTGGGGAATGACTCCACAAGACCTCTGGGGTTCTGGAAATGGGATGTTAGCAGTGTAGGCTTTGGGTCCTGTAGGGTGTGCGGTGAGCCCAGACCAGACTTGTTGCTTGATTGGATTGGAATCTGGGGAATTTGAGAGCCAGGTCAACAACCTTGAACTCTTTGCCTGCTAAGCCCTGTGCCCTGAGAAACACTAAGTGTTCAGATACTTTTCTATTAGGGCCAGCCTTTCAAATTTTTTGGTGCTACATTGGCTTTTCAGTGCAATCAGGTTAGACAGGCTAGCCTTTGGTCCCCACGTAAAAAAAAATGTAAATGGGCCATGGATGCCCATAATCCTGTCATCCAATTCACCTGTCAGTAGTGTTACTGTTGATGGCTGATTGGTGTGTAGCTCAGTGGTTAAGGCATTGGACTACAGTTCGGAAGATCCCGGGTTCAAACCCCACAACCACCAAGTTGCCACTGTTGGGCCCTTGAGCAAGGCCCTTAACCCTCAACTGCTCAGATGTGTAATGAGATAAAAATGTAAGTTGCTCTGGATAAGAGCGCCTGCCAAATGCTTAAATGCATATTAAAATAGATGTATATATAGTAAAATTATCACATTTTAGAAAATAAGAAAAAGAAATAAGAAAATTAGAAATAAGAAAATTAGAAATAAGAAAAAAAGAAATGGGTTTTACATTTAAAATACATCATTTTCTTTGCCAGATGTGCTTTTGAGACACTACATTTTATCTAAACAGGAAGAATATTGTGCAAACCATTTTAACCCACATTGATCACTATTGGTATTACAGCAAGTCTTTGCTATTTACTTATATTATACTTTGATGACTTTACTTCTTTCAACTTTCAGACTTGCATATGATTTCTCTTGTGGACAGCAACAATCAATAGGTTTGATACCGTGTGTTCAATCACAGGCGCCATACATCTCTCTGCTGCCGTCAGGGTGCACTACTGCGGGAAAGAAACAATTCCTGCATCAACAGACAGACTCAGAATATCGTCTTCACACTTATAAAACATTCATACTATCAAAGTAAATGTAAGAATATGGTAGTTTCCATGTGATACCTTATTGATCAACCAAACTTAAAAAGAATCAAAGATGCATAACTTTCGCTCCAGATATTCTGACCAAACTGCTTGTCCAGTCAAGGTGTTTACGAGTGCAACAACAGAGAAGTACTACCCTGTCATCAGGAGACAGCTGTTACACTTGCCCTTAAGTAGGGTCTGTTTGTGTCTCAATGCAGGGTGAGAACCAGGCCATTATTAGCTTTGTAATCTCCAGGCCACAATAACAGATAAAGTGTATAAAAACCTGCCTAACCTAAAGAGCAGCTCTGAAACTCAACTATGAGCTTTAGTCATCACCAGAAAGGAAGGGACTCCACCGAATACCCCAGTTAAAATGTTAAGGTGGCAAATGTGATCATGAATAGAAAATCTAGCTATTAAGACCCAAACTGTTTTTTGGACCATCCATTTATTCAGGAACTTTTGTAGATCTGTATATAAATCACCCTTTTATGATCATGGTGGGACCTCCTGTCAACATTCACACGCACATTCACACACTACAAGGAATTTAGTGTTTAGTGTGACTATGGGAGAAACCGGAGTACCCGGAGGAAACCCACCAAGCACAGGGGGAACATGCTAGCTCCATGCACACAGACCCTGAGGCGGGAATCAAACCTGGGCCATCACAGTGCCTCCATTTTTTTTTTGGACCAGGTTGTAATTATGTTTATTTCTATTGTAAAGTTGAACATTTTAACATGTGGGTCTGTGGGGATTGACTTGGAGCTAGTGGTCGTTCAAGGAACCGCACATTTTGGCACTTTCACATTAAACCCATGTACAGCAGTACATCAGTAGTCACCAACAGAGAAATAAGTATCTGATTAAATTGAATTATTCCATGTCATCCCTCCAGGAGGTTTGAAGGAAACCGTCATTATTGGTGATTAGGCTCTGAATAATAGCTCCAAGATGGTTTCTTCCTTACGGCTTAATGAAAACAGCATTAAATGTTTTCTCAAGTGTTAAAAATGTTTTACGAACCCCGCCACCTGAAGATATATGCACAGCTATTTCACACACACACACACACACACACGAAAAAATAAATAAATAAAGTGATTTCATCTGGAGTTGACCTGTTTCAGATCTGAAACTGCATAAAAGCACAACTCTGGGGCTGTTAACAAACCAGGTAGGGGAACTGTGAATGTGAAAGAATGATGCAGTTGCATGATGGGATGCAGTAAAGAAAGTGCATGAAGGTTAATCAATAGTGTTTTCTGCTAGGGCTTAGGACTCGGCTTTCTGGGAACAAATACAGACAGCAAACAAAGTTTAATGAGGTCTTCTGCAGATTCACAAGAGCTTTACTTTGAGTCACATTATATCCCAGACTAGCATAATGTGGAGAGAATGGAAACCCAAAGATATGAAAAACTGAAAGCTGAAGGCTTTGGCTGGGGGTATAGTTCAATATATTAAATGTAAATGATTTTTACATTGATTTTGTTAGCAACTACCAATATGGAAAAAAAAACAGTATGTTCTCACTCATTAGAAGAAGAAAAAAGGAACAAATTAAGCCAATCATTCTTTATGCATGAGTTGCATCACCAGTTTTGGGATCCACTTTTGTTTTTATCACAGTCTGTAGGTGGTCATACGGCATCTGGTTGTAATCAAAAGCACATTTCAGACCCTGTATGTCTGGGGAAAAAATGGGCACTTTTTCCACAGAGTCAAGTAATGGGAACTCATGTAAGGTAATGGAACTCAGGTGCGCAACAAATACTGTCCGAAAAATAACTCAATTCCATCATTGTGTCCTTGTCAACGTTAGATAAACTGATTGAAGCTGCAAACCCATTTGCAGTATAATACTGATGCCCATACATAAATGGTTTGATTGGTAATCTGAAGATGTTTAGTCTACTTCCCATGCTGGAGCCTGGAGCTGTTTTTGTAGTTTACATTTATGGTTCATTTGATTATCATTTTTACATAGCATGATACAGAAATCTGATATCTAGACCCAGACATCCGTTTCCGCATTAGTAATGTATATATTTGGAAAACTCATTGCTTCCCTACATATAAAAATAAAATCCTTGTATCTGATTCCTTATGGAAAATTTTCCTTAGCTACCATAAAAAAAAAATATTGCAAATGGGGTTGATTTGAAAGTGGAGAAGAAAAAAGGCAGTAAGTACTGTAAATATGTGTAGGATTTGTGTAAAAGTCTCTGGATCCAAATTTAGCAAAATATGTAAACTGGGAGCTTAAAAGTGGCTACTGTTACTCTTCAAAATTTCTCATTTTTACTAATGTATCGCACTTTTTATGAGAATGAACAACCTCTTTTGCAGCAGAAATTTGTTGATATTAAACTGTATTCACTCACTTTTTCAAAAGAGAGTAATTCTAAGTAAGCAATAAAGCATTTAATGCAGATTTTATTAATGGACTCCAAATTTACATTTCTCTCTGTTTATAGTTATTTAGACATATAATAATAATAATAATAATAATAATAATAATAATAATAATAATAATTATTATTATTATTATTATTATTATTATTATTATTATCATTATTATTAAATTTACAATGAGTTAATATCTTCTATACTGCTTATTCTGTACGTACAGGGTCACTGGGGCCTATCCCAGGAGACTTTGAGCACGAGGCGGGGTACACCTTGGACAGAGAGCCAATCCATCGCAGGACACACACACACTTATTTACACACTATGGGCAACTTGAAATTGCCAATCAGCCTTCCATCGGATTACCTGGAGGAAACCCACCAAGCACAGGGAAAATATGCAAACTCCATGCACACAGACCAGAGGCAGGAATCACACCCCCACCCTGGAGGTGCAAGTCAACAGCGCTAACTAAGCCAGTTGCCATAATATTAGTCGTTCTGTAGACTTTGTCATGTCAGAAGACTTACAGCTTTAGCCCTGACTATTGAGAAGTGCTGATACTGGAGACTAGAGACCAGAGTGAGACTTCTTCCATCCCTTATCTACTGTATACTACTGTGTATGGTCAAGAGCCTATCCCAGGGAACTTAGGTGGGGTACATTTTGGATAAATCCTACACAGGACACACAATCATACACTTTGGGCAATTTGGAAATGGGAGGAAATCTGCTCACCTAGAGAAAATCCAGCAAACACTGGGAGAACTATACTGTAAACTCCACCCACACAGATAGGAGGTGAGATTCAAACCCCAACACATATCCCTAGTCAACCCTGCAGGTGCTACGGAATAAGTCAATGTGTCACCAAGACTTCTTTAAAAAATTACATGAAAAAAATGGGTACAGTATATATGGAGCGTCCATTACACAAGTTGCTATGTAACTTGTTTCTTGTTACTCCTGTAGCAGGGTATTTAAGTTATTAAAAAATAACTACTCATTGCTATTTTTTAAATAAAAAAATAAATACTCAGTTGTTAAGGTGTTGGCCTACTGCATAGAAGGTCCCATGTTTAAACCCTCCCCCCACTGCTTGGTTTGCCATTATTGGGCTCTTGAGTAAGACCCTTAACCCTGAGATAAAATGCAAGTCGCTCTGGATGAGGGCGTCTGCCAAATGTAAATACTTCTTAAAAAATATAACAGATTACGACATTACACCCCTGACTAACCAGAATTGAGCAATCAACAGTGCTGAGTATCTTAACTTTTAAAAGACATGATCATTTGAACTTTATCTTTTCCATTGATTATATCTTGCTCTTAAAATCTCTTGTCATGATGTTTAAACATTTGCTCCCTTGTTTTAGAAAGCACAGATGGCTAATCAGTTTCCAAAATTCCTGTTTTAAAATCTGGGCAAAGCATCTGAAGTAAAGACTAATTTTCTATAGCTGTGACTAAAAGGTTAAATCCAAATCTTAGAAGTGCCAGAGATCTGCTAGTGAGCAAAGCCCTTAGGAACTGCTCTGCTTTGTGCTTGGACCCCTTATGGGCTCAGAAATAAAAATCTTCAGCATAAGTGATTTCTTAAGACCCATTATGAAATTCCCAAATCATATCCTTGAGAGCATTTGAGGAATGACATGAAAGACGTAAGAAGGTTTATGTATATTTATATAGCCATATCAGCTCTATCATCCAGGCATTCAGAAGCAACTGCATGACATAAACACCTCATTTTGTGATTGTCCAAAATAGGCAAAGTAATTCTCCAGGAGTGTGTAGTTAATCATTCAGTTGCAATGTGTTTTCCATTTGTATATGAGTCCGGGAACTACACCATTAGCAGCGAGGTCTACAGACCAGAGTGAGGTCATGCCTTTCCTCACTCTCAGTGGAGCAGATACATTCGTTCCCTTTAGAGATCTCCGGCTACTGGAAGAAATGTGGGGGTTAAAACAGTGAGTCAGAGGGGGGAAATCCATCACATCACTCTTTATTTGTCTTTCTGCCGAGTGTCATTCCAACTTAAAAAAATAATAAAGCATATGGCATGGGTCAGTGTACATGGTGCCAGTTATGAGGTCAGCAAGTTACATTTGGGTAATGAAATAGACATCAATTTGGTATGTTTTTTAGATATTCGATTAATAACATAAAACAGTAAACTAGTATATTTTACTAAAAAAAATTTACAAAATGACTTACTACCAATTTAATAACACTTATGTATCTTATTTTTTTATATTCCATCACTGCTTTAACGTTCAGAGAAAACGTTTTGTATGCAATTTATTCATTTGTACTAACAAATATGAGTCCCTTCATTCATTTATCTTCTATACTGCTGTTTACAGGGTCAGAGTGGCCTGGAGCCTATCCCAGGAGGTGGAGTACACCCTGGACTGGGTGCCAATCTATTGCAGGGTGCACACACACACACACACACACACATTGTGGACAATTTGCAAACACCAATTAACCTAATCTGCATGTCTTTTGGACTGTGGGAGGATGAATATGAGTTTCCTTTGATCAATCCTTTTCATAGCACTAATAATTTAGACTCATCTAAGTGTATCGGAGTGCCTTTCAGTAAATAACCTTTCCTTCTTTACAAAGTTTACAAAAAACTAAAGAGTAAAGATTTTGTGGAAGATGTGGAAACAAGAACTACAGCACCACCAGCAGTTATAAAAAAACACATGTCCAATGATCTGCCTTAACACAGCATATTCTGGGGGGTGTGATGTGGTGTCTGGTTCCAGGTTATTGGCAGCGGATCCTTTGGGTGCTGTGGGTTGCGGGATTGGGACTACATGGATGAGACTTGTTTGTTCGATGATATTGAGATTAGAAATGTTTGGAGGCTGGGTTGGCAGCCATGGGCTCTTTTCCTACTGGGTCCCATGCGCAGTGGGCTGTGGTGCACTGGATGTTCTGGTGCCTTTCTAGCATGACCAGCACTGACTGACGAGTTGTGCAGCATTGGCTTTTCAGTGGGATCGGACCAGACGGGCTGGCCTTTGTTCCCCAGAGGCATAAATGAGCCCTCTGTGCCCATGGTCCTGTCACCAGTATACTTGTATATAATTGATAATCAATGTTAATATGTATTTGCAGCTCATTCCCTTTCAAGCCCTTATTGTAGATTTATGCAGACTATTAGTGACAGTCATGTCAAGTGATAACACAGTGAAAATCCCCCTAGAATTAGTGTCCAATGTGGGTAATCCATTCATTACCATTAGCAATGTGTTCACTTTACTGCCCCATCCATAACATATCATTAGTATTGATTGAGAAAGCACAAGATAAACACAGTCTTGAAAATAATAAACAAAAATGAGGTGGATCATTAATTTTCTTTTCTGTTTTCTGCTTGCTATTCATGATCACAGATGAAGAAATGTAAAGCTCAAATTATGCTACTGATCTGCCTCCTTACGTCTGTGTGTAATGTAATAGCTTCATGCTTATTATAACCTATGCTGTAAGGCTGCCTAATGGTTTTATAATAGTAAGAGCAGCTACTACGGTGAAAATATTTTAGCTCTCCTATTAAATATCACAACCAGCTGTCATAACACAATCCGATGTTCCAAAATGTGTGTTTGCACAAAGCAGCACGCCATACCATTAGGCCTTAATGACACTTAAAAGTATTCAGCATTCCTCACCACTCTTCTAACTCAGTAGGGCTTATGAACACATCAGCACAGCACAGATCAGTGACTGAACAGTCAATATTTCTCCATTTATGTCTTTGAAGCAGGCAGTCATTCGCTTTAATGTCACGCTTTCCACGCTTCAGTCAGAAATGTCACAAAAAAGTAAATAGTAGGGTTGCATGAATCGCAGCATGGCCAAACACTAAGAGAAACAGCGTGTGCAGTGCTCACAGTTTAGAGCCTTTAGAATTCCCCAGTTTATTATAGCGTGCTGCAGAAGGGCATGTTGAGTTCACCACATGTCAGAAACGTCCAGTCCCCTGCCTTTCTCTCTGCAGGATCATCAAGGGACCTGTAGCATTTTTCCTTCTCTGGAACCATCTGTTATAATATAGTGTACCTGTCCAAATACCTCCACACCCACTCCTGAGCAGAAGTGGGTCCTGCCAATAACCATCATTATGACTGCAATGAATGATCCTCCATGCTAAAGCTGGATGCCAGCTATAAATCTCTCTTCTGATCCTTAAAGAGGGGTAATTATGTCACAGAAATGTGGTGGAAGAATGTATTACAGCTACTGCTGAATGTTTATCTTTATAGGAAAAAAAATGACCAAATTAACCCTGTTGTAAAACTTTTAAGTAAATTGTTCATGGGATTATATGGTGCAATGGTGCTGAATTTTATTTGCAGAATTTAGCATTTAGAGTTTTAAACTGTCTAAATGGCTAAGTGAACTCTTTATGGCTAAATTAAGACCTTTAGCAAGAAAAAAACGCAGCGGCACTGTGGCGCAGTGGTTTGCATTGTCGCCTCGCACCTTCAGGCTCGAGGGTTCGATTCCCGCTTTGGGTCTGGGAGCTTGCATGTCCTCTTGCACAGGTCAAAGACTTGCAGAGTAGGCTAAGTGGCGTTCCCAAATTACCTGCAGTGTGTGTGTGCGTGCCCTGTGATGGATTAGCACCTGGTGCAATGTGTACCAGGATAAGTGGTATGAAAGTAATTTGATGAACATGAGACTTGTGCCCTCAAAGGAGTGAGCAGATAAAAAGATATAGGTGCATATTTGTACCAAACAATGGAAAGATTGTAGTCTTGTCGATCTCTGCAGGGTCCTGTGTGGTGGAGATTGCTAGGTTGACCTCTGTAGGGTGCTGAGTAGGGACCATGGTTGGGGCTGTGAGCCAAGCTAAATTGTCTGCCTTTGGTCAGAGCACAGTTCAGATAACCTCTCTGTCAGCTCATCCCTGGGCACTTTAGAGTACTGTCCATCCTGCCATCTTACCAGATATAACAACCTTCCCCACAAATGATTTAGGGCGGCTCATCCTGGATCACAAGGAATGCTTGTTTTCCAATAATAATACATTTTAATAGGTTAGAAATGTGAGCGTAGCTACTATATATTAGAAGGACAGCATGGATTACACAAAATCCACCTGGACAGCAACATGCACAGTAATTCCAAAACATAAACAAATCATATAAAAACTCTTTAATACATCAAGATCGCTTTTAAGAAAGTTTCTGTTCATGTAAGCCTATTCTTAGCATGAGCCCAGATCACGCTGATTGATGACGTGAGCAGGACTTAATCATTTTCTATTGTTGGATGATTTTCATCATATAATCTGACATAGAGGACATGTAGTCTCAGAGTCAGTTACAGAGTTCAGCTTGGGATCAGGTTGTACGCTGTGAGATGTACTGTAATAATCTTCAAAGACTGCTGTAATTACCCGGTTAAAACCCAGATACTAAACATGCCATGCTATCCATTCATCCTGTGGGTCGTGTTTCTCCATTTTGCCCTCACCTGTCCCCTGAGACAAAGACCTTTGTGTAGCTCTCTTATTATTTTCTGACATATCTTCAGAACCATGGCAGGACCTATACATTCTACAAAATAAAAAAGTGCGCTTGTTATTCTTTAGCTGACCTACTTTGTCATGTTTTTCATTATCTTGTCAAGTGCCTCTGAAGCCGAGACATATGTTGGGCTTTAACCGTAAGCTTTTTTCTTTCTTTCTTTCTTTCTTTCCCTTCCTGGTGAAGTACATCCGTAGAGACAGCATATGCTTTTCTGTGATTTAACCCGTAAAACATCACAAATGCCGCATAGTCGAGCAGCTGTGATTTGCGACAAAGTGCCGACATCTGTGTGGCAGTCTGCTTGTCGCGGTGTGAGCATAAAAAGGGCTTGTGATAAACCCAGCGTTTGAGACATTCCCTTAATGAAAGACAAACTTGACCTCTTCCGTAGCTGATTGTTTCCTTATATCTTTCAGGGCGGATTTGCGAAAGCTGCAAATGTGTAAGACAGAACCGGGGTTTAAGCACCATGTGTGTCCAAATGCTCGATCAGCAAAAAAAAAAGTAGACCCTCGAACGAAAACAGTAGCCACTGACAAGAAAAACACGGCCGGTTACGAGAGGCCCTCATAACTCAGGGGAACCGCTGCCTCGCGAAAGGAAAATAAAGTCTGCGTGTCGAAACAGCTGAAAGACATACACTCCACATCTAAAGGATGCAAACTTTTCAGAAGGAGACCTGAGGTTGCAAACCCGCCGAAGAACCACAGAATAACGGGTTTATTATAGACGCAATGGAGCGCAAGGACGTCTTCCAATTCCAAGGATTAGATGTTTTTTTTTTGTTGGGTTTTTTTCCTGAGCTTGCAAACGTACTTGAACACTCAAGGACTGTTTTTCTACAAACATTTACTTATTGAAAGAAAATACACTTTATAGGTAGATCTCTGAAGGGTTGTAAGGGGCACATCCATAAAGCACTTAGTGACCCGGGTGAACCTTTACTGGTCATGTCTGAGGGATGATTTAGGTTTTATGGTAAAACAGCAGAAAGTTCAGTTTTTAAGTTGTTTTCTTTCTAACAAACCTGAACATGTCGGAAGGATCTTTAGGATCATGTGGTCTGTTAGTAACATTGGAAAACAAAAATCTCACAGCTAAACCACATGAAACCTTTTTACATTATAAACTAAATAATGAACTTCTTTTGAAAAATGCTTGTTTACATCACTTTTATGTTTTATGAGGGTACGTAATGATTTCTGGAATCTGGAGGCTTCTTTAAAGTCTAGAAGAACAAACACAAGAACTGTTAAAACTTAAAACATTTATCACTTTTTCCCATTTACAATCTTTAATGTAACAACATGGTAGCCAGGCTTATGGAGAAACTGTGCACATTTCCCATGTGATTATATTGTAAGTTTGTTTTACATGCAACCATGTTAATAATAGGTGAGCATGAAAAAGACAATAGAAATAGCAAAGTGCATTTTAGGATGAAATCGAACTCAAGTAAACATATAGGCAAAATGTACAGTAATCATGTAACAAAGAATTATTGAAGTATTAGTGAGCAAAAGAAAAGATCACACGTGAAAAACAAACCACATGCACAAAATGTGCAAAGTCCACTGTGTGTGAGAAATGTGTGAAACACTAAGAGACATGTCTATAAACCTCTTGTGTAAAATTTACAAGTGAAGATCATGTGACTTGATGTCAGAGGCCACACTTCAATTTAAACCCCCTTCTTGTGCAGAAGCACCTTTTTTATGTTGGCTGTAAATCATTCATGAAACACCGTGCATCATGTGAAGTACTTTTAAAAAAGTGTGGGTTATCTGATACGCTTTAAAAAATGGTCAAGTTCTAATCTCTTTAATGGGATTCTACTTGAATCTTCGGGGGGAGCCGAAAGCCCTTAACTATCTACAGAACAATTGAGTGTAGAAGGGTGCGAAAAAAAGTTTGTTTTCCCCCCAGCAAAACATTTTACTTTATTATGCATAAAAAAAATTTTTAGAAAAGAAATAATGGATAGCCATAAATTTTAGAGTCAATATATAATTTGAGGTCAATAAAAAATATATTTTTTTAATACAACAAATAGCTAGTAGTTAAATAGTAGTAAATCTCTTCGGTGTAACTTGCATAAATAATTATTTGCACTACATTATGTAACATATACTGCCAGTCCAACTAATATTTTGTAAGACCGCCTTTTGCTTTAAATACAGTGCACATTCACTGTGGAAATAGGTTTATGCAATGTCACAACATTTATTTTCCATCTACCCATCCAGGAACCTCTGTAGTCCAACTAGGGACTGTGAAGGCAAATGATATGTCCATTGTATTTATTTCCATTAGTCTAATTTGCATGTTTTTGGACTGTGGGAGGAAACCAAAGTACCCAGAGGAAACCCAACAACCATGGAACATGCAAACTCCATGCACACAGAATTCAAACCCAGTCCGTAGCGGTGCAAGGTGAGAGTGCTGTGAAAGGATGTCCCATGCCCCCTGAACCAACCCAAACCCCCCCACCCCCCACCCCCCCTTCACACTTTAAAGATGATGAATCATGGTATTGTCATTTTGGAACATGCCAGTGACAACAAAGAAGAAAAAAATCCATTGATGGAAAAACTTGGTCATTCAGTATATTCCGGTAGTCAGCTGCCCTAATTTTTGGCAAGCAGCATTGCTGAGCCTAGACCTGACCAGATCACAACACTGCCCCCGCAGGCTTGTACGGTATGGGGAACTAAGCATGATGGCTGCATCACTTCATTTGCCTCTCTTCTTACCCTGATCCGTCCATTAATCTGGAACAGGGTAAATCTGGACTCATCACATCATGCAACCTTTTTCCAGTGAGCTACGATTCCATTCTTTATGCTGTGTATTTCTTTAATTAATACAGGACAATAACCTGACCATTCTGAAACAGAATACAGGACACATATGCAAACACACACTCACACACATTTTGGTAATTAGACCTGAACAGAATAAATCCACCGACATATTTAGTTGAACCTAGCCCCGACCCATTTTAGAGTTCAATTCTATAGATACCTCTAATATCTTTAAACTATTTATTTAGTGTCTAAGATTTAGTGAGACATAAAGCAAAGTAAGACTAAATCTTTTTTTTTGTAAGTGTCCAAGCCACTCATCATCCTCAGCAATGACTTCAAATAGACCACAGTCATATTTCACTTTCCATCATGTAAGCATGCTATGTTTTTTCCTCCTCCCAAATTATGCCTTTCGCTGAGCAAATCATATGTGATTTGTTGTAGTGTTTGGCACATTACACTGTAGGTAACAGCAGATGGGAGTAAATGTCAAAAAAAATCACCATTTTTCTCCACTTTCATGGAATTACTATAAATACATGCAGATTTTATACTTGGCCGTATTCTGGGCTCATCATTTTGATAAATGTTCCTTCGTGGAAGAAAAAAGAGATCTTTTTTTCTTCCATGGAGATAAGAAATGAAAACACAATTCTTCTTACTTTGAAGTTCAGACAGTGGATCTGGTCAGACACAGGAGGAAGCCAGATTGTTCTTGTTATGGGCGACGGTATGGTACATCAGGAAGTGTTGCTGGCTCACACAGCTTGTGGGTTTGAGGTTTAAAGAACCTGAAAGCTGGGCTTAGATTTCCATCTGTGAACGGTTTTGAATGTTCTCCATGTAGGTACCTGTTACTGTAGGTGTTCTAGTTTCCTTCAGGGGACTGGATCATACTCAGACTGAACTCTCTGGACCTTGTACCAGAAGACCAGAAGACCAGAACAGTCTTAAATGCAGATGACGAAATAATATTCATAAAAAAAAAAAAAAATCTACATAGAATATTGTAGAATATTGAACATTGTGATTATGATTACTGTATATCTATAGTATGCTACAAACCTGCCTTGCTTAAAATAAGCCCAGTAATTAGTTCACCTTCCACCATACTGAGCAATCCTATCAAATCTTGCTCTCTCTCCAGGAGCAATTTTACCGCCCACCAGTCTCTCTCAATTAACCAACATCAATTTAACGCCTTACTGACCTCTCGCTGAATAACGTCTTCAACCTTTGGTTTGTTTTATATGTTGGATCATTTCCCTCTGACCTGTCTGACTGTGCTGGGAAACTGCAAGTAACGTCTGATTAATCACATCTGGTTCTTCTACAGATGAACCCTAGAAAGCAGAGGACTTATCTAGACAAAATATTCCGAGACAGTGGTTCTCAGAGTATGGTCTACCCCCAGGGTTTTAGAATGCTCAGCACTGGGTTTGTTTAGCTACAGTGGTAGAAACCACAACCCACTACTTTTGAAGTTATTATAATCATTATTGAGTTGCTACAGTTATTAGTCTATTTGTCTGGCCCATTGAACTGATCCAAACCACTGGAACTGAAAAAGAACAAACCAACATTAAAGAAAAGCTCAATATCTTCGATAATCATAAGGTCAGAAATAAATAATCTCTTCCAAGTCAGAGTTTTATTGGGTTTTGTTCATAAAATAAATCTGTACTGAGTGTTCTAGTCATCATTTAATTTATTGATTTAGAAAGTCCTAATAGATCTCAGGAGCACAGATTTTACTCATAGCTAGTCTGAAGACTGGACAGTTATAAAGCAAGATTTGGGGTGGAAAGGTGGGGGGATTAATAGCTAAGGAAAAGGATTAAGAATGGAACTGATATTATTTTAATATAGGCGTTGTGGTCAGCACTGTCGCCTTGTACCTCCAGGTTCGGGGGTGGGTGGGTGAGTGGGTGGGTGAGTGAGTGGGTGAGTGAGTGGGTGAGTGAGTGGGTGAGTGAGTGGGTGAGTGTTGTGCTTCCCAAGTTTTGCTATGGTTGCTACAGTTCATAAAATGCCTGTATGGTCTTGTTGGAAGTCTAATAGCTGGGAAGACGCTGCCTGGATTCAGCCTGATCTTATCCCACTAATCACTCAACCAAGATTAATTTTATAATATGCCCGAATCAGTTGTCATTTAATGTGCAGTGTGAGCAGGGTCTTGGCTCCAGATTAATCAGCCAAAAGGGAAGTAATCTGGTTTCCGGACAACTTGATGGATTTCTGGCATGTCTTGCAATGCGAGCGGGTCCACGGTCTGGGTCTGATTTTTCCAAAGTTCTACATGAACTTACTGTACCTCGATGTTCTGCTTTTGTCTTTTTTTAATTTATTTATTTTTTTGATAAAAAATTCACTCAAGACTTTACTTACTGTATCTTGTTTGATTTTCATATTCAGTGAACTGTTTAAACTTGAGCACTCAGTCATGCCCAGTTGCTGGGATGTAGAATGTGAGCAGAGAAGTCGCAGCTTCAGGCTGTAAGGGACGGCAGATTAAAGCGAATAAAATCATACAGGTACATAAGTTAATGAAATGACCTTAAAACAGGTTTTGGAAGTTGATTTTGGCCCCTATTCCCGAGACAAACTGCAGTCAAAGGGAGAGACATTCCACTGACTAGGCTTGTGTGACTCATTGAAAAGTTCAAACCATACTATTGGTTCCTATGTTTAACATTTTTTCCATCCTTTCCAGTTAGTCTCATTCTGTGGGAGCCTGGTTTAATGGAACATGTGGATCCATAAAAGTGGACCCACATGAGACAGCAGAAAATCCAGCCAGCATTACTTTCCAAGGATCCAAGACGCATTTCTTTTTTAATGATTCTTACAGGAAGAGATGTAATATAATGGCAAAACTCAGTCAGTTAAGTCAGTGTTATGAGTGTATATTATATGAAAAAGTAGACAGCAGTACAAGGATCTACTGTATATCTTTGTTATTATGGGCATATTTCAAGTCAAATTAAGTTTTCAAGCAGTTTGCTAAAATTGTCCTATAAAAAGTTTATATAATTGTTGTTTATGCCTGTTTACTCTCGCTGCTTTGTTTGCTCTCGATGAATAATGTCATCAGATTGCAGTCTTTCATTAGTCGCTAAGGTTCCACCACCAACCCAGACCACCATGATGTAACTGATTTACAGAGTGTGATTATTAACCAGAGGCTATAGTACAACACACTTCATCAGTCCCAGTGGGATTGTCTCTCACCACTTTTCCACATATACCACGAGATAGCTCATGGGACCTGAGGGTGACCGAAGAAATGAAATCAGTTCAGTGGAATGTGACGGATTTTGAGGGATGCCACATAAAAGAGTTTTAGTTCTTTCCTATAGACTCAGCCTCCTACACTAATTACAGTTTTATGGATGCTGAAGCAAGAAAAACTAAGAAACCATGATTTGTGACTTACGTGTTTTCTTTGGACAGAACCAGGTTTAATGACCAGCATTTTAGTCTATTGCATTCAACTACACGGGCTGTTCAAGTCAAACAGGGACTTTTAATTGTGCAGAATAACAGAACACAGTTATGAGATTAAAAACTCCCTTTATTTCTCTATATACTATAATCCCAGTATACTGTAATGCACTTATCCCAGTGTTTCACTAGTGCTTGTATACCACTCAGGTAGAAAGTTTTCTCAGTATGCTGAAGCCATGATCGGACTGCCTGTTTCATGTCTCAAACCCTGGCCTCCCCAGAACTTTATGGGGCATGTGGTAATAACTCCCAACTGAGTTCCTGTAATGTGCAGGTGGTATTGGTAAATGATTGTGTTCCCACAGATGGATGTGTTTCTTCTACAAGTTGACTATCTTCAAGAATCTCACTGAATGTTCACGGGTATGACTGCAGTGGGCTTCAAGCCACCTTGGCCGGGATCATCATCCACTGATGTATAGCCTTCTTTTAAAGGTTTGCACCAGTCCAATGTTTCACTGCAGCCAAGAGTCTCATCGCCGTACTTTGCTTGACATCTTATCAATCAGTTTTACACTTTCATTTATCAAAAATTTCATCACAAGTCCTGGATTTACTTAAGTGCTGCTCACATAATATTTCAATATGTACAGCTGAGTGCAAATGTTGGCACAACCTCATAATTCTGAATTTAAAAAATGAAAATATATATAATACTATGTTATAGTATTTCTATCCAAAAAGTTAAAAATGAACAGGAAAGACAGAACCAACAAAATAAAAGTTTTTTTGGGGGGAAAAAAAGCAATAAGTCAGAATTTTGTCATGATAACCCTGACCTGGGGGAAAAAAACTCAAAATATGCACAGAAACTATGAAAGACTTCACATCTAATTAATAAGGCAAAGAGATTTGTACTAATTATTTAGAGAGTAGTTATATATTTATATATAGCTTTTCACTTGCTATGTGCCAAACTAAAGATGAAACGCCCCAAGAACAAGCAAGAACTGAAGCCATCTGTAGGAAAGGTTTGGCAGATCATCACCAGGGAAGAACCCCAGGGTCTACTGATGTGTTTGGGTTCCAGACTTCTGCAAATCATTAAGCTGCAAATGATTTGCAACCAAGTATTAAAAATCGCAACTTACTTCATGGTTTTGGTAGTTTGTCCAATTTCTATTTTGGTACACTCCTTTAACATAGTGGTTAGGGTAAGAGGGATGAGGAATCGCTTGGGGAAGACCCTTGCATCTCCAGGGTCTGGGTTTGATTCCCGGTCAGGCTCGATTTCTGTCTCTGTGTGCATGGAGTTTGCATGTTCTCCCCGTGCTGGGTGGGTTTCCTCTGGGTTCTCTGGTTTCCTCCCACAGTCCACAGATATGTAGGTTAGGCTAATTGGCGTTCCCAAATTGCCCATAGTGTGTGAATGGGTGTGTGTTTATGTGTGTGTGTGCCCTGCAATGGATTAGCACCCTGTCCAGGGTGTACCCTGCCTCATGCCCTAAGCCTTCTGCGATAGGCTCCAGGTCCCTGCGACCCTGAATACAGGATAAAGCGGTGTAGAAGATGAGTGAGAAAGTGCTATAATTCCCACACTACTTACCTGATTTGGATTTAAAAACTGTTAAAGTGTGCACTTTAATTTATTATCTGAGACTATTATCATTAATTCAATTGATTCATTTTAACTCCATTATACTGTCCAATATGCAGCTGAAATAACAAGAACGTTTATTATTGTGAGAATATTGAATGACCATCACTCCTGATTAGTATCACTCCAATATTGGCTGGAAATTGGCTTTTCCTTTGTTTTTATTCACTACTTAATATACAAACTCTTTTTTTTTTACATGTGCAAATGAAGAAGCACATGTCAAACCTAGAATTAATTGTAAAGTATTATTTATTATACTAAGTAAATAATTAGTTAATCATTAGCCTACTTTTTTCCAGCATAGGCTTGTAGAATTTGATTGTTGGCTTTAAAATACTTCTGTTCAGTTTCTTTAGGACTTCAGTGATCTAGATGACCTCATCATTCATGGTAACGATTGGCAGCAGCAAATGCAACATCTCAGGGCTGTCCTGAGATCACTGAAGCAAGCAGCGCTCAAGGCAAACCCAAACTCAGGTGCGTGCACGTACCCCAAAAAACATTATTTAAGATTCCCCATAGAGCACCTATAGCTTATGTAAATTGTGGAGTGAATGGTGCAATCATCCAACTGATGAGGATCATTTTCTGATTAGCTCATGACTGTCACATGATCCCGGCTCTAACACATCCTAAAATACAGCAAGTTAATGTGACAGTTGCTTTCACTCAATGTAAAATTAAACAGAGCTGTGTACAATATAAACACAACTCTCCTTCATGGAAGAGTTATTGTTTTGTATACTACTGTATCACTGACCTCTGCATGCTCAATGCCAGTACTGTCACTTAGTGTTGATATTTAGCCGCTTTGCAACACATCAAATCACTTGGCAGGAAAAGCATGTCACTTGTAGAGCGAACATTTTTGGCAGCAACAATGCGTTCATGTTCACTCTATAAATCTCTATTAGTGTGGACACAGCATCTGATAGCAGTTATAAGTAGTGTCAGTGTCAACTTGAGGTGAGTCCAGTACTTTTTGTTCTAGTCTACATTGTGAATCCAAGTTTTGCTTTTCAGCACCACATCCACATGTGCTTGCTCTGTGCTTGGTGTACTCGTAGACTTTACTACAGGTCTATCTTTTGTCAAGACAAAGAAAAACATGCATAAATAAGCTTTCACAATGAGGCACAGGTAGAAAGCATTAGCTGTTGGCTTCACCCACATCTCTCTGTCTGAAGATGATATTTAACCAAGCCCCTGCTGCTATATATCCTGAACACGCAACTTAGGTTGGGGAGCTGTCTGGCCTGAAACGGACTCTCCGGGAAATACCAGTCGCAGAAACTACCTTACCACCTTTTGGTCTCAAGTTTTGGACAGGCTGTAACTTTGGAATGCACCTGCCCATGGACCAAGTGGAAACCGTGATACTGCACTAACTGTACACCCACCCAACTGCAAACCTTTGCACGGGAGTCCTGAATATTGAGTTACGGGAATCTGCCAATATCTGTGTAGTCAAGCCCATTGTTAAACAAATGTATGATACAACTAACTGTTTAATCAGTTTTCACTACAGACTACATTGGTTATGTGTCTAGTTACATTCTTAGTTACCCCAATGTCAGCATTGCCTTAAGCTCCCATCAAGGGTTTTACACCGGATGCCCTTCCTGATGCAACCATCCTATTTTATCTGGGCTTGAGACAGGCACTGCATCCAGTGGCTGGGGTTTGGGCATTGGCTGGGAATCAAACAGGAGCCTTCTGCATTGCAGGTGAGAGACCTACCACTGAGCCACCAATGCCCATTACCAGTGTAACCACCTAACCTCATAGTAACAGTAGTTATAGCAGTTGCAGTGTGACCTCAAAGGGTCCTTGACAAGTAATTTTGAAGCTCAACGTGGGTAGTAATACAAGCACTTGGACACCTGGTATACACCTGGCATAATCTTGACTCTGTAGTGAAAAGTTTTGCTCAAGAACATATTAAATTACACTTTTGCTAGAAGAAGTGCCATTCTTCGGGTTTTTCTAATGATGTCTAGGATGCCACGAGGCCTGCGTCCATACAATAATCCACGGGGAAGCTATTAGGATGTCTTAAAATGCAAATTACAGTGGCTTAAGCCACTTGTTACAAATACTAATAGCATCATAAACAAACTTATGAAACTCTTTTTTAACATTTGACTAAAGCTTTTGATCAGAGCTTCCCTTTGTGGGTGGTAAATGCCACTACGAATCCCTTTAATTCCCAATAGTATAGTTTAAATAGTGTATGTGACATTCATTTTATTTCTAATAAACAGGCACTGTTTCCAGATATCATGTTGCATTGTCCACCATAACAAAAACAAAGCAATACCCTAGTGCAGTCCAATTTAATGGGCTGACAAGATCCATACAAATTTCTTCAAAAGGGATTTTGATTAATGGTCGCTAGTGTTTTATCCACCCCTAAATGCCCCTCCATTATATTGTGGGGCCCCCTTGGAATAACATTTACCACTGGCTTTTCCTCTTTTGTTTAAGTGTCCTGTGTCACTTGATACAGTCTATCTATAATAATAGCAAAATAAAAAAAACTCCATGCCCCTTCTGCCACGCTCCATTTTAGCAGATTGGGAGAGGAAAGAAATATTACAAGCTGTTGAAAAGTATTTAATGCATAGTTTCTTTGAGTCACAAGGTTGTTAAAATGCACCAATGGCATAATTAAAAAATTTTTTTGGGTTACATCAATGTGAATTTTGTGTAATTTTGCAAAACACTATAATTCCACCTACCACATTTTTGTCCCAAAGAATAAATCAGGCTACAGTACATTTGTGTTTGTGGCCATGTGAATATGCAATGTAGTCTCAATAATAGTGTTGGGTAGGCTTTAATATAAAAAATATATAAGTTTATATTCAGCTATTCATTCATCTTCTATATCGCTTAATACGGTAATACAGGCAATTTGGGAACGCCTGTTAACCTAATCTGCATGTCTTTGAACTGTGGGAGGAAACCGGTCCACTGGAGAAAACCAGCCAATCACATTGGAGAACATGCAAACTCCATGCACACAGACCCGAGGCAGGAATCAAACCCTCATATCTGGAAGTGTGAGACCAGAGTGCGCACCCATTAGATTAAAAATCACAATTGATGAATCCCTCAATTCATCTAAAAACCTCTGTAATACAACTAGGGACTATGATGGCCAGTGGTTGTAATTATTCCAATTTTACAACCATGGTAGGACATCCGGTCAACATTCACACACTACAGGCAATTTGGGAATGCCAATTAGCCTGACCTGCATGTCTTTGGACTGTGGGAGGAAACCAGAATATAAACCAGTGATAGATCAAAGCTTCTAAAATAAATATATGTATATAAAGTGAAACAGAAATGTTCTGTTCTAAACGTTTAGCTGTCAAACTATTTAAGTACTGTCCACTTTAAACTACCGTCATTTATAACTTATTTATAGAATGTTTGTATTAAATTTTTTTTAAGTAATGTCTTTCAAATGCTTTTTTTATAACTGTATTTAGTCCAGTTATTATTAGATCTATACAAATTCTTCACATATGAGGTCTAGCATATTGTAATAGCTAAATGGGTCTAAATGACTAAGACATTACTTTGGCATTACATTAGCCAATAGTCTGCTGAGAACAGAAAAAGCAGAACACACACATTTTCCACGGAGCATATGTGAGCTCCTAGTCACAAACACATTAAAAACTATGATCAAAGGCATGGAAAAAGACAAGGGATAAAGAGTTTAGTCTCTCTCAGCACGGCGCCTTTCGCTTTGAGTACCAGCTCTCAGCAGGTAGATCCATTTGGTATAAAAACCACCTTCCTCCAACACAGTGCTCAAACATCTCTTACCAGGAGCCATAAACTAAGCACACTTTCCAGCAGGCTACTGCCACAATGACGCAAGGGAGCGAAACATTTTTACATTCAGCTCAACACGGAGTTAGATAAAGCAGACTGCGCCAAGATAGAAGATGATGTTGGGCCACCCTCTGTGCTGCAGGAGAAGGAGAAAGGTTTTACACATAAACATGAACACATTCAGACAAACAAATCCACAACAATCTAATGCTTAGTTGAATTAAATATAACAGACAAAAAAAAAAAGAAAGAAAAGAAAAAAGGGGGGGGGGTTCCTTTCAGACATGGGAGCAAATCTTCACCTGTGGAAAACACCATCATAAATCAACAGTGTTGTGTTGCCATGGGATCTGTGGCTGTTTACTCACAGAGAAGCAGTGCTGAAGCTCTGCAGCCATCCTCAGGGCTCAGGGACTTTTGGGAAACGAGAACATGATGGGTGAATGAAAGCCTCCAGGAGACAGTTGGCCTAAAATGAGATCAGACTTCTGGAGAATGAGGAGAGAAATGAGTTTTACCAGTTTTCCTCTCAGGGGAGTAGAGGTAGGGATGGAGAGAGGTTGTCCATTTGCAGTGGAAGATGTGTTGTATGTCTATCATTCGTATATATAAAATAAGTGGAGTATTGCTTTTGCAAAAAGCATTAACAAAATTTTTTGCACATTGTGCAAAACGACTTTCCTTGTAAATGCCCGCAATTAGCATCATAACTTCTTTGACAATGTATAAAGTGGGAACTGATTAAGCAGACAGGTACACTTTCCATAATTCACTTACATACATATGTAATTGTATGTCTGTGACAATTATTACACTACAATGTTATTAATGTATTTGGCCAAACCTGTTAATTATTGAATTCAGGTGTTTTAATGAGGCCCCTCATTCCCAGTGAAGGGCAAACTTAATGCTTCATCATACCAAGACATTTTGGACAATGCTATGCTTCCAACTTTGTGGCCACAGTTTTGGGAAGGTCCTTTTCTATTCTAACATGACTGTTTTTCAGTGCAAGGACTATAAAGACATGGTTTGATGAGTTCCGTGTGGAAGAACTTGACTGTCCTGAACAGAACCCCAACCTCAACCCCTTCAAGCACCTATGGCATGAACTGGAACGCAGATTGCGAGCCAGACCTTGTTGGTCAACATCAGTGCCTGACCTCATAAATGCTCTACAGAATGAACCATATAGTGTAACATGTTCATATAGGTTCTTTCAGCAGAGCTTGATTGTTGGCATTCCATACGTATAACCAGAGGATCACCTTTTATTTAAAAAAAATTATTTACTATGAACCACTGAGTGTAGGCTTGCTTCTGTCCTGGGAATAAAGCTTCACACCTCTTGTTTCAATTCCAAGCTGTTACTGTTACTTCCCCATTCATCTTAATAATTGTTGTTATATATCACCCGACCCCCTAATATACCTTATAAACTAGAAAGATATCCTACTGAGTGTCTTCCCTTTTGACAGAAATGCATTCACACTCCCTGGAGACTCTTCCTGCCTCCTTCCTCTTTTGTGCTCTTTGGACATGACCCTCAACAACTGCCCTCCTGTGACACATAAAAGGAAACATTCTAGACCTGAACTTTTCTGCCTGGCTTTTCAAACACTCTCACCACATTCCCACTTGCTGCCAACATTCACTCCATCTTTCCTCCCTGCCTAGATTACAGTACAGCATCCTAATAAATCCTTATGACCTTGACTCCTTTTCTTCACTACAAATGGAATCAACCACCAACAGCTTTCTTACTTTTTTCATCCACTGACCTACTCTACCCTCTATCCTCCATGTCCTCACCCAGTCCTTGGATGTCAGGCATACCATGTAGCAGCTGGTGAAACTTAACACCCATGTGAAAGTGGAGAACTTGACATTGACATTAGGAAAGCAGGAAATATCTAAGCAAGCTCGTAACCTCCTACATTCTGATGGCTTGACCATCTTTTTAATAAAAAAAACTTACTTACTTTTCGGTTCTCAAATAGCACCATCCCTCCTAACCTATCCAAACTCTTTATGATTTTCTTATTAGCTTCTAAGATTCCTGTCCAGCAATTCTGCCACCTCTTCACCAACCTAACGTGTCTGGCTCTAAAGCAGCACAATCCACAGAAACATCTCTTATGCAGGCTACTTTGGAGAGGTTTCCTACCCCTATATCAGGGAACCTATCAGGGGGTTTTGATCCTTCTTGACCTCTCAGCAGCCTACAAATTCAATCAGAACACAATCATGTCCATTCTCACAAATCCTGATATTAGGAGCATAGCAATTGTTTTTCTTCTACTGGAGTGATGGTACACTGCTGCACCATGCTGAGTCTCCAGCGGTCCACAAGGATATGGGGGATATCAGTATTTGGTGTTCCTCCAATTTCTCTCTACTCATGCTCATTCTTCCTTGTATATTCCAGTAACATGTATCCATGTGTCAAGCTATGGTCATCCCCCAATGGAATTCTTGCATCACAACATCTGCAACATTTGGTTTAGATCTGGACAATTGACTATTCTTCTTGCTCCATGTTGCTAACCTTTCTCGGTCATGTCGGTTTCTCCTGGTCATCTCTCTCCACTTAGGACACTCAGGGACTTGCTTAGTCCCTTGTCATCTCGACACTGGACTACTTCCTTCAAGTCTTTCCTGGCAGGTCTTCCCCTGCGTGCCATTACACCCATAAAACAGATACAGAATGCAGCTGCATGTCTTGTTTTCAATCATCCCAAGTTCTCCCACATTACTCATTGCTGTGATCTCTCCACTGGTTTCCTTTTGCTGTTTAGAGCGAATCCAAAAACAAAGCCAAAAAACAGACCAGCTACCTGATGGCACCCAGGCAGTGTAACAAATTTCCTCTGGCAGTCTTTAAACAAAGACAAAAGACCCACCACTTCATTTGACTTTCCATAGCTGTACATTCTTTTTGTAGTATGCCATTTGTAGCTTAATGATATTCTTATGTGTATGTGTGTTTGATGTTTAATGCAAATTAACGTTAATTCTAAGCCACGTTACTATTTTTTTTTTCAGAACAGGAAGTTAAATGCCTCCAACCTTTACTATGCACTTTAAAAGCCAACATCTAGTAATTGATATGAGTGCATGTTACAGTATATCAAAAGCCTCATCCTACCTACTGATATGCTTTGTGGTGCATGCAGAGAAACCCCAAAAGAACCCTGTGTTAATCCACAGATTAGACGCTGTCTGTGCACTCTGATACAGCGCTACAGATTTACCCTGAAGAAAAAATATGGCACGCACCATAAGCCAGCTTAATATAAATACCAAAGCCCTCCTGCTGTGAAGGTTATCTTCCATATGACTCAGTCTCACAGCTCATGTCTGAAGCCAAATTTGGGGATAAATAGCATCCTTCCAAAGAACACAGATGATTCCGATGCACGTGGTAAAATCTGATGGAATCAGTTCCCACGGGAAACTTATGCATTGCTTATGCATTGATTATGCATTGCTCAAATCAGTCCTTGTGTACTCACAACCTCATTCCTCAAGGGGCGTTCAAAACCTTTCCGGGAATTTTGATTGTTCAGTATAACAGAAATCAGCTATTAGAGTAAAAGCAATCTTTATTTCTTTATAGAATCTCTTGCTACACTAATGCACTTATCCCAGTGTTTCACTAGTGCTTGGAAACCATCAAGGTAGAACATTTTCTCAGTACGCCGAAGCCATGATTAGACTGTCTGAAACACTGGCCTCCCGGGAACTCCCTTAATATCTTAAGTATGTGGAAATGGCTTACTATAGCCACTGCAATGGCAATAACTCCCAGACACGTACCTGTATTGTGCAAGTGGTGTTTAGAAATGATTGCAGAACAGTTCCCACAAACAGATGCAGCCCTTGCACAAGTTGGCAACAAGTTATCCGTCGATTTTTCAAGGATCAGGTGTTCCACTCACTGAATTTTCACGGTAATGACCACAGTGGGCTCCGAGCCACCTCGGCCAGGATCGTCATTTATGGACGTACGGCCTTCTTTAAAACCCTTTTTACCACTCAAATGTTTTACTGCAGCTAAGAGTCTCATCGCCATACTGTGCCTGACGTTTTTCCGTAAATGTCAATCGGTTTTACACCTTCATTCACGGTAATTTAATCACGCGTCCTGGTTTGACTGGAACACTCATTACAGATGACTTTCAGCAGCTGACTAATGCAGTAACCTTTCAGTAAAGAGTGAAGAATCCCAGTCTCTTTTCCTAAACACCATGAGGTAATGTTTAACCTCTCACCTTTTAAAACTGCTACCTAAGCTTGTCAAACTTTGTCTGTTGCCACTTCCTGAAAACCGTCAGCAGGATTCCCATGGGAGAAACGCATGGGTCTGAGTCCAGACAATGACCTGCTTCATGTTAAACGTGTGTGGTATCTGGTCTTCAATTAACTAGACAGTGTATAATAAATAAGTGCTCGAATGTTTTGAAATGTACTTTGGGAAATGACATCATTGTTGCACTTTGGCTGACATTTTGTCTCAGTTTTCTCTTAGGTGATGTCAGACATATGCTACTGATTTCTTTGGAACCAAATGAGTCAGTTATTAATGAGGAAGGTGCTCATTCTAACTTGGGCTCATTAAAACATGCTTTTCTGAGACAGTTGACTGATTTGTTACTTTGTGTAATGTGAATGTCACTCACTGCCATTATATATACCGCTTAAAAGTTTGGGATCACTTTCTAACTCCACGGTCATTGTAGATTTTTATCTCTTTCTACATTGTCAAGCAATGTTAAGGGTGTCCAAAATATGCAATTATTCTCTTTTGTACCGTTGATGTTGAGATATATCTGATACTTATGCTCTGTAATGCCTTCATAGCGGCTCTAATCTAAGGTGCTGTTTGCTAATTGGTGATTTCTGAGGCTAGTAACTCCAAGCGAACTTCTTCTCTAGAATAGAGGTAAGTTTTGTTCTTGCTTTTCAGAAAAGGTCTTCATGAGAGCCAGTTTCATCACGGTGCTTTATGGGTTTTGCAAATGCACTTGACACAATACTATTCTTGCAAGAACTATTCCAGAAGGGCTGACTTCCGTGTCCTAAGATAACAACTGACTTGTTGTTGTTGTTACATAATTACCTAACTCCATATGTGTTATTTCATAGTTTTATTATTTTATAAACAACGCTGTTTACTCGTAACTGACATCATAGAATTACAGGGGCATTTAAACCTTTCAGCATCTGCCCAAACAACATTCAGCTTTTTTTCAGTACAGGCAAACATTCTGATATTGTCTACAGAGGAGCTGGATAAAGATTAGTGTAATTGGAGGTCAGACACAAAGTGTCAGCAGACACTAAAGGCAAAGAAAGCAGATTTCTTGAAATAATTTTTGGCGTTGTGCAGTGGTATAAAGAAAAAGGATGAATTAATACATTTTTGAGTAAGATTTAAAATGCCTTAAGTTACCTTTATACTTCTAGCAAAAATGATCCATATCCAATTTACTGAGCGAATCCAGATTGACCTGCATGATCTGACAATATTCTAAATGGCTTTTATTACTCCTAATCTGACCAACAGGAAGAATGATATTACATGATGTTTTCAAACTCACCATAAAAAAGGCGTTATCATTTGTCAACTTCTTTACTTTGACCTCAGAATTCTGACTTTTTTGACAAAAAAAATAATAATAAAACACAAGCAGAGGGTCAATCCAGTGTGCTGCAACAGCACTACAGCGATACCTCACCCTAACTCTAATTATTCCCCCACTGAAATCCTCCTTCACCATCATCCTCCATCTTTCCCAGCACAAATCGTTATGAGTGTTATTCTGTATTGATGTAAAAGTCACATAAATTCCAATTTGATTTCTGTTCAAATGGAGGACGGATTGAGCAGCACAGGTGTCAAATATGAAGTGTTTTAACCTAGATAACATGAGGAAGACTGTATTTTTTTATACATACATGCAGTTTCAGTGGATAGACGTGTCAAATTAAATTATTAGTCAAATAAAAGTCACTTGTAATTATGAATGTAAACTGTCATGACATGCAACTCTGATCTGACCTAAGGAATCAGAATGGAGCAATGTGGCTTGTAATGTGAACATAGACAATGTCTCCCTAATCAGAATGGTAAAATCAGATGGGTTGGACTGTTCACACTAGCATAAAAAAAAATGTAATTAAAATTCACATCGGAGTCACGTAAGCAAAATAATCAGATTTGAGCCACTTCAGCCGAAAGTGTGAACCTAGCCATAGTCGCCATTATGAAGTCATCATTTAAAATTTTTATATATATTTTGACAGTATCATGAAGGTTTTTTTTTTTCAGGGTTTTATAAAATGAATTAAGCGAAATTTATGGTTAAAATATGAAACCGTTTGAAAGGAAGCAGAACCTCACGGGAAGAAAAGTGCTAAGCTGAACAAAGTAAATTGAGCATGCTTCAGTGAACTCTGTGAAAGCCATCAGCCCTGCATAGGCCATTTGAGCGTCTTTCCTTTGCCTGTTCTTTAGAGCAGGGTGTGTGTGTGATGCCTATTCTTTAGAGCAGTGAAGTGGATAATGAATACAATGCAAATTCATGTCGCGCTAGTGCCATCATGTGGTGAGGGGAAAAAAACAAGGCAGCACACTTCATCACGGTGAGGTCAGATAAGCATTTATTGAAGATGTCAGGGGGTTAAACCATAATAAAGAGAGAAAAGAATCACGGTACCCTTACACGTCACTGCTAGGCGCAGGCCTTCACACTTTTTCTTTTTTTTTTTTCAAAAGGAAACTGCATTAGAAAGGGTATGGCACTGCAAGACCGATGTCTTACAAGGATTATAACACAAGTTATTAAATGTACACAAATTACAAGTTGTAGATAAGTAATCTAAGAAACAACTTTAGAGCTTTGATTCAAATGTAAAAACATAAGAAAATACTATCACTTCAGTATAGCATATGATCAGAAGTTAATTTACATTTAAACGGCTGCAGGCGAATTCCTGCAAATGTAGCAAATGTAGTGTCTAGCAAGGCCTAGTAGCTGTCGGACTGAAAAATAAAATTCAACCCATCATCCGGATGAACACGCTAGATTTCACTCAAACAATAGGAAGGTCACTTGTATAATTGCACAAGCTAAACTGTAATGTATGCATTGCAAACAAATAATAGTATTGTCAGTTGTAAAGGCAAAGTGTTTTAAGTGTAATATATGCTATTCGTGTAAATAACTGAAAGCTTTAAAGATATGACGCACAATACAGCACATCTGCAGCATGCACTGGTTGCTTAAGCATGTAGAGACAGGATGCATCATATGACCTATACTACAGAGGCACGTCAACTATTTACAAATTTCTTTAAAAAAAAAAAAATAGCGCTGAAATGTCTGAAATGTCACTGGGCCGAAATGAGCAAGCTGGAGAAAACCTCAACTACTAAATTAATACTGCAGTGACTTTAAAAAAATAAATAAAACAATTTTGAAAAAGACTAGTTTCCTCATAAGATGACACAAAAGTGGAGAACTTGCTTAAGCCCAAAAAAAGAAAAAAAGAAATGTGTTTTAAAAAAAAAAATGAAAAAAGCGCCCGAACACATTTTTAAACCATCCCAACAGGAAATAGTACATATATTATTACTTAATAGAATCTATAGTAGATATATAGTTAATATTCGTTATATGCACAGCGTACACTCGGACAACTGTGTGCACCGTATAATAGTATATCTATTTATACTTAAATAAGCAATATAACACATTCACATTTATAACCGTCGTATACCGCATTTCAACAGATAATAAAGTAAAAGCAATACAAATAAAATCTTGGTCTACAGAGTAAACCAATACTTTACAATATGTGTGTTTGTCTTTTCTTTTTTTTTTCTTTATTGAAACGTCTCATGCACAGAGAGGTTTCAATGTCTGTCGGAACTGGTTTGAAAATAGGCTGGGTCTAGGTGCTTCGGTGGCATGAAGGCATCATTTTTTTTTAGTTTTTTTGTTGTTGTTTTTTCAAAAAAGAAAAATCATAAATGAATAAAAATAAATAAATAAAAAGCATCTCAGACTCCATCTAGGAAAAAGATCAGAGATCAGAGCGGAAACCTCATATGGAAGACGTACTGTATGCTGTAAGCCCTTAGGATGGAAGAGTCATGCACTGTATAGGTGTAGCGACGCTCTTTGTGGTTCCTAAAAAAAATAAATAATAATAATTAAAACAATTAAAGAATAAAATAAAAGATTTTTTTTTTAAAAACCCTACTACCCCTTCTCTTGAGGTGATCACGTGTAGAAAAACGAGGTCGGGCTATCTTTTATGGAACCTTTCCGATCTTAAAAATGGCTTAACGCTGCTACAGGTAGGATTAGCAGTTGTAATTACTAATTAATAATTAGTAGTCCTTTGCTTCCAGAGTCAGCCCCGGTCATCCACAGTACAAATGTGTGAATATCTGAGTCGATAATTTTTCCAATATTTATTTTTTTGTCCTGTTTGTGCACCGTGGCGTTTAATGACAAACGTTGATGCTAAGAGCAAATCCTTTTTCGTTTGTAAAAATTTCACAAAGTGGCCTGGGACAACAGGAGCTATGGTAACGAATGTAAATTCGTGACTTTTGTTTAATGCTTGCAATCTTTTGAAACGATTTATGATTACCACTTAACACGACACATAGCTCCTTTAACAACCACATGTTTCTAGTACGTTCACGAAGTGTAAAACCCATAGAGAACTTTTATAGTATAGCGACAAAACAGGAGTGACTAAAGAATAGTCCCTTTTGGCTAATTCTAGTTAAGTTAACAGAGTACGTTATAGTTGGAGGGCCGTTAATCACTTTTTGCCCAAAGCAGCACAACATCAAGAGAACACTCAGAACGAGAAAACACCAAAGTACGATTCAACACGCCAGCCCTTTCACGCCACAAGAAAGCACGAGTTTCTGTCCTAGTCTACGTCTCCACTCAGATTAGGCTAAAAGCTGCCAGTTAGTGTGTTCAGGTAAATCCCAGATGCCTTACTGCCTTGCTCTCGGGATGATCCTATCTGCTCGAAGTGAAATGATGAGTTACACTGAGGCATGAGAGGCAAAAAATTTGAGTGTTTAACTAACACCGGAATGTGTTGGAATTTTTTTCCGCTAACAGGGAGTTACAATGAAACTGCCTTCGCTTCTCAGGTTCAAGGTGCAAACCTGCTCTTTTGCTAACTTGAATGTATCTTCCACAGATCCAACATGCAAACTAATACAGCAAAGAACACCGAAAAATGGTAAGGAAGGAAATTGGAGACCTGCACATACACATACCTCAAACACAAGCAGGGCCGAAAGAATCTCAAATTTTGCACTTTCGAACTTCGTGGAATCCAAGCAATGTTCACCACTACGTACATAGGAGAGATGAGAGAAGATGTGTACACGCAGAGTGGTTAGATAGTAGATTAAGCGAGAGTAAGGAACTATATAGGAGCAAAAGAATTCTTTAGCATTATTCATTGTTATTGAAACTCCACGTCTGTCTATGCAAAAAAAAAAAAAAAAAAAAACAAAGAAAAGAAAAACCCCACGCAATTAGTTCAAACACCGAAATGTAAAAGCCAAGCCCCAAACACTGGCCACAGCACAGGCAAAGCTCCTGAAGGTGAAATGACTCCTAACCTGTGAGTAAAAGTCCTCTCTCAATCTCTAGAAAAGGCAGAAGTGCCACGACAGGCACCGATAGTTACATTACAATCACTGCTGACAGCTATTCCCGCTATGGGAAAGGAGAAGAGAACTTTCCAACTATATTACAGCAAAACTGCACAAACTCCAGGCACAATTTGGGTTGGCAACATTAATGTAGAGCGATGTAAAGTAACACTGCCCTAGAAATGGGAGTCATTCAAGGGTGCGTAGGCGCCCCGTTAGAGATCTGCTAAAGGTCTCAGGCCTCGGCACGGCGCTGAAGATTGACCGCAGCAGGCTGGAGGAGTGCAAAGAGCTGCCATACAGCCTAAAGGCCAGTGAGGTCAACAATGGCCTTGATGAAGATGGTGTCGTCGCGGATGTAGGAGTTCTTCGAGTCAAGTTTGGAGAGCGGGCAGAAGAGGGGGCAGCCGCTGGCGATGTTCATGTCGCTGACAGGTCTCTGGAATGACGAGGATGAGATGTCGGGTCTGAATGCGTCGATGATGTGCTCTCTGTTATTCTGGTCCAGCAGCATTAGGGTGACCTGTAGGAGAGGAGTTAATTGTTATAGCTTTGTTCTCTTTATGCAAAAAAAAAAAAAAGCTGCTTCATTACAGGGACAAGGCTTTATATCAATTAACAAGATGTTGAACCATGTGTCTACACCCAGGATTAGGCTTACTTTAACATTTAAATGGGCTACACAAAGCCAAAATGACCCCATTAGGAAAAAAATAAATAAAAAAACTTTTCATGCTGTCACATAAAATAAAATCACCAGCAGGTGGTGTAAAACACCATGAACCAGCAGTTACATCATCAATCCTGTAATTACACAAACCAAACAGATTAATTAATTGATCCCGCACACATTTCGCCTTTGAGCCACATGTCAGGTGCACATGTAGTGAGAAATACCTTTTGATTAAAAGGCCACTTGAGCAAGGCATCACTGTGTCCCCTCATCACCACGAAGAACAGAGACAAGTGAGTGCCGCGCCCTGTCCCGTCCCCGTTCAGGTAGATGCGCAAACACATCTTATAGCCATATTTGCTTGTATAAAATGCTAGACAGGAGATAGAAAGAAATGGATTTCAATTGGCAGTCTGAGCACAACAGTTAAAATGTAAAAAAAAAAAAAAAACAAACAAACACAATGAACTTTTTGTATCGGTACCAGGTGAGAACATGGCAGGGGCCCGTCCAGCTACAGCGTCTTGCCTCTTCTTGGCGAAGTCTGAAATCTTCCACACAAAAACACCATCATAAGTGGCAGCCGACATTTCTCTCATCTTGCTCTCCATCTCCACGATGGAGAGATCCCTCAGCCCCACTGTCCTCTCCAGCTGACGAACCTAAAGACGGATCACAGAGGCAGGTATAAGTGGTGAACAATTATTACACTCTAAAGTGTCATAAAAGACA
Organism: Clarias gariepinus; assembly: GCF_024256425.1. Taxonomy (NCBI): domain Eukaryota; kingdom Metazoa; phylum Chordata; class Actinopteri; order Siluriformes; family Clariidae; genus Clarias; species Clarias gariepinus. The sequence continues at coordinate 22,593,338 of NC_071120.1, forward strand.
GGTACGTTTGAACATTAGCTTTGACACGGATCATGGTAAATGACTTGATTCCATATCTAAACATACAATAAAACTGTAAAGTTGGCATGTCATGGATTGGCACCCTGTTCAAGGTGTACCCTGCCTCGTGCCCTAAGTCTCCTAGGATGGGCTTCAGGCCGGACGCAACCCGGGATATACAGGATAAAGCGGTATAGACGATGAGTGAGTGAGTGAGAGTTGTCATGTCTGTACAGTGAAGATATTTGTGAGAAAATAGGCTGAGGGGACGAAAGAGTGAATAACAGAACAAATCAAGATTGTTTTTGCAATTTTTGTCTGTTTGTGCATGCATCATGTAAAAACTACTGAAGGAATTTTAATGTGGTTTTTACAAAATTTACATATTTTCACACACTTGACGATAACACTTAAAATCTTTAGCTCATTCCAAACATTCATTCATTCAACAGATGGTGGTGTAAATTTTTTAAATTGAGCTTATGTGTGTGCAATTAAATTCCATGTGAACGAAGTCGAGGACATATCTAGTATTTTAATAATTTGGTTGCTGTGGATGTATAATTTTCAGAACTTTTTTTGAACCCTTTCATTACCTTGTTATTGAGGATCTCGATCTTGTCCTGGTCGAGCCGGTGCTGTCGGTTGTAAGCCTCCATAGTGGTGGCCGAGCGCTCCATCTCGCGATTCAGCACACACACAATGTTCTCGAAGGTACTGGCCTTCAGCTCGAGCTCCTGGCAGCGACGGCTCAGCTCCGCCACTTTGGTCTTCTCGCTGTGTAGTTGCAGCTCGAGGGCGGCGCCGACAGCACTGGGCAGCGGGGTGAATGAGGTGGCCAGGGTGGGCGCAGGCGGTGCAGGAGGTGGATGATTAGGTGCGGGCGCGCACGGCACGCAGGGCCCCTGCACGGGAGCCCCAGCGCTCAGCTGGCCCAGCTTAACTTCCAGCTCACACAGAGACTGCTGCAGCTCCTCCAGCTTGTGGCTGGCCATCTCCAGGCCCTGCGGCTGCAGGCTCTCAACGCTCACCTTGATGCCCATGATAAAGTGCAGCAGCAGATTTAGGTGCTCGTATGAGCAGGCCCGCTCGTGCTCGTGGATCTTCTCCTTTTCCACCTGGAAGTGAGTGAATGTGACATATATTCATATAGTGTATTAAAAGAAATAAAACACACTTAAAACATTCCAGCCTGATCATTTTCTTGCTAATTACAAATCAACAAAAATGGAAAAGAAAAAATATGATCTCTGTAATAACACAGAGTAAACATCTAGTGACTTTATTGATTTTATTATATATTTAATGTTGTCATATTGTATTAAAAAAATATTTTCATAAATTTTAAAATCGGGTAATTAGTGGTTTTTTATTCCAGAATTCCTGAACAAACAAAAAAAAACTTTTCATGTACCTGTACTTACGGTTTACTTTTCCTCCACTATATCCTGCAACAATTACTTGTCCTTTCTACTTCATTACATTTCTGCATGACAATGTGTTACACACAGTGCTGTGAAAAAGTATTTGCCACTTCCTGCTTTTTTGTGCACATTTGTGATTTAGATCATCAAACTAGTTTTAATATTACACAAAAATTCTTTAATTACACTAAAGTTCTTTAGATTGCTGTATGTTTGGGGGAATTGGGGGGTTCCTTTTTTTTTTTTTTTACATAAGGCCAGGTAGATTTGGACAGCATTTTTTCGCCTAAATAAATGAAATCTTAATTTAAAAATATTAAACTGTGGAAATATCGCCACCTGCAGAGTATTATTTGTAATTGCATCATTTGGACAGAAACCAAAAAATTATACGTTCGTCACAGGTTATAGTTGGAGGGAAAGAGAGAGAGAGAAAGAAACTTAAAGGTGATTTAAAGGCTACAAGTTAGCTAATGCAAACAGCATTTTTGACACTTGAGTAAATCTAAAAGTAAGTACTATTGTACTCAGATAGAAATGTAAATAAGAACTTCTACTTTTACTCAAGTAATTATTTTACCTGGAATATCTTCTTACTCGAGTACAGGACGTATGTACTTGTTCCACTATTTATAGGCTAACATTCTTCCTTTGTGACAAGTGAAGCCAGCTCATACTGCACACTTACAGGAAAGTGCTATCCGCCCCCTTCCACACATATGGCCATAATTCTGTATTGCCACAGAATCACAGGCAGTTTTGCTCTTAACCATGTATGGATGTGAAACCGTCAAGATTTTTTAAGGGGACCTATTATGTAAAATTCACTTTTTAGTCATTTTAGACATTCTCATAGGTCTCCAGTGTGTGTTGTGTGTGTACAAACAAAATACATCCCTATTCCATTTTTTTTGTATTGGTCAGGGTTTAAAATGTCCCCTTAACGTAACCTCATATAAACAGGTACCCCTTCTCAGCACTGCTGTTCTCAGCACTACCTCATTTATGTGTGTTCGGAAGAGAAGTGAGAAGGGAGTTTATGGAATAAACCTGCATTATCTTCGGGTTGTTTCAGCTTGAGCGTTCGATAGTTTTTTCAAGTCTGTCTTTAAAAAAAATTGAAGTGAACCTAAGTAAGTACATTACAATAAGTCTTGATCGTTATAAATTTTTCTGCCCGGCTCCCTGACTGTGAAGTTTGTCACATGGAATGCGAGTACAAGATTTTATTTTATTTTAAATAATAAAGTAAAATATAGAATCTTTTAGGTAGAAAATGTGGCATGTTGATACAGGATTACTCACAGACATGTCGCAGCCAACGACGTGAAATCTGCATGGGGTGCGGAATTTTGTACACAGCTTAATGTGATCCACATACTACCATAGACATAAGAAAGAAAAAGCAGGAGCGCCATATTAGTTTGGCAGGTAATGCTTATTTATAATATTCATAATAATAATAATAATAATACATTTAATTACCTTCTCTCTGGGAATTTTCTTCTTCGCACATCCTTCACAAATCATTGGGTATTTTGGACAAATCTCATCATGGGCCTAAAGATAAGGACAGAGCATAAAATAAAATAAAAAATTTAACCCCTTATTATATTATCAACCTTTTGGATTTGTTTCACAATCATGCTAACATTTAACACTTATCCTGATATAAAAATAAATAAAAAAGACAGGTTACCTTAATGTTTTTAAAATGAAAAGGTTCTTTGCAGTATTTGCAGTTCAAAGTTCTCTCAGGGCATTCCCGTTCATTGTGGCGTTCAAGTTCGTTGGCTCTCAAGAGCTCTTTGCAGGATGGGCATGGGATGATCATAAAATCACACTGTCCCTCATGGGTAGCCTGGAAGGGGGGGGGGGGGAGCATGTTATAGAACAAAAACAAAACATGATCACACACCCTTATGACACATATGAACCTTCCACCCAAATATTGTGCAAATGTTAAGTAAGTTTCCAAAATGTCAGTGGGATAAAATGGGTGATGTTGCATCATTATGGAAAGATTGTGGAGAGAACAAGTTGATCACGATGTCGAGAGACCACAGAATTGTGGAAACTGTTCTAACGTATGTAAACCAGATGATGGGGGGGAAAAAAAAATAAAACATCACATATCACTGTTGCTAAATCGGTTGGAAATAAAAATTGAAGATCAAATTTCATCTGCTTATAAACAATTTTATCCATTCACCAAAAACAAAAAGGGAATGTTTTTATTGACTTTTTAATCATGCCCTGATTACCACCTTGCCAACACAACAATGGGTAAGGAGTTAATTTAACAAACACTGCATTAAAACTCTTGGTTTTTCTACGTTTTCCGCCAGGTGTCTGAAAAACTGTAAAAGTAAAGGAGGCATGTGTGTCTCACGTGTCATTTTGTTTGAAGCCATGATGATCGCAAATACCCACAATAGACGCTCATGTCAAATTAAGACTTGTGATTGTACAGAATAACAGAACACGGTTATTTAACACCTTTATTTCTCTATATAATCTTCAGCTACACTAATGCACTTATCCCAGCGTTTCACTTATGCTTGGATATAGGGCTGCAACAAAGAATTGATTAAATCGATAAAAATCGGCTACTAAAAGAGTTGGCAACAAATTTCATAATTGATTCATTGTCTCGCGCACTGATGCTAGCAGAGTTATAGACGGTGCCACATAGACAGGATGGAGCAAAAATAATTTAAAAAACAAAACGAGAAGAGTTAAAGGACAGATACATGGACTCAGCTCATCTCTGTTCCAGCGGATCTCAAATTTCCTAACTGGCAGACCATAGGCAGTAAAGATGGGCGGAAATGTCTCAGCCTCCCTTACTCTCAGCACTGGAGCCCCTTAGGGTTGTGTTCTGAGCCTCCTGCTGTACTCTTTGTACACGTATGACTGTGTGGCCACTACCAGCTCCACCACCATCATTAAGTTTGCTGACAACACCGTCGTGGTGGGCCTGATCTCTGACAACAATGAGACGGCCTACCTGAAGGAGATTAGGAATCTAGAGAACTGGTGCCAGAGGAACAACCTCCCTCTAAACGTCAGTAAGACAAAGGAGTTGTTAGTGAACTTTAGCACTAAGAAGGAGAGGAATTACCAGACCCCCTTCATTAACGAGCGCACAGTGGAGAGAGTGGACAGCTTCAAATACCACTGTGTTCACATCATGCAGGACATGTCATGGTCAACACTGTGGTGAAAGGGCCTGACAGCGTCTTTAGCACCTCAGACGCTTGAGAGACTTCAGACTGCTCTACAAGGTGCTCAGGAACTTTTACTCCTGCACCATAGAGAGCGTCCTGACGAGAAACATCTCAACCTGGTTTGGGAACAGCAACATGCAGGACAGACATGCTCTACAGAGGGTGGTGCGATCAGCTGAGCGCCGAGCTCCCTGACCTACACTTGATCTACAAAAAGCAGCCAAGGAAGATCGTGAAGGACCTCAGCCACCCCAGCAATGGACTGTTCTGTCTATTTAGGTCAGGACAGCGATTCCGCTCCCTGAAGACCAACACAGAGAGACTGAGGAAGATCTTCTTACAGCAGGCGATAGGGTCTCTTAATCAGTACAGCACACAGCACTGATCCATTTTGCACATCCACACATATGGTTTTTGCACTCACTCTAGACATTCTGAACATTTACTTACACTAGTGGCCACTGCACAACTGCGCATTCATGGACATTAGTTAAATCACTCTATCACAAGTCACTTTAAATAATCACTTTCGAGCATATTTGCACACCCCCTGGACATTCTGTTACACTGATGCGCAAGACACTTTAAATATGTGGATATGTGAATCATTACTCTTCCAGGCACATTTGCAAAGCCCCTGGACATTTCCATTTTTATTTCCATTTATATTCAACTTTATTCCCACACAAAAATTTCATAAATTCTATATTTCTACATTGTACAGCTGTTTTTCATATTCTTCAATATTTTTAGATTTTCTTATATTGTTTATTTTGTACTGTATTTTACTTTAATTTTATATTTTATTTTGTTCTTTCTTAATAATATTTACCTTTATTCTTTATTTACCCATTTTCTTTTTCATAATTATTCCCTATTCATAGTCTTTTATTTTAAGGTCACGAGCAGTTGTCTAAGCATTTCACTGCATATCGTACTATGTATGACTGTGTATGTGACAATTTGAATTTGATTACATGACTAAGGCAGAGAAATCCGTAATCAGGTAATCGTCTCCCGTGCTGGGTGTCTTACTGGTATAATCAACATCTGTGCACGCGTGTACTGTTTACTATAACACTGTGACCACGTGTGTGCGCGTAAAACATTTTATTTTGTGTCTGTACGCGTGTGTGTACAGCGTGCGTGTAAAGCAAAAGCAAGTCTCATTAGAGACATTAAAAATCCATTTTCTCCCTCTGCTCAAGGCTCAGCCTGCTTTTTGCCACCATGCCACACACATACACACCGACCCGTCCTACTTTTGCCTTCACAGACACACACACACACACTTTCTTTTTGCTCTACACAGAAACACTGCTCTGTCGCAATTCTTTTCAAACGTAAAGTGCAGGTTAATTTGTTAATTTTTACTTTACAGCAGTGATTCCGTTAGTGTGTCGCTCATTAGAGATTTCTTATTTATTTATTTTTTGATAAACCAGCGTTTACGTTGTCTGCACATGCACATGTGTGAAAAAAGTGGAGGAAGGGTAATTGCATAAGACAAACGGGGGGAGAAGAGGGGAGCTTACTTTAGATTCACACACACACAGCGCCTGCACGCACAAACGAAAAACACTTATTTGTCTGGATTTATTTTTACGTTTTTAAAAGGTAAAGTGCAGGTTAGTTTATTTTTACTTAATATTTTGTATTAGTTTTATGTATTTATTTTTTTGGGGGTGTGGAACAAATAATTAGAGTTTCCATTATTTCTTGTGGGAAAATTTTTATTTGGTTCACGAATGTTTCGGAATACGAGCCCGCTTCCAGAACGAATTATGCTCGTAATCCAAGTTTTCACTGTATATATTTGGCAGATGTAAAGAATACATGTGTATTTTTTTTTTTTTTATGTTAGTCCATTTTATTGTATTTTATTATTATTATTACAGCTTAAGAAGCAACATGTTTGTGCACTTTCTAAAGATTTTAGTTCTGTTTTTGAATAAATGGTTGGAAATGAATGCTTATCTTTTTTTTGTGTTTTTTTTTTTTATCCGGTTCATTGATTAGTTGAAAATATAATTAACAGATTAATCGATTATTAAAATAATTGTTAATTGCAGCCCTATTCGGATACCATCAAGGTAGAATGTTTACTCAGTATGCCAGAGCCATGAACAGACTGTTTCAAATCTGAAACGCTGGCCTTCCAGGAACTTTTTTAACAGCCCAAACATGTGGAAATGGCTTAGAGGTCAGGACTGTACAAGAGACAGATGTGGCAATCCTAGGTAAGTTCCTGTAATGTGCAAGTAATGTCTGTTAGTTTGTGCAGTTCCTACAGGCAAATTTGCCCATCTCTTGCGTAAGTTGGCGACAAGTTATCCGTTGTTTTTTGAACATCCGACATTGCACTCGCTCGATGTTCACGGGAACGCAGTGGGCTCCAAACCACCTCGGTCAGGATCATTGTTCACGTACATACCGTTTGCACCGTTCAAATGTTTTACTGCAGCTAAGAGTCTCCGCTTGAACACCCCTAATATGCGTTCACGCAATTTGCGTTTAATGTTTAAGGACCACACATGCCAATTCTGCTGTGTGATCTCAAATCAGCTGTCCTTACACTCCTTTTTTAAAGACACTTTTTAAATAACTAAAAATCATCCTACATATTTATTCCCCTTCTTCAAATACCTAATACTTCCTTGCTCAGATTTGTATAATAGATCAATTACTGCTTCACTAATACCCACCTCATATTCTTTGATGGTGCCTGTCCAGTTACATCCTTCGTTAATACACACAGCTTCAAGGGCTTCAACTTCTCGTTTAGCAGCATTGTCGGGAAAAGCCTGCAGGATATTGCACACATCGTTATTACAAAGTCTCCTTAACTTCGTACAGCTTTACTGCTTGGTTCATCATGCAGTTCATCCTGTAGGTCTGTTTGGCTCTACTTTTAATACAGTGACAATGACATCTAGTAAAGATGTCAGATTGACGACATCATGGTAAAGGAATACATTAGCTTTTTTCCGCATCTAATTTCTATCAACTATACAAAGCCTGTTTACTCTTAAGAAGAACGTTTTTTTACAACTATTGTTCAAATTAACTTCTGCATCGTTATCAGACTGGATCTTTGACCCACAACTCTGACCCAAACAACAGAAATAAACCACCCTGCACCACTGTACCTGAGATATTTTGCATAAGTTATAGGGATATGGTTCCTGAATGTTCTGTGACATTATCTTTAAACAGATATCTCTTATAAGATCAAAAACTGAAACTCCAATATTAGCACTGTACTTTGCTTTTCGAAAAAATCTTTCATTAACTGCCTCAGCAGCTGCTGTTAGAACTCAATAGTAATGCACTTTCAGTAAACTTCTTCTCAGAAACCCAGCAAATTTCCCATGTGTGGTCATCACTAGTGCACTATCGGACAAGCCAGATATGAGACGGGGGAAAATACAACTTAAAAAGAAACTGAAAGTATTCCTTTAAATGAAACACAACCACTATAGTTTAGATTCCTGAAAGATGGTGACATGAAGTTTTTAAATTCCTGGCATTTTGTCAAGCAAGGCTTTACAAAAAAAATAAAAAATTCTACACATGGCAAGAACTCACTGGATAATGATCAGAGTATAAAAATAATATTTATTATAATAAGATTAATACCTATTTAATTAATTACTTAATTCTATAAATTACACAGGAATAAAAATCACTGTTTCTGACTAAGACTAAGACAATAAATTTCAGCATAATCTGCATAACACATGTCTTTATTACTATAATAATAATAATTATCATCATCTATAACAATATACTATGCCTTTATAATAATAATACTTATTATTATTATTATTATTATTATTAATAATAATAATAATAATAATAATAATAATTTTATTAAAGTCTGGAGTAAGTCAGTGATTTAGTAAGTCAAAGCAATTTTATCTAACAGGTTATAAATTATTAATTTATTATTGTTGTTAATGATGATGTAGTGATTAACATCATCATCACTACGAATTACTACAGACAATAAAAAAATTAGTGCATGAATTTGCCTTAATTTTAAGATATATTATATTTGGTAAATTATTCAATTCTTTATATGTTTTCTGTTTGTTTATGAAATAAATAGATTCAGAGATATTAACGGCTATTTTCAACATTTTACAAAACTTTAGGCATAAACTTTAAGATAAAAGTATAAAAGAAATAAGCATAAACTTTGTGATATATATCAGCCATTACATTATGACCACCTGCCTAATATATTATCTAATATATTATATTATATATAATATATAAATGTATTTATTTTTATATATATAAATATACATATATTATTTTTATCCTCAAGTCAACCTACTCAATATTTCAACCGCCTAATATTAAGTAGGTCTCCCTATGTATATATTTTTTCCCAAAAAGGTCATTATAGATTTTAGAAATGGCTAAAAATTGTGGAACTCCACACTTATTTAATAACATTTATTCTTGATCTTTTAACTGTTATTATTATCAGTAGTAATAGCAGTAATCTTGTAATAATAATAATAATTTAACAATAATAATTTAAAGAAGAAGAGCTGGCCAAATTTAACAAGCATGTATTTATCTTGATTTTTATTTTATTTTAACATGGATCTCTCTCACACACACACACACACATACACATAAAGAGAGAGAGTCAAGAACTCTTTATATTAGTTTTGTAAAAAGATATTGACTGTTAGTGTGTATGACTATAAAGATTCTCTGTGTTGCAGTCAGTAATTTAAATAAGAATATTTGTTTTTGTGTGTGTATAATTGCAGAGTGCTAACTCACACAGCCCTGTTTCAGGATTGACGTTGGCTCCTCAAAGATATCTTCTTTAATACAGGCACTGCATTTCTGGGGACCAGAACTGGAAATGGGAGGAAGAAAAATGAGGGCGAAATACATTTTTAACTAAAGATATAAAATGTTGTGGATATGTGATGTTTCTGCTTGAATAAAGGGCTGAGTCTGGGTATCAGTGCTGAGCTAATGTGCCTGGCAACAACAGCGAGCAACTGCACAATGCCTGGAACAGAAAGGAAAACGGAGCTAACTGTGCTAGCAAGCCTTTCTTTCTTTTGTTCGTCTTGCCTCGAAAAAACGCGTTTCACTGACTGGCATGCGAACAAAACGTGAGATAAATGATCCAGCAGTGTGTGTGAGGTATTTACAGTGAGTGTCAGGTGGTGGTGTTATTGAATTGTAAGATGAGGTGTGAGCTTTATTGTGCCTTGTCGTTAGCATTTGCTACACGGGACTGAACGCGCGTTTTCCCCACCTCACTGTTTTGTTGAAGCAGTAGGAACAGAAGCGGTGTCCGCACTGCGCCTGGAACGGCCTCCGCAGGATCTTCTGACAGATGTTGCACAGATGCTTTTCTTCCAGCTTGTTGGCCAGGATTTTCCTCGGGAAGCCCGGCTTGTTGCCTTCCAGAGAAGACGGAGGGGACGGTTCCTGTGCAGCCATTATTATTATTCCCGAGCGAGCATGTGACCTGCCTAAATGAAACCGAGCATTGGGTTAAAAAAAGGGGGGGAAAGCGAAAAGCAAAAACAGCATGAGCTATCTCTAACAAATGTGCATTAGTTAATAAACCTAACGCTTAGTCATTATTACCCTTTTACACATCACATCATCACAGGGTGTTCACGTGCTCGGGTTTTGTAACCAAGGTTACTCACCAGGACCCTCCCCAGATTAACAAATAACGCTAAGCTAAATAACTTCAACATTACTTTTGTGTGACTTATTATATTTTATTATTATTATTATTATTATTATACCTAAGTTATTCCTTTAAACAGTATCTATCCTATTTTATGTTTACTATGATTGTTTTAATATGATTGTTTTAATCAACATTTAGAAGAAAATAAAACAAACAAACACTTACCATTATACGTTCCAGTAAATTCTCAGCGACGAAGTCTAACCTTCTCCAAACCACCATAGCTACATCACTTTTTCTCAATTTCATCCAATACAGCTGTATTTCTAATCTTCAGTCTGGTAAATAAAAAGTACGCAATGTGCTTTCTCTCTCTCTCTCTGGAACCGGAGTCGATTCAGGGATAAAAGAGTCGGTTCTTTGATTCGACGATTTTAGAGTAAAGCGCGGTCCTTGAGGAATCGAGTGAATGCAGAGTGAATCATTAAAGTCTATTCATTAGAATTGAATCTGATTCAGTTAGCACTACTTCAGAGCCTGGAGCCTATCCCAGGAGATACACCCTGAATTAGGTGCCAAAACATCACCGGTCTCACACACACACAGACGCTTATTCACTATGGGCCATTTAAGAACACCAATTAGTCGAACCTTCTGTGGAAGGAAACCCTTCCTGAAGTAGCCACCACTGACGGGAAAAAAAGTTTGTAAAAACTGTTTAAAAGGTTAATGCAGCTGTAATAAAATCAGAGATATTATTCTTTAAGATTTAAGCCCACGAACATGTATACCAAGCTTGAAAAAAAAAAATTGATAAAGATTAAGTTTAGTCTTAAAACAACTCCAGCGTGTTGAAATTCACTTAGACCACTTCAGCGCTGTTATTTCAGCAGTGAAAAATAGTAACTAATCTCAGTAAAATACTTAGTTTAGATTTTCTAATTTATATATATATATATATATATATATATATATATATATATATTGGTGCAGGTGTTTGTTTACATTAAACAAGTAGCAATAATTAATAATAAATGCCTGTTATACCTGACGTGTGTTCATAACAGATTATATTTTCGGATATGATTATTGTATCCACTAGGGGCGCTGCAAACACAAAAAAAGTAGTTTTTTGCTTTTGGTTTTTTTTATTAATATATATCTTTATTTAAAAATAAAAGCCTGCTAAAATTAAACGTGTATTCATATCACAGAATTTTCTATGCTGTTTTGTTTTTTTATAAGAAAACTATTTATATATTTAAATACATTTCTTATATATTTCCTATGGCATGTATCTAAATCGTTTCATTTTCGCTGTATTTTTTTTTAAACTATTTTGAAAACTGTTGTCCCACGTGACCGGAAGTGAGTCCTTGCTATCGGGGCTAGCGCTTCTAATTCCGTCACCGACTGCAAAAATACTTTAAACTTTCACTTAGTTGTTTAGGATAGGATAGGATTTAAACTTAAACAGTCCAGGTTTTATTTTATGTTTTTATAAAGAAAACATGTTTACCGAATTATTTATTTTACATTCTCGAAAACAGAGACGGGTTAACAAGCTGGTTGATAGACGTTATTTAGCTGTTTTTACTGAATCCAGTCATGAATGTTTGCTGATCGAAGAAAACAATTAAATTAGAACTCGAACTCTGCTTATAAAAGGTTGCTTACTATTAATCATTACACAACTGTTTACATCTTTATTTTACGTTGCATTTTTTACCTTTTCCTCGTGTACAGTCAACACAATGGTGTCTGCTTTAAATTGTACTTCGTTAAAATGAGCTGACAACTGAATGTGTATTTTTAACGTTTTAGCTCGGTTGTGCTCTATATAGCGCGTCACTTTCTGTAACAGCGCCCTCCTTAAAGTGTAACAGAGCGGTCTATCTAGTGCCCTCGGTGACACCGGAAGTGATTTTGGGACGTCACCTGTGTCAGCCGATTCTTAGTTAGCGTGTGCTAGCTGTTCGGTTCCCACCAACAGGAAGCGACAGGACGGGCTTGTCTGATAAACAGCGTTTATTAACCATCACTTGTGTTTCTGTTTCGTTTCTTTCCAAAGGTTAAGGACGCCGATTCTCCAGTGAGCCTCTATAACAAAATAAGGTGAGGCTGTAAGACTTTAAACCGACTCTATAAGTGGTCTCGAGTCATTTACTCAGAAACGCAACAATTGACTGAGCTGCCTTCTGTTACACACTGGGTAGGAGATCACCATGACACCCACTGGATTGTATTTCTCTTGTTTTGATTATTCATGTGTCTTTTTTAGTGTCTATATGTAGTAGTTGCTGATGTTTTTTATGGGTTTCTTAAGATTCAGAAGTACTGGCACCCTTCAAAAATATAAAAATATTTGTACTGTACAACAGTCATAGATTTACACTCATGAAAAAAACTGCTTACTCTTTTCTATAAAAAAACATAAATATGCAAACACTTTTTTTTTTCTCTTTGAAAAGACACAGAAAAACAGTTTAATTGTGGGGTGCTATTACTTTTGATCCAAGTATTTTTGCAGAAAAAACACTAGATAGATAGATAGATAGATAGATATATTTCTCTATAGATTTCTCTCTATTTCATTTTATAGATCATGTACCTCTTTTTTGGGGTTGCTCACATAAATATCTGTTCTATCCTTGTTTGACGGTGGTTGTTAACAGCTCTTATCTTTTTAGCAACAGGGCAGTCGGGCATGGCTGATGAAAACACTCACCTTTGCACTAACTGGTATAGATTTTCCCCTGTTCCTTTCTATTTTCACTATTTTGTCATCCAGTCTTGTGCATGTACTCTTGCCGGGTTGTTTGTTTCTTTCTTTTACTCTCTTTTTCTTTCTCTCTCTTTCTCTCTCTCTCTCTCAATCTCTGTGCACTATTACAGCAAACATGACATTCCCGAAGCTAACTTCACCACCCATGAGATCCACTGTCGACGCAACATCGCCCTGTGTGATGTGTGTCAGGAGCCTGTTCCCCGAGCTGATCTTCTGCAACACAAAGAGCAGGAGCATGCACAGGTATCCTTATGGAAACAATATGCAGTCATTTTTTTAGGGGCATAGGGTAAAGGGCCTTGCCAACAGTGGCAATCTAGATTGAACCACTCTACCAGAGCCTCAACCACCTGAGCCACCACCTCATATGTGCATATATATATATATATATATATATATATATATTTAATTAAATCATCCACAAAGGGTAAGACAGAGCCCTATTAACCTGACAAATGCTTCTTTTTTTCCTCCCCAATTTTTCCCATCCCAGAAATACACTCCAGCCAGTATATTTGAGCTGATTAAGAGCAATTTGAAGCAAATGTGGTGATTACGTTTACATCTTGTGGTTTTTTTTTTCCCCCTCCAGGAACAATGCAAATGTGGTCTAAATATTGAAAAGAGGCTCATGGAGACCCATCAGGTATTTATTTCAGTATTGATTTATACATGCATACAATTTCCATCCATGTAGCTTGATGATCACAGACCTAGTCGATAATTTTTACGGTTCTTTACTGCGCCGTCACCTGTTGCAGTGACTGACATTCTCATGGAGTTGTGCGTTTGCAGAGTTCCGAGTGCAGCCAGCGTCTGGTCCCGTGTCAGTACTGCGAGCTGGAGCTGGTCTTCAGCCAAGCTAAAGAGCATGAGGATTACTGCGGGACGCGAACTGAACCTTGCCCCGTGTGCAAGTACAACATCATGCTGAGGGAGAAAGCCATCCATCCGGCCCTGTGTGGGAGCCTCACACCTCCCCAGGAGAGAAGGGTGGCCTCTCAGCCTCCTGAAGCATGGTTTGAGACGCAGTCCATTCATAACCTGTTGAGGGGGCAAGAAAGGAGCAATAATAACAGCAGCGCTGGGTTAATGGAGCGCAGAGGCCCACCACGGCCACTAGAGAGCAGACTGCATAACAGCACTAGAGGAGCAGTGGGAGCTGGGGTGAGGAGATTCACGGCACAGAGAAACAATGAATTTTCTCGTCGTAAGTACATAAAGAGTTGGATGCTATTAGTTTACTGCACGAAAGCTACTGTAGTATTTTGTTGTATACTGGAGATCTTGCAAAATGGCCAATACAACATTTGCAGTCTTCTCTGGGTGTCACAACAGAGAAGAATTTATAGCATGATGTTTTCATGGACCATATGTGTATTTATACCAGAGAGTGTTAATACAGCACATTATCTGTAACAGCAGCGCAGACAGTACTCTATAAATATATAATAATGTATCATGTATAATCTGTACAGTATTATATATTTATAGATAATGTATAAAATATTATCCTTTAATGTTTATTTTGTAATGTAAAAATTACGTTTCTAGATGCATTAGCCCCGGATCTGTCCAGATAACCTTGAAATTACCATTATCACACTGAAGTTATTTTTTTTATTATTATTATTATTAACTTTAGCACAGTAGTGTGCCACAATACTGCTATTTTTGCAATTTATTGATGAACAACTTTTTTTAAAATCTCCATTCTCATTTTAGTTCTTTAACTTTTAAAGCGTTATGAAATATCAACTAAAATTTATGTGTAAAAGCATTAAAATACACATAAAAAGTCATTGTATTAACAGACACTTCATCTGACTCTTTAGATTAATAATAATTCAGATGATTGTCATTACACAAGACAGCACAAAGTGGAAGAACTTGCTTGCTGTTAAACAGCACTGATAATGGAGACTCCTTCCATAAGGAATAAACAACCTGTTAGGTTTAAAATAAAGAATGAATTGCTCAGGCGCGTTCTGTTAGTCTGATTCTTAAATGCCTTGTGTCATGTACATGTGTTTCAAAAAGCTAAGACAAAGGTAATTAACATGGTCCGGGGGAACAAAGAGAGAGGAAGTTGCATGGATATCCGTCCGAACCCAGGCTATAAAACATGTTGCCATATAAGGACTGAAGCAGCACTAGAAAGGATTTAACACCAACTAGGGTTAAAACTAGGTATACATTATCAGAACGGGACCATGTACAAAAAGAGATGGCTGGGAACTTTAACACCATTTAGGAAATGTGTCAGGAAACACCCTAAAACAGTCACAATTTCTGCTAACATAACGCTTCATAATATCAGGAGTATTATCTTTATCCTTCCTAAATAGCATCATGGTTATTTTAAGCCTTTGATTGTAATAATTGTCGAGCATGCGCTGTACAGTCCCGTGTGTATGAAGCGTTACTATTGATCTCAGGTTGTAACTATAATATATTAAACTAAGTATATTAATGTTATCTTTAGAATGACTGTATTTTAGGATTAAAAATAATTAGGTTATAGAAATCACTCTCTCTTACTCACTCACTCACTCACTCATCTTCTATACCGCTTTATTCTGTATTCAGGGTCACGGGGGCCTGGAGCCTATCCCAGGAGGATTAGGGCACAAGGCAGGGTATACCCTCAACAGGGTGCCAATCCATCATAGGTTATTAAAATCAGCAAGGCATGATAAAATTTTCTGAGATGTTTAAAATGATTTTGTTACAGTTACAAACAATGATTGTTTTAAATAGTTTATATTTTAGGCATGGAATAAAATGAAGTATAAACTATTTAATAGCAAATCATGTATTTCTTATCAAAGAAACATCTCCATGTAATTTTTTATATTAGAATTTGTGCATGTTTTGCACTTTATGTTTTTAATTTAATTTTATATTATTATTACTATTATTTTATCCTCTGCTACAGTATACATCTGTGTACTTTGTGTATTTTATTTCATTTTACAAAGTCCGTATTTGTTTAGAACCTAAGAACTACTTGGTACTGAATAGGTTCTTTATAAATAAAGATTGATTGATTGATTAATTGATTGTTTCCCTAGTGCTTGACCGAGAAGCAGAACTGGAGAACAACAACAACAGCCTGCTGTGGCCTCTGAATCAGCTGCCCGAGTCTGACTCCTCTGGTCTGGACTACCTCCTGGCTCTGACTCTCCAGAGTGACGGAGATACAGAGGAGTCAGATGTTCAGCAGGGTTTGTGGACCGACGTTTGGGATCAACGTTTTGGAAGAGTGCCTGCCTCAAGCACCTTTAGCTCTCAGATCACTTCTACCAATAACAACACTCCAGCTAGCACTAACACGCCCTCCGAGATTATGCTCCCCTGTGAGTTCTGCGAGGAGCTCTTTCCAGAGGAAGATCTCATTTTGCACCAGGTTAGAATGTGCCAGATAGCTTTAGGATTTATTTATCATTTATTATGTTTGTGACCAAACGTATTAAGACAAAAGTGAAATTCATTAATGACATTCATAATGGCAACCTTGGTGGTGCTGTACAACAATCAACATTTAGTATGAAATCTTCAAAACTTGCTGGAGTCAAAAAGACAGTACTCTGGTGTCACTCGCTCAATCCATGCCTTGCTTGATTGCAAGCCATAGCCAGTTTTTCATTAGTTCCAGTTATCAAAACAGCTTTAAGGTGAACTAATGAAATCACTGTGCACAGTGAGAACCTTAATACATTTTGCCACCACTGGAATATCAAAAATCTCATTCTTGTTAAAGGTAGAAAAAAAAACATATATGTTGTTTTTTTTTCCCTATAATTTTTTCAGGAACTGTTGTTGCTTATAACCATGTCCTGTGTCCCTAGAGTGTAAATAAGGTCGCACACCCTACTTAAAATCCCTTTGTCTTTATACTATATGTTATTATATTATACTATAATGTGTAGTTTAGTTTTTGTCCTCTATTTTGCCTCTAGTTCTTCTAAACAATTCAGCATGTATTCTCAGTACATTTATCTAAAATGCATTCAGTGACTTTATATGTATTTGTTTTCCTTCTCCAGACGGGTTGCAGTCCCGCCTCTGCCATCGCCTCATTCAGCAAGCAGGTTCTTTCTCAGCGCCACGGAGAGCCTCTGACCGACGAGGACATCATCACTCCCCGCACCCCGAGCCCTCCGAATCTCCCCCAGTCTGTCTCCCCTCTTTCCTACAGCCCTCCCTCAAGCCCAGGATTAAGTGAAGTGCTTATTCCCTGTGAGTTCTGTGGAGTTACTCTGGAGGAAAGTGTCGTATTCCACCATCAGGTATTTCCACATATATGATGTTAATGTTTGGAATATAAAGAGGCTTGTTTGGAGTTCATGAAATATTTACATCGATATTTAGGATAAGTGTGACCTCCGTCCTGCCACGGCTTATCAATCAGCTGGAGCATCGCCCTCTCCTTGGAAACCCATTCAGTCAACCAATGAGAGATGTGGGAGGAGTTCTCCAGAACGACAAAGGAGAGTGAAACACCAGGGTGAGGCACTGCTCATGCCACATACTTTTCCATTGTTACATTATGGCACTTGGACACAATGGAATGATCCAAACATGAAGAGGTTTGCAGGGGGAAAAGCATTTTTTCCATAAAAAATAATGACTTTAGCAACTTTATCAATATTTTTTACTATATGTAGGCTTTAAATGGTTGACCTGCATCTAAAAATAAATCAAGCAATCAGTTACTTAAACATAATTAGGAACTATATGATTAGATCTCACAAAAATTGGGACACACGAGATGTTATATTTCTATGTTAACATTAGAATTACATAATTAGTCCATGGTCTATACGGAAACAGCTGATCTCTGGCAAAGAGTGACTATTTTATTTCTTTAATACAGCAGATCTTGCTGAAGATTTCCTCATGCCGAATCTTCACAGCTGGCCGAGCAGCATGTCTTCTATGGACCAACGGAAGCCATCAGCCTATAAAAATCTTCCCTCCTCTGAGAAGAACACCAATGCAGAGCTGCAAGGAAAGGGCAGGAGTGAGTGGGGGAAAGGTATTCAGACCCACCAGTCTCACTTAGATCCTCTTCGTGGAGGCTACAATTCCTCCACTGCAGGGTTTTCTGGGTAAGTACGCAGCACGGCTGGTCTAACAAAGGGCATTCAAGACAGCCTAAGGTTTGACATGAGAAAAAAAACCTTCATAAGAAACATTTTCTACTTTCTACTAATTTTCTAAAAATACTATATTAAACAGTAATGGAGAACAATGTCAATAATTGGTGTGAGGACACTTTAAATAGTTTCGTGTACAGTTTGTGCAGTTTTATAAGGAAATTAGCTGTTTAGTTTTACTGAAGATCCATCCTGCACAACCAGCCACAGTCCTTCTGAGGAGTTTGTCTCAACAGCTTTTTTCATGCATGCAAATAAGTTTCTGGTCTGAAAAGTGGTCTTTTACATAATATCCTGCTTTCATTTCTGGTTTACATATATTTTCCTGTAAGATTAAAATGTTTTGCTGGAATAATAATGTTTGGGGAAAATTGACCGACTTAATAATAAAGCCATAAAATAAAAATGTATAACAAAGTTTATGCGGGAAAAAAAAAAAAAAAAAAAAAAAAACCACAGGCCGCCTAGGACTTTTGCACTTTGTCATATATGATGGCACACACAAGTGTTATTGTCCCATAAAATATGGGAGTTTTTAATTTGTGCAAATGGGGCCCGTGTGACACTCACTAAGTTTATATGCACAGTTAAGTCTAGTTATGGTTATAGCTTGATTAGGCCATTTAATTGGACTATAATTGGACCTTGTTCTAGTATAAAAGCATGGCAGAGAAATCGATTTATTTAGCACCCCGGCTGATATATGTGCATATGAGAACTTTTGACTCCCAACCACATTATCTGGGTTTACTAGTTTAGTTTGTATGACTTCAGTCTAACATGTTTACATTTATTTATAAAAATATATGCCAAATATAAGTCATGCTTTACTTGGGCTAACAAAACATCATGTAAACATACTGACTTAAACAAGAAAAGAAGGAGCAATGTAGTGTTAATGTTTTTCTTTTGGAATGCTAAAGTTATAAATGTGCACGCAATAGATCAAGCAATCTGTTTAAAAAAGGGTTGGCCTTTAAAAAACAGGCCATACAATCTCTTTTTAACCCAAATCCAAATAGCTGTACATCTAAACTGACATTTTACATTTTTCCACTGAAACAGTTTTTTCTCTAACCATAAACATGATCATAGACCTCTTGTTTTTTCTTTCCCATGAGAGGCCTCAATCCAGAGAAGGAGCAGATGGTCGACACTGCAAGAAAAACACATCTGTTTCAAAGGTACCATTTTTACTGCACCAGAATGAATAAATAAAGTTGTAACAGAAATGTTAAAGTCCAATCAGTTAATATGTTTCTATTAAATTATAGTGAAATATATTTGCAGCATGCTAATTTAGGATTATTGTTGGTTCATAGGAGGGGCGGGGGGAAATCACCTTCCTGAAACTACTTTTCTCACAATGAACAAAAAAATTCCTTTTTTTCCTCATATTTTTTTGAAAGTGGATTGATTTCATTAATAAAACAAAATCGGTATCATGTTAGTTCTTTTACATTGTCTGGCCCCAAAAAAAAAAAGTTGTACACTGTTAGATTTCATTGAATTACCTTTAGCTTTGATCATAACACTATGTTGTGGCCAGTTCATGTCAGAAAGTGATTGCTCACGCTTCCACTCTTACCCTGACGCACCCATTGCTCTGGAATAGAGTCAATCTGAATTTAACAGACCACATGACTTTTTTTTTTCCATTGCTCCAAATTCTAATCTTGTGAAGGGTCCAGTGTTTTCAAATCTTCTTGTTTTTTTTCCTTAATGCAGCGCAGTTGTTTGACCCCCCTGAATTGGTCACTTTGTTTTTGGCCAGGCAGTGTATTTATCTGTACATCGTTGATATTATTGTACTTTAAATGAATAAAATGTCTTAATTCCACCTTCAGGTGTCCAAGAAGCAGAACACTGAAAAAGAAAAGGAAGAAGAATAAGAAGTGTCCGCTTCCTTAATCATTGCGGGAAAACAAATGGCTCAGATTATTTGATGTTGAAATGCATTTTTTTTTTGCATGTATATATGTGTATTGTGAAGAAAGGGTGTTTATGTACTTGTCTCAGTGTCCAGAAATGTTTAATATTTTCTTCTTCCTCTGCTTTTGTTGCACTACTTTTGTACTTTTTTCCCCTGTATGTATAATCTTTCAGTAATTTTTGATACTTTTAGCTCCTTTAATATTTTAAAGTATATCGGGACTGGAAGGACACTATAGCTTTTTCTATTTTCTTAAAATCTTCTTAAAATATGTAAGACGTTACATTTACATTTAGCTCAATTCTATTCCTTGTTTTGCATACTGTCTTATGTTATGGTTTCAGGATCAAGCCAAGCTGAGGCAATCAACTTGTGTAAACTGTTCCTATTCTTTTGAAAATTGCCTTAAAGATACAATAAAAACCTCCTTCCTAGTTTGTGATGTTCTTATACAGAATGTCTGTATTTACCAGATTGTTGTACTGTTTCAGGTGAATTTGTTGCAGAAAATATACATGTTTTTTTTTATTAAAATCCTGAAACCTGTCAAAAGAATGGATGAAAATTTGTCTGCATAGGCTAACGTTGGTAACACTTCAGCTAAAACCTCAATCAAGTTGTTCTAGCCTCTGGTATTTATATTGTTAGTAGAGATGGTGGGGGGGGGAAACCGATTCAGTTCTGTATTGCGATTGGATGTTCATGTCTCTCCACACTGATGCATTAAAATCTGCAGCAATTTATAAAATTGCAATGTAAATGGAATCGGCACCTAGGTATCTGGCAGCACGTTGGCTGTACATAGTGATCAGTTTTTTTTGTTTTTTTTTAATATAGCTGAAGTTCAATCGGTTTCAATCTTTGTTTTTGTCCATGGACCGACTGCTATGTGGCAGGTCTTCCAGTGCTGCATGAGGGACAATATAACAAGTTTAGATTATTAATATTAAATAATGTGTATTATTAATATGTTTAGTTAATAAAATAGTAAATAGTAAAGTAGTAAAAAAACAAAAAAAAACATGCAATATCTTAGCCTGATGCTCTCATCACTAAAACAAAGTAAATTTGGACTCATAAGACCACATGTCCTTTGTTCAATGCTCTAAAGTCCATTCGTTATGCTCCATAGCAAATTATAAATAAGTTATTAATAACCCAGAGTTCTAATATTTTTTTTCTTTATTCTAAGATCTTATTTTGCCAAGTACTGACAACAAAAAAAAAGTAGTGATTCAAAATTTTTTTCAAGCACATATCTTTTTCGTGAAGATGATCTATCTTTCCAGGTTTAATAATGCATTTTACAGTTTTTTACTTAATTTTAGCAGTTCCAGCAATCTGCTTCGTTGTTTTCTTTGCTTAAAGCGAGACAATAATTTGACCATTGTGAAAGAGAGTAACATATTTGCCACAATTATTGTCACAATTTTCCACAATGTCTTCTGACATAGTTGTGTAAGAAATGAGAAGCTACTCACAGCACCAGTTAGGGTTAAATAACCTGTTGCCAGCTGAACCATCAAACACTGCAGTAATTATCCAAGCGAAGGCTTTTATCTATTTGCTTAACTAATTCCAGGTGGTAACTGGTGGTGGTGACTTGTGGTGGGATTCTGAGGGGGAAAAAACTGAAATCTGAGATTAAAGTCAGATTACCTTGCAAAGGTTAGAAATTCTTATGTTATGCAATTCCTGTATGTTAGGAATTCTTATTTTCTTTATAATTGTTAAAAATGTTTTATTTATTATGGTTGGATTTGATTGTGCACATCAGGCTTGTTTGTTTTTCTTCACTGGTTTAAATGGTATAGAGTTTAAAGTTTTGGGTGCTATTACATTCAGTTTATTACTGACACATAGCTTTATATTATTTGTACTAGATTATTATTAAGATACTGTTATACATCTGATGATAAAATATTGCTGACAAACCCTTTTAAAATATTTGAACGTCACTCTCCAGTGTTCTTTGACTCTACACTTCACTAGAACATTTTGTACAATCTAGCTTTCTGCTATAGCAAGATTGGATGTTTTAATACTGAAGCTTTGGTGCCATCTAGTGGAGCAACACAGTTATTTACATGGCTCCACTGTATGCAGTGCCAGTCTTAAGCCTGGATAAAATGGGAAGGTTGTGTCAGGCAGGGTATCCGTACTTTCATCAGAAGTCAGAATTCTGATTAAAAAAAGAAGAAATCTTTCATAATCTAATGCTTAATTTTAAACCATTAATCTGTGGTTAATATATAAAATTTGTCATGAATCCTGTTATGAGAAAAATGTCGTAAGATCTGTCGTTTAAGCCTCCATTTTTAATCTCTATTTGTGTAAACCTGTACCAAAGTTGTTTGTGAATCAAATGGCTTGCTGTGGAGACCCCTTTATGAGAGTAGTCTAAAGAAAGTTCATTTGGACTTCTGTAAAGTTGCTTTGTGACTATTGAAAGTACTGTTCTAGTAATTAGGAAGCAGCTGAGAGTTTTGCTTTTGTTCTTTAACACGTAACAGTTTGATAAACCTTAGCAAACAATTATCTAGAATTATAAAAGCCCCTCCAAAAAATACTTGAGATAAATTCCAAAACACATTCTACCCAAATAAAAAGTATGCTACAGTTTAGTGTCTGTTAGTTTTCTACACCATCTACAAAAACACCATACTTCTCCTTCCACATGTATCTAGCAATGCCACAGTCTGAACTATTACATGCATTATCTTGAATCCTAATTCCAAATTATGTTATTCGTATAAAAATTCTGCAACTGACTTTAATTTAGTGTTCATGGTAATCCAGACCCAGAACTGCTAAACACTGTGAACTATTAGCATTCACATAATCAATATATTTACCCTCAGGTCTGTTTGCACTGTTGAGGGTCTGTTAATGATTAGATTTCATTCAGACTATGGCTAAAACATAAAAAGAGCCGACGATTGTGGCTATACGCTATTACCAAAGCAAGACGCTACAAGAGTTTGGGGAAGATTGGTATATTTGGGTGAGTGTTGATTTTTTTTTTTTTTTTTTTTTTTTACACTTTTTTTAAGTTCTTAGCTCTAACAGACATTTGATTAAATCTAGATTCTGACTTTAATCTCAGAACTCCTTTTTTCTCCCCCTCAGAATTCTGACTTTAATCTCATTTAGATTTTATTTCAATCTAATTTTTACCTTAGAGTCCTGATTATTGTTTCTCAAAATTATGTTGTTTTTTTTTTTTTTACCTCAGGATTCAGATTTTTTTCCCCCCTTGGAGTCTTAATTTTAATCTCAGAATTCACGGTTTGTCCCCCCTTAGAGTCCTGATTTTAAAATTCTGAATAATTTCACGATATCTTGGATTTTTTTCCTCAGAATTTCGGATTTTAATCACAGAAGCCAGACCTTTTTTCTCAGATAAAACCTTTTGAGAATAAAGTCAGATTATCAAGATCAAAGTCTGGATAATCTTAAAGAAAAAAAAGTCAGAATTCTAAAAAAAAAAGGAGAAATCTTTCATAATCTAATGCTGAATTTTATACCATTAATCTGTGGTTTACAGTGGTGTGAAAAACTATTTGCCCCCTTCCTGATTTTTTATTCTTTTGCATGTTTGTCACACTTAAATGTTTCTGCTCATCAAAAACCATTAACTATTAGTCAAAGATAACATAATTGAACACAAAATGCAGTTTTTAAATGAAGGTTTACGTTATTAAGGGAGAAAAAAAACCTCCAAATCTACATAGCCCTGTGTGAAAAAGTGATTGCCCCCCTTGTTAAAAAATAACTTAACTGTGGTTTATCACACCTGAGTTCAATTTCTGTAGTCACCCCCAGGCCTGATTACTGCCACACCTGTTTCAATCAAGAAATCACTTAAATACAGTAGGAGCTACCTGACACAGAGAAGTAGACCAAAAGCACCTCAAAAGCTAGACATCATGCCAAGATCCAAATAAATTCAGGAACAAATGAGAACAAAAGTAATTGAGATCTATCAGTCTGGTAAAGGTTATGAAGCCATTTCTAAAGCTTTGGGACTCCAGCGAACCACAGTGAGAGCCATTATCCACAAATGGCAAAAACATGAAACGGTGGTGAACCTTCCCAGGAGTGGCCGGCCGACCAAAATTACCCCAAAAGCGCAGAGACAACTCATCCGAGAGGCCACAAAAGACCCCAGGACAACATCTAAAGAACTGCAGGCCTCACTTGCCTCAATTAAAGTCAGTGTTCACGACTCCACCATAAGAAAGAGACTGGGCAAAAACGGCCTGCATGGATTTCCAAGGTGCAAACCACTTTTAAGCAAAAAGAACATTAAGGCTCGTCTCAATTTTGCTAAAAAACATCTCAATGATTGCCAAGACTTTTGGGAAAATACCTTGTAGACCGACGAGACAAACTTTTTGGAAGGTGCGTGTCCCGTTACATCTGGCGTAAAAGTAACACAGCATTTCAGAAAAAGAACATCATACCAACAGTAAAATATGGTGGTGGTAGTGTGATGGTCTGGGGTTGTTTTGCTGCTTCAGGACCTGGAAGGCTTGCTGTGATAGATGGAACCATGAATGGTGCTGTAGAATGCTGTCTACCAAAAAATCCTGAAGGAGAATGTCCGGCCATCTGTTCGTCAACTCAAGCTGAAGCGATCTTGGGTGCTGCAGCAGGACAACGACCCAAAACACACCAGCAAATCCACCTGAATGGGGGAAGAAAAACAAAAAGAAAACTTTGGAGTGGCCTAGTCAAAGTCCTGACCTGAATCCTATTGAGATGTTGTGGCATGACCTTAAAAAGGCGGTTCATGCTAGAAAACCTTCAAATAAAGCTGAATTACAACAATTCTGCAAAGATGAGTGGGCCAAAATTCCTCCAGAGCGCTGTAAAAGACTCGTTGCAAGTTATCGCAAACGCTTGATTGCAGTTATTGCTGCTAAGGGTGGCCCAACCAGTTATTAGGTTCAGGGGGCAATTACTTTTTCACACAGGGCCATGTGTGGTTTGGATTTTTTTCTCCCTAAATAATAAAAACCATCATTTAAAAACTGCATTTTGTGTTTACTTGTGTTATCTTTGACTAAAAGTTAAATGTGTTTGATGATCAGAAACATTTTGCGTGACAAACATGCAAAAGAATAAGAAATCAGGAAGGGGGCAAATAGTTTTTCACACCACTGTATATATAAAATTTGTTATCTATTATGAGAAAAATATCATAAGATCTGTCATTTAGGCCTCCATTTTCAATCTCACAGAACAAGTGCCATGGCGTGGCGTGTCCTGTGTCTCTGGTGTTGCTTTTCCTTGACGTTACTTTACACCAATGCACATGAAGATCTACAGCAGTCCGACTTTGATGACCGGGAAAACTACATGAAAGCACTGAGCGAGATGAACAATGCTTTTGCTTTCCGTCTGTACAAAACCATTGTCTCTTCTGCTCAGTCGCAGAACATCTTCTACTCTCCACTGAGTGTGTCCACAGCACTGGCCGCGCTGTCTTTAGGAGCAGGCGGTGAGACTCATCAACAGCTTCTCACTGGCCTCGGGTTCAACAGTTCAGTCTTTACCAACGAAAAGATGCACCAAACCTTCCTCGATCTCCTGCAAAACCTCAATCAGAGGTCAGGGGTCAACATTAATCTGGGCACTGCTGTCTACATCAATGACACCTTCAAACCTCATCTGGAATTTCTGGAGAAGATGAGGCGTTTCTATTTGTGTGATGGCTTCACTGTTGATTTTACCAAAAGCAAACAAACCACTAATCAGATGAACAAATATGTCAGCGAAAAGACAAACGGCAAAATAAGAAATTTTATTAAAGATATGGATCCACGTACCCTAATGTATCTCCTCAACTATATATATTTTAAGGGTAAGTTTAGTTAACATGGTTGATTGATGGCATCATGGTGCCAATTGTGTCCACAGTTATCAAGTTTGGGGTTTAATAGCGGCATTTTATTTTTCCTTTAGGGAATTGGTCCATACCGTTTGACCCCGAAAAAACTCAAAAGGAAAAATTCTATGTGAAAGCAGAAACGCCTGTTCAAGTTCAGATGATGCGCGAGAATAATTACTTTGATGTCCACTATGATAGGGAACTCTCTACTTACGTCCTTCGTCTGCATTACAATGAGTCATTCTCCATGATACTGGCTCTACCAAAAAGTCTCAGAGTTCTGCAAGCGGCTTTGCGTCCACACCACATGGTCAACTGGAACAGACAGATGAGTGAAAGGTTATTTTAATTCTGTGGGATTTTCATATGTTCATAAAGTCCACATCCGATTCTTTAAATGTCTTTGTTTAATGTATCTTGACAAATATATTACATTACACAGACCTATTCATCAATTTTGTTGAAGCAGTTTTGCAGCAGTAATCCCTATTAGGCATCTCGTTTTTAATGATTTTTGGGTCGGATTTGAGCATCTTCTCCTCTGATAACTGTATGTTAAAGAAAGTCTCTGGTGGGATGGGAAATCCTGATGATCTGTTTTCCTCGCAGTCCCTGCTTCTAAAAAAAACATTCTCACAACATGATGCTACTCCTATCATGCAACATTTTATTTTAATCCCCTGGACATCCTTAAGTTGACTTTTTAAAATACCATATGCATATCGACTAGACGGTTGGTTCTGTCTTAAAATCTTACCGTACAGTCACCCAGACTGCATAAGTGATGATAGTTCTCTTTGCTCTTTTGTTTCTTGATCATGTCTCTGACTAAAAGACCTACCACAAAAGTACACCTCAGTGCAATTGGCTCTTTTAGTCTTTAATAATAATAAAAAAAGATATATATGGCCCCTTCCTGTTCCAACATGACTATGCACCAGTGCACAAAGCAAGGTACATGAAGTGATGTGTGTTTGGTTAAAAAAAGAACTTAACTGACCTGTACAGAGTCCTGACCTCAACCCAATAGAACACCTTTGGGATGAAGCCAGGCCTTCTCGCCCAACATAAGCGTCTGACCTCACAAATGTGCTTCTGGAAGAATGGTCAAAAATTACCTTAAGTTAAGCCTTTATTTGTCACATATACATTACTGCAAAGTGAAATTCCTTCTTTGCATATTCCAGCGTAACTTGGGTCAGAGCACAGAGTCAGTCTAGATACAGTGCCCCGAAAGCAGATAGAGTTAAGGGCCTTGGCAACCTTGGTGGAGCTGGGGATCGAAATGCTAATCTTCTGATTAGTAAGACCACCATATTATTAGCAACTCATAAAAAGTGTTATTTCTCTGTGTTATTTCTGTTATTAAAGTCATGAAATTATTATTTTTTTTTAAATATAAGCAAACTTTGTATGTATTTGCTTGATTATAAATCTCCATGTGCTAATGAATTAAGCAAGTATAATTTAAATATAAATTGCAGCGCAGTCGTGTAGTGGTTAGCACTGTGGCCATGCAGCTCCAGGGTTAACGGTTTGAGACCAGCCTTTGGACCTTGCATGTTTTCCCCATGCTTAAGGGTAGGTTTTCATCCGGTACTCCAGTTTCCTCCCAGTATCCAAAGTGCCCATGTGTGTGACATGCTCCAGGGTGTACCCAGCCTAGTGCCCCGAGTCCTCTTCAGGCTCTAGGCCTCCTGCAACTCTATACAGGATAAGCTGTATAGAAAATGAATGTGTCAGCAAGTAAAATTGTCTATTAATATAAATCTCTTTCTACAGGAAATATGCAATCTACCTACCTAAATTTTCGCTAAAATCATCTTACTCGCTGATAAACATTCTGAAGGAAATTGGAATGAAGGATATGTTTACAGAAAAAGCTAACTTCACTGGAATTACTGATGAAGAAATATTAATTTCTGAGGTAAGGAAGCTTACTGCCAACTGCAGATGACACATAAGTGACAGATCTTAAAGATCTAAAGCAGATCTAAAGCAGTTATACAAAAGAAGAAACCAATCATCAGTTTTAGCAAAAAGATTTCACATTAGGATTAAGTAATATTTGCCTTACCTATGTTGAAAGCATGACTTATTCACTCAATTATATTGAATTTTTTTTCACCTTTTATTTCAGGCTGTGCATAAGGCAACATTAGATGTGGATGAAGTTGGAACAACTGCAACAACTGTGACTGGAATACGTTTTTCACCTCGTACCGGGCCCATGATTCTGAAATTTGATAAGCCTTTTATGATCTTTATCGTTGACCAGAAAACACAGAATATCTTGTTTATGGGGAGAATTGTCAATCCGAAACAATCTGAGATTAACTGAATAATAATTTAAACAATGAATAAATGAAACTATTAAATGAGATATAAAGAGCATTCTTCCCTCTGTAGCTTTCGTATATATTAATATGGCTTAATGAGAAATTATTTAATTAAGATTAAGATACATTAATTTATCACATGTACCTTACAGCACAGTGATTGGAAATTATTTTCTTTTGCATATCCCAGTTAGGCAGCTGGGATCTCAGCGTAGTGTCAACCAGGTTGATCAGGTTTACCCTACAGTATCTTGCACCCCTGGTCAGTAACCCTGAGTCAAAACTGCCCACCTACAGTATAGTGTAGGAACAGTGACTGCTGTAGGATTGTTTTTGTTTCAGATGAAAGGTTAACAATGGTTATTGATGAACAATAAGAAAGAGACTGGGCTGACCAAAGCCAGAGCTACTGTTAACCAAAAAGATCACAAAAGCTCTGGTCTACTTTTGGGTGAATATTCTGTGGACTGTTGAGGCTTTTTGGAAGATGTGTGTGCCTGTTACCTCTGGCATGAAACATGGAGTTATGCAGCAGAACAATGACCCAAAACACACCAGTCCACCAAGTCCACCTCTTAATAGAAAAAAACAAACAAAAAAAAAAATGAAGGTTTTGGAGTAGCCTAGGCAAAGTCTGGTCTTAAATCCTATTGAGATGTCGTGGCATGACCTTAAACAGGTCATTCATGCTCAAAAACCCTTATCACCAATTATTAGATTTAGGGTGCAATTACTTTTACACATAAGGCCAGGCAGGTTTGGACAGCTTTTTTCTCTTAATAAATGAATTCATGATTTAAAAACTGCATTTTGTATTTATTTAGGCAATAATAATAATAATAATTATTATTATTATTATTATTATTATTATTATTATTATTATTTAGGACTGCTTAAATTTGAAGTTGTGATACAGTTATTTCTTTATTTTATTTTTTTTATTTTTTACTGTAGTTTAATAATACGTTAGTGTAAGCACACATTTTGAAATACTTAATAAAGCAGATAAACTGTTTTTAAGAGATTTTTTTCATGGCCCTATGATGTCAGTATGAATGTGGATATGCGTTCCTGGGAAAACCAGGCAGTTTTAACCAGTGAGTAGATTTGGTGATACTGATGACACTCCTTTGATATGATGGTCAGAAGGCAGCTGATGGATTTCTCTAGTAACAATCAGTAAATTATTTTCTCAGGTCATGTCTCACGCTGTGCTTGCTAGTAATTCTAGTAGTCCAATACATGCCTAAATGCACAAATATGTTTTTTTATTTTTAGATCTGATCTGATAAACGATTATGTGATCTGAATTAATAAGTTCAGATTGGAATGTATGCGACTTTTTGCCTCTGTGCATGCATAGGGCGCCAACATCATACTGTAAGTCAGCATCGTCAGAACCAGGAATTTATAGCAGTGCTAGCAATATAGCTACATTCAACAGCTAAAGTGCATCCTCTGGCTTCCTTTCTTCTTCTGGACCTTAACAAATGTATTAATTTATTTACCATTTTCCAAAGCAAAATCCCAAGAATATTTTGGTTTGAAATTGCATCAATTGTTTGAAAAGAATTAATGATTACACAAACCCAGTTTTAACCCAGATGGCATAGACAAATATGTATTGATGTAAGTGGGCATACTGGTTCAGAATTCAGACGTGTCCACATTAGAGTCAGATACAAGTCACTTGTAATTAGGAATATTTAACATTGTGACATGCTTAACTGGTCTGACCAAAAAACTCAGGATTAAACAATGTTGCATGTTACTGTATGTAAGGTGACTTTTAAATTGTACAATGTCAAGAAGTTTATCCATATATGGATGCTCGCTCTTTTTTAAGTCATGTAAAAAAGTCTTTTTTAAGCACATGTACTAGTTTCAGTTGCATCTAAGCTACTCTTTGATTATTTGTAGTGATAAAGATAGTCCTTGCCAAACACAATAAACCCATCAGGCCATGTCCTACTGCTTTTTAAGCTCAGCATTATTAAGGCTTTTAGAAAGAACTGACCCTTGAACCCTTAGTTTACTTTGTCTACTGATCCACAGCATGCTGTTGCATGCAGCATTTACTGTCAAATGTTGAAGAATTTTGAGAGGATTAATATTAAATATGTGTTTATAAAACATTATAGTACAGAATCAGCAAGTTGTGTGGTTTCTGTTCGGATTTATTACTTTGATGCTATTAGATCATAGCTTAGATAAGCAGGTCCTCCATCATGATTACATCATTTAAACAATACTAATCAATCTTACTGTTATTTACTATTACTGATTGATAGAGACTGTGTGCAGGATTACTATTATTAATACTGCACATGGTCCCAGTTAAAGTCCCAGCAAACTGGTCTGCATGGGGAAACTTTTGTCATTGTCTCACAAATTTTTTTAGGGTGAGCCTATTACTCGACTTGGAGTTTTTTCTGCCATAAAAAAAACCCCTGTGTTTTCTCTCAATTTGGGACTGAGATCTTTTCCATGAAGCTCAGGATTATAATAAATATATGCATCGTACAGTGGCTTTTACACAGTCCCTTGCATGTGTAATTACGTTATCTTTTATTTGAATCATCCCAACTTCTCAATGAAAGGTTGCCTGTTCAAAGGTTAATGAACAATGCTGACTGGCATGTATTAACCTTTGAACACACTACCATTCATAATTTTTATTTTTTTTTTTACATGAAATCATGTGTACCACAATTATTGGCACCCCTGATGTTAACACTTCACACAACCCCAAGACAGCACTTAATTTTCCTATTTAACAAGATTGTATAATACAGATAGAGGTATCTTTGATCATTCCTCTTTGCAGAATCTTTTAGATCATTCAGAGTCTTGGGTCATCTATTATGCATTCTCCTGTTCAGCTCACTCCACAGGTTTTCAATGGGGTTGAGGTCTGGGGACTGGGATGACCATAAGAGGAGCTTGATTTTGTGTCTGCTGAACCATTTTTATATAGATTTCGGCACACGTTTTGGGTCATTATACTGCTGAAAGTCCCAATGATGACCAATCTTCCGCTTTCTGCACTTTCTACACAAGTCTCTGATGGTATAGAAAAAAAACTCTAATTAATTGTATAATAAAACACTGAGTGGGTACCCTTACACCACTAACTATAAGATTAAACCTATAAAGTTTACCCCTAAAGTTATCCCACAAAATTGGAGTCAGATAATTAACAGTTATTATTAATAATATAATTAATATATATAAAGTGAACTGAGTGAACGATATCCTGGGTACAAAATTGGAAAATGCTGATGTGAGCTCAACCTTCAAAAAATCAATATGTGCTCAATGTCTGTTTGAAAGCAGTTAATGATTAGAAAGAATTTAGGATAAACATGAAATAAGCAGGGTAAAGGTTGGTGCCTATGCATATTTAATGAAACCAACATTTGGACATCTTCCACAATGCTACAAGGCTTTGCAGAAGGTGGCTACGGGTAGGTAAGTTTTATTATTTTTATTATTATTATTATTATAAGTAGTAGTAGTAGAAGTAGTAATAGAAATAGTAGTAGTATTACTGTATTATTATTAATTGCATTCAGTGTTGTTTTTAGGATAAAAATGAGAGAATGAAAATTTATTTAAATGCAGAAGGTTGTTTTATTTTTCCACAATTGAAATCTCTCTGGTTTGTAATTTTCATGTTTTGATGATGGTCTTCTCTACTTTTATCTGCAACTCTTTAGCCTGCATTTAGAGCATCCATAAACACACACACAAAAAAAATGCTAATTCAGTTCTAGAAATGAATGCTAAACGTGAAAATGGAGAGACTTAAACAAAAAAATGGCTGTGATGCCACTTAAATTTTTTTAAATTGTTTGTTTTTCACTAACAATAAGTTATTTCTAATATTCAAACACAATGGTAGGGACTTTTGGCATTTTAAAAAAAAATTTAAAATTAGTTGTTAAAAATATGAACATTTTAAGGACATTCTTTCATACTTTTCTGATGGGAATATTTGTAGTTTTCTTGATCATTAACAGCACGATTAAGCTTATTTTTTAAAGACTGCTACTCAACCCTTAATTGTCCACAATACTCTTTAATTTTTGTCCTCTTAGAACTGCCATGGCGTGGAGAGTCCTTTGTTTGTGGTGTTGCCTTTACTTGGCATTAATTTACACCGGTGCAAACGGAAGTCCAGAACAACAGTCTGACTCTGATGGGGATGAAAGTAAAATACAGGCACTGAACGAAGTTAACAGCGATTTTGCTTTCCGTCTGTACAAAAGCATTGTTTCTGGTGGTCAGTCCCAGAACGTGTTCTTCTCTCCACTGAGTGTGTCCACAGCACTGGCTGCACTGTCTTTAGGAGCAGGTGGTGAAACTCATCAGCAGCTACTCAGTGGCCTTGGCTTTGAGGGTTCTGCCTTCACGAATCAGGAGATGCATCAAGCCTTCCTCGATCTCATGCAAAACCTCAATCAGAGGTCAGGGGTTGACCTGGATGTGGGCACTGCCCTCTATGTCCATGACACCTTTAAACCGTATCCTGAATTTCTGGAGAATCTTAAACGTTTTTATCTTTCTGATGGCTTCTCTGTTGATTTTACAAAGACCACTGAGACCACTAATCAGATCAACACATATGTAAGTGAAAAAACGCATGGCAAAATCATCAAGTTCATTGAAAAACTGGATCCAAGTACCATCATGTATCTGCTCAGCTATATATATTTTAAAGGTAAGATTATTCATGTAATGTCGTATTCTCTCCATGGCCATTGATTAAGTTTTTAATAACCATAAAAAAAAATTTCCCCTTAAGGTAAATGGTCCATCCCATTTAATCCAAAACGTACTAGGGAAGACCAGTTCCATGTGGATAAAGAAACAACCGTTCCAGTTCAAATGATGTTTGTGAAAGATGATTTTTACAGCTACTATGATCATCAAATGTCTGTCAGAGTCCTTCGTCTCAATTATAATGATTCATTCTCCATGATTTTGGCTCTGCCTGATACAAACATTACCCACTTGGAAGAGACTGTGCGCCCACACCACTTAACCAAGTGGCAAAAATGGATGTCAGAAAGGTAATTTCTGTGTAAATTTTGTGGCAGATTGTCAAGTACATTATTGGTTAATTACAACATTTTTGTCTATGTTACTGTATTTGAAATAATCAGAGTGATTCTCAGAGCATTTGGTCAATACCTGACTTTATTGCCCAATTTTTTATTTGTCTTAAGGCAAACAATAAGTGGTTTGATCTATAATCAATACTTAGTAATAATGTATTTCTGAATGTAATAAAATTATTCCTGATTTTAAGTTATTCAGCGTCATATGTAGAGGACTATAATAATCCTCTCTGATTAAGAATAGATATTCTTATAGTTATCCTCATGTCCTTAGTTTGAGTAATGATGGCACTTCTTTCCTAGATTAATTGTTGAAAAGTGCATTAATGAACAATTTAGGAATGTGCATGAAAAATTTAAAAATTCCTATCTAACTGGTTTTAGTAATGCAATTAAATGATCTTACCTTGAAAAGTACAGTTTCTTAACAACTGCATTTTTTTTTTCTCTAGAGAATACGCCATCTACGTCCCTAAACTGTCCCTAAAAACTTCATATCCGCTGATCAGCATTTTGGATAAAATGGGATTTAAGGACATGTTCACACGTAATGCTAACTTCTCTGGGATGTCTGATAAAAATTTGGTAGTTTCTGAGGTAAGAAAATTACTTGAAGACAAAATGGTAACAGATTTATGCTTGTAAGTAATGTTAATGTTGTACTTGGTAAAATATGACATAGATTATTTTAAACAGCACTGACACCTTTTTAAGCTTACTAAAAAAACTTTTAAGTTACTAAAAAGATGGGAATCACCATACCCAGGTGTTGATTCAATTGTTATTGCGATTCATTAGATATCATGACAGGTATACTGATTCTGTTTTTCCAAATTTAATTGTACAATTCTAAACAAACTTGCAAATAATTTGCTCCACACAGGATGCTGTGCTGCTTGCCAGTGAGTGAATAGTTTAGAGTGTGCCATCTGTAGGACTATAGAGGAATGGCAACAATTTACAAATTGATATATATAAACAGTAGCTTGCAAAAGTATTCGGCCCCCTGAATCAATTTTATTGGAATTCCACGTGAAAGACCAATACAAAGTGGTGTACACGTGAGAAGTGATTCCAAACATTTTTTACAAATAAATAACTGCAAAGTGGGGTGTGCGTAATTATTCAGCCCCTTTGGTCTGAGTGCAGTTCAGGGGGGCCGAATACTTTTGCAAGCCACTGTATAAATGAAAAATCTAATTTTAAAATTTATTTTGGAGTCACTATGGCTATACATGAATCGCCATAAGAAAGAATTGTGATATATTACTGAATCAAATTTCTCATATCTCCATTTGTTTCCATCAGTTTAAGCAACATATGCAAATTAAGCTACCTTCCCTGGGAAATTAAGCTCCCTTCCCTGAATAAGGAGAGATATATTTAACCATATTTGACATTAATGTGTTATTTGTGTGTTTGTTTGTTTTTTTGTCCTCAGGCTGTACATAAAGCCACTTTAGATCTGGATGAAGCCGGAGCCGAAGCAACAGCAGTAACTGGATTAGGCATCACGCTTCTCTCTGCAAGAATTACTGATATACTGAAATTTGATCGGCCATTTATGATCTTTATAATTGACCAAAAAACAAACAATGTCCTCTTTATGGGGAAAATTGTAAATCCATCTATTTCTGAATAAATGTATCTCTGCAGCTATGGGTATGAATACAATTCAAAGGCATTAAAGTTTTCTAGACTAGAATACAGGGTTAAATTAAAAAGAGGGGCTATTCAATGCATTTCAATTCAGATTTATTTGTATAGCACTTTTAACAATAAATTTTGTCACCAAGTAGCTTTACAGAACTAAAAATCCTGGATATAAATTGGAAAATGTATCATTTTAAAGCTTCATCAGTTTGTCCCTAATGTGGAAGCTGGAGGTGACAATGCAAATGTGGTCTCCCTGAAAGAAACCTTGTGAGGAACCAGTTTCAAAAGGAAACACATCTTCATTTGGAGGGCAGAAGGGATTAGAGCTACTGTTATCTCAGGAGTGCAGCAAGAGAGAGAGAGAGAGAGAGAGAGAGAGAGAGAGAGAGAGAAAGAGAGATTTTACTCTGGAAATAAAAATCTATATTGCAAGGTTTCATGTATCTAATTATTTTGATTCATATGCATTCACATTTCATGCAACTTGCATAATTTCTTTTGGTTGTATAAAGCTGCTTTGCAACAATGACTTTGGTAAAAGCGCTATACAAATAAAATTGAATTGAATGTATTACAGTTGAAACATAAGAAAATAATGAAATGTTAGAAATGTCAGATATGTGCTTATAAACTACCAGTCAATTAGTTCTTCAGGTATTTTGCTAGGGATTTAAAATGACTGCATATAGAAACGCTTTGCATAGGTCACAGAGCATCAGTGAAAACAATGTGTTTATATAAATATTTTATTTATTTATTTAATAATTACCTTAAATTCTTAGGCCTTTATTTAGACAATCAGAGGACTGGTTATATTCACTTCATTAAATCGAGATCATCAGTGTGAGGGAGAAACAACAAGGAATCAATTAAATGTTTTAATAGACTGCCATAAGCAAAGACACATTTTTTAGTAAGAAAAAATAACTTAATACATGTTTTCCAAGACTGCTAACAGGAACTAGCTTTAAAACTGTTTTGTTTTCTAACTCCAACTTAGACTAACATCCAGCAATTGCATCAAATTCTACCTATTGGAAATTACTGCTTATTTACATAATACTTCTGGTAATACATCATAGTAAAACATATGACATATTATAAAACATAACTAGAAGTAAAATATGAGCATATTAAAACAATTAAGGGTACAGCCAGTCTGAACCTTCTTTTCATTGGCTTAAGCATAGTGAAACATGAATAAATCGTTTTAATACTAATGTGTAGCATTTGAAGCATGAGCAGGTCACAGTAGTGATAAATCAATATGATTGCTTAGTCCATATGCCACTTTTTATGCACTGATGAACTTAAGTAAATGACCTGAACTGTTCATTCATTACTGCAAAGTAGCTAGCTCAGGTTGTCTCTCTGAGTTTTTCATTATTATTATTATTATTATTATTATTATTATTATTATTATTATTATAAGGGTTTTTCCAGGATAAATATGTGAGCATATAAGATTTTATTTAGGTTCAAATGAAAAAAAGAAGAAAAAAAATACAGTGACAGTGCAAAATTTTAATCCAACAGTTCATAGTAAAGTTTTACATATCAGACTCAAATGTTTACAGTACCTCTACTGCAGAACTGGACTGGCGCTGGAGAGTCAAAATATGGCAGGGTGAACCAATGGAAACCTGTTAATACCAAGTGTTTTCCTTTTATGAAAAACAAGAAATAACAGTTTAGAGAAACTCAGCAAAAATCACTGTCCACATGAATACTTCTATGTAAATGATTCAAAATGACTCTCTGACCTGTTGGACAGCAGTTGAGTTTATTGAAAGTTTTTTGATGTATGTTGCTGATCACTAAAGCTTTTTTTTTTTTTTGGTCAAAAGCAATAGCATGATGGTAATTAGCCACCATGAGTTTTAGATAGGTATGGGAAAAACAGAAAGGAAATTTAAAGAATAGACACACTATTCTCTTTCGTTTTGGTCCTCAGGCTTTACAAAAATGTGGAGGTAGATGTGGATGAAGTCGGAGCCGAAGCATCAGCGGCATCCGGGATAGACATCGAGTTTGCTTTTTTGGAAATACCTGAAACGCTGAAATTTGATTGGCCTTTTATCGTCTTTAATGTCGACCAAAAAACAATGTCCTCTTTATAGGGAAAATTGTAAATCCAACTAATTCTGAGGTCACACAGTAATAAATGATAGCTGCAGCTACAGTGCCTTGCAAAAGTATTCATACCTCTTGAACTTTTCCACAATTTGTCATGTTAGTAATTGGAAGGAAAATAATGAATGTTTTTTTAAATTATTTTAGAAATCTGAAAAGTGTGGGGTGCATTTTTATTCAGCCCCCTTTACTCTAATACCCCTAACCAAAATCTAGTGGAACCAATTGTCTTTAGAAGTTACCTAGAGTCCACCTGTGTGTAATTTAATCTCAGTGTGAATACAGCTGTTCTGTGAAGCCCTTACAGATTTGTAAGAGAATATTAGTGAACAAACAGTACATTGAAGCTCAAAGAACACACTTGACAGGTCAGTGAAAGAAGTTGAAAAATTTTTAAAGAGTTGGGTTAAAAAAAATCCCAAACTTCGAACATCTCATGGAGCACTGTTTAATCTGAAAATAGTCTGGCACAACTGCAAACCTACCACAATATGGCCGTCCACCGAAACTGACATGCTGGGAAAGGAGAGCATTAATCGGTGAAGCAGCCAAGAGGCTTATGGTAACTCTGAGATCCACAGCTGAGGTGGGAAAATCTGTCCACAGGACATCTATTAGTTGTGCACTCCACAAATCTGGCCTTAATGGAAAAGTGGCAAAAGGGTACCCATTGTTGAAAGAAAGCCATAAGGCATTTGCGGTTCCACATGGCTTGTCGCAAACTTGGCTTTATAATTTGTGCCACTTTGTGTCTATCACATAAAATAACCAATAAAATACATTTTAACATGGAAAAGTTCAAGGGGTATTATTATTATTATTATTATTATTATTGTCACACATGATCTTGTGAATCTGTTCTATTTCTTTGCCTATGTGACTATTTTTCTTACATTTTCTGCTCAGTTATGTGTGTATAGTAAGTTAAAATTAACTTAAATTTAGTTCTTTATATTGCCTAAAAAAATGACACTCTACAGTATATTGCATAATCCCGACTCGAAACATGCAAAAGAATGGCTAAAAATTACTTTGGTGTTTAAGTGCTAGGTGCTATGACAAACATCTACAATAAAGAGTATTTAGTTCTCTATTTTATACTTCATCTTACTGTTTATATACAGGGGGATGGCGGGAAGGGTTGGTAGGTTGGATTTCTAAAATAGTCTTATATATTTGTTAGCTGTATGTGGTAGAACACTTTGTGCTGCAGGTAATGCAGCCAGCTGGCCGCCACTGCAAGTATTCTTCACACCTGTGGAAAATTGCAATATGCAAATTATTTAAACTTTCTACTTTGAAATTGCAAAAATATAGTACCCAAGGTAACTTCTCTTTTAATCAACCATGTGTTTAATAAATAAACCATGTATAATTGTACATTTTATATACACATACACTACCGTTCGAAAGTTTTAGAACACTTTCTAACTCCATGATGGTTCCTGATTTTTATTTCTTTCTACATTGTAAAGGAATGCTGAAGGCGTCCAAAAATGCATTAATCTCCTTTGAACAGTTAATGGTGAGTTGTTTCTGCTACTTCTGCTCTGTAAAGACTTCATAACGCCTCTAATCTGAGGTGCTGTTAATTGGTCATTTTTCAGGCTGATAACTCTAAATGACCTTCTCGTCTGCGGCAGAGGTAGGTTTTGGTCTCGCCCTCCTGGGATGGCCTTCATGAGAGCCAGTTTCATTATGGTGCTTGACTGATTTTGCAAATGCACTTGACAATACTGTTCTTGCAAGAACCATTACAGAAAGGCTGACCTCTGTGTCTTAAAATAACAACTAACTGTTGTTTTTCTTGTTGTTATGTAATTACCATATTGCATTTTACACTTTAAAGTTTTTTTTTATTTATCTAATTATTTTTACATATGGGCTACAGAGCCTGCACAGACCAGCTAGCCCCTGTGTTCACAGAAATATTCAAACTCTCCTTATCCCAATTGGTAATCTCCA
The DNA here is from genome assembly GCF_024256425.1 of Clarias gariepinus. NCBI lineage: Eukaryota > Metazoa > Chordata > Actinopteri > Siluriformes > Clariidae > Clarias > Clarias gariepinus. The sequence goes on from NC_071120.1 coordinate 22,632,670, forward strand.
CATGTTTTAAAGAATTTATTGGTGGTAATAGCAAACTGTAATGTTTTTAATACTGTTAACTGGTATTAATGTGGTGGTTGAAAGAGGTCAGTATGGACACTGACTTGTCTTAGGTGGTGCTAGGCATCTAGGGTGGAGCTCATCACTGTATGCTGTTAATTGAGGATTTTTGGTCCAATAAAGTTATAATATAGTATCTCTCATTTGTGTTTTATGCTTCTTGTAAGAAAGTCTGTGCTGATAACTGAGCGACCTCATATGCGCAACAGCAGCGCAGACTGACACGCTTCAACACAACCAGAGTGCACGTGATAAGTAATGAGCTGCGCTCTGCTATGCACATGAGCCATGTCAGAAAGTTTAGCGAGTGCAGTATGTGGGACTGTGTGCATGAGAATTCCGGCTGTTCAGGGTTTAATATAGCAGATTGTGTGGGTCAATGCCATATAGTAGGTTTCACTCTTATTTTCTGTTCAATAATTAAGATTACCACTTTGGTGTGTTATTGAGATTTATGGTCAATGTTAGATTCATACAGTTTCTCCTAGTTAACTGTTATGCACGTGGTGTGTATTATGTTTGCCTGTTGAAGATATTCTCGGCTCTATTGTTTATTATATAGTTGCATATTATATATATTTTGAGTAGTTTAATCAGTAATGTTAGTTACGGTCTGTGACTCACTTTGTATTATAATGTATTATATTATACCACATGTGCTTGTGGCAGTTATTGTTGTTTTGATTATCCCAGTAGTTACCCATATATATTACAGTTTAGTTTAGTTACTGTTTAGTTATTGAATTAATGTATATGGGCACTAATTTCATAATAATGTTGTTAATAATGCATAATTGTTATTTGCTATTTTCAGAACCACACACACACACACACACACACACAACAATTTGGTTCTTCGAGCCGGATGTGGTAATTTCTCTTTAGAAGATGGACGAAAGAGCTTCAACCAGACCTAGACGTCAGACACACACCCAACGTCATTATGATGAGTACGAGATGGGTTTTGTGCTGCCAAAAAAAATGTTATTTGAACCAATAACCAGTAGGCATGGGCAAGAAGAGGAGTTATGTGCTCAGGAGGAAGGAGCTGTTAGTATGACACCCCCCACTGTCAGCCGGCGTCAGTCACAATGCTGACAATATAGACAAAGCACAGACTGAAAGAGGCAGACTACCCACTCTAAGTAGTTGGTCATCAGCACAGTATTGCTTATCTCCAGCTTCCCAAAGGCCTTTATCAAAATAGAAATGAGCACCTGAACGCCACATTAGCTGAAATTCGAGAGACCAGGTCTGAGTTAAGACTTCTTGCAGAGACTGTGCGCAGCCTAAAGCACACTACTCCACCAGCCACAATGTGCACTCAGTCTAAAACACTGGATCCACATAAGTCTGACCGATTAACTGCAATCATTTTAGACCATGGGCTTAGACCACCTCCACCCTGTGAAGAGCTGATCCCTGACATGCAGGCTGATGAGTTATGATGACTCAGACTGGCCTGATCCTCCTCCATGATCAGAGAGAGGGGACCACCAACCCCAGTCTTTTAATAACAAGCCAATTGTCGAGCTTCTGGATAAGATGATGAATGAGCTTCAAGTTCTAAAACAAGCAGCTATTAATAAGAATAAACCTATTATTGCACATACTCAAAGCCCTCCTATCATTGAAAATGTCTACCTGACAGCAAAGACCAATAAAATGCTTCCAGATCATTTAAAACATCAACAATGCTCCCATCCTCAGCCACCTCTTCACGTTAGTCCAACATATAACTCAGATCAGTACAAGGGTTACATCCAAGTTGAGCCTGCAGCAGTCCCACAGCCATCCCTGTTGATAAGAGCCCAAACAAGAACTGTAATTGATCCTCGGCACCCGATTGCTCCACCTTCTGAGTTGCCATATCGAGGTCCGATGCCGTCAATACCCTACTTCTGTCGCAGAGACCCAAGTGAGTTTGCTAGGATGAAGATAGCTTTGGAGAATCTATTGCTCTCAGATGGGACAGAGCCTGAAGTTGGAGGAGGCAAGGTTGATAGCAGATTCATATCTGAACTCCCTCAGACCTGATACAATGACTGCTTTGAATTTGAAGTTTGGCCAGCCCCATCAGATGGCATTAAATAAAATAGCTAGTGTTCTGGACTCACCTGATATTCGACGTGGTGATCAAGCTTCCTTGTTCCCCCAGGAGAGATAGAGCTACAGTGCGGATCTTATGTAGCATGTCTGCTGAGCATGTTACCGGCAGAGATGAGAGCTGAGTTCAGGCGCAGCAAGTTCCATTATCCAGGCACAACCTATACTCTCACTGATCTCTCTGACTGGCTACAATATGAGTCATGGTGCCAGGAATATGATGGTTCATTAACAGTAAGGAACACTAAGGAGAGACAAGGGCCTAGACAGGAGCCTCGAAAAAAGAGGTGGACCACTACTGTGCTACATGGATCCAGAGAGGCAATGGAGAGAGAAGTTTTACCTACACAAGTGAATCTATCCACTAAGAACAGAACTGTTTTAAGCCAATGCACAAAGTGGTAAAACTGACCACAGACCAATTATTTGAATGGATCCATACCAATCGAAGGTGCTGGCGATGCGCTAGGAATCGCCAAGCAGTCCAGACCTCCCTGCAAAAACCTTGCAGCATTTGCCAAGGCAAACACCAGTGCTGCACCCCATCAATTGCAGAACACTTAAAACTGTGGTCAAGTCAACTAAAGAGGAGAGCTGTCTAGTGAACACACATTCTGAAGAGCTGTATGTGAACAAACCAGTAGATGGCAGTCACGTACTATTAAAGGTTATCAGAGTACTACTTCACCATGGTAAACGCACTCTGAGCACTTATGCCATCCTGGATGACGGCTCAGAGCGTTCAATGCTCTTACCAGCTGCAACGCACCATCTGGGCCTCAGAGGAGAGCCAGAAGACCTGGCCTTGAGGATTATATGTTAAAATATACAGGTTCCTCATGGGTCCAAGGTGTCATTCCATATTTCCCCAGCTGATAAGCCACAGCACAGCTTTCTCATCACTGATGCCTTCACTGCAGAACATCTTGGCCTCGCACTTCATTCTTACCCCATGAACACACTACAGAAAAGGTACAAGTACCTCGTGGGCCTCCCAATACAGGCATTCAAGCAGGCCCAACCCTTGCTGCTAATTGGAGCTGATCATCCACACTTGATTACTCCTGTTAAGCCAGTAAGGCTAGGACCCCCAGGAGGATCGGCAGCCCTGAAGACAAGATTAGGATGGACATTACAGGATCCCACTAGACTTGTCGAGCACTCCATTCAGCCACAACAGTGTTTACTGACCTCAGACATTCCCCAAGTAGCAGAGCTCTTCAAGAATGTTGAGAAACTGTGGCAAATGGATGTACTTCCCTTCAGGAATGAGAAAGAGGTCACCAGATCACGACAAGACCAAGAGGCGATTAATATCCTCAAATCAAAGACCACCCGAATTGAGGGAGATGAAGTCTTACGTTATGCCACCACGCTGCTTAGGTACAAAGATATGCCACCTTTCCAAGCCAAAAAGAATATTATTATTAGATTTAAATTATTAAAGCTTCTCCCTTTTTTTATGTGCTCGCGACAGCGAAACAGCTTGATAATTCATGCTTGTGTAATGATGAGAAGGACAAACTGCTTGTACGTGCATGTTATTCACAAGTTCTGACGCGTGTCTTTTGTTACTTACATGACTACTTTATAAGGCAATTAACATTCCATTTCACATATGAGGCACAGCTTATCGATGGGTCTTTCCAGGGTACTGGTTTTAGTTTTGACCAGCACACGTCTCACAAGTCCTTTTTTGTCAGGGAACACTTTCGTGATCCGTCCGACGACCCATGAATTTCTTGGAGAAGACTCATCAATTATTAGAACTAAGTCTCCGATCGTAAGGTTTTTTCTCACCTGAGACAATTTTTGGCGCTCCTGAAGCAAGGGCAAGTATTCACGCACCCATCGCTTCCAGAATAGGTCGGCAAGGTATTGAATTTGCTTCCACTTGCGACATGCGTAAATGTCCTCTTTTTTGAAAAGTCCAGGAGGCAAGTTTGGCTGTTTTTTCATCAGCAGCAGGTGGTTAGGTGTCAGGGACTCCAGGTCTGTGGGATCGTCTGTAGCTGTGGTAAGGGGACGGTCATTCATTATAGCTTCCACCTCACACAGGAATGTATGCAAGCTCTCATCGTTTAGTGTTCGTTCTTTTAGTACGGACCTCAAGATCTTTTTAACTGATCTTATCTGCCTTTCCCATATTCCACCAAAATGAGACCCAGCAGGAGGATTAAATATCCATTGTATCCCCTTTTGCATGAGGACGCCTTCGATTTTTGACTGATTCCACTGTTGGATAGCTTTACGCAATTCAGTCTCAGCACCTATGAGGTTTGTTCCATTATCACTTCTTATAACTGACACCTGGCCTGTTCTGCACATGAAGCCTCGAATAGCATTTAAGCAGGAGTCTGTATCTAATGACTGTGCGACTTCAATGTGCACGGCTCTTGTTACTTCTACCCCGTTTGACCTCGAAGGGTCCAAAATAGTCTACCCCTACGTTAGTGAACGGTGGGTGATCTGGTGTTATTCTATCACGTGGCAGTTCTGACATTTTTTGTTCACTATTCTTTGCTCTGATCTTTCTACATGTCACACAACTGGACAGAAACTTTCTCACAAGGGAATTTGCAGTCGGAATCCAGTATTTCTGCCGCAATTTTGCAAGCATATAATTCCTTCCACAATGTCCAACCTGTTCGTGAATGTTTCTTAAGATTAAAGTTGTAATGTGTGAGTCTTTGGGTATAATGACAGGCTGTTTTGCATGCTCAGGCATTGCAGACCTACCAAGATGTCCTCCAACTCTTAGCACTCTGTCCTGCAGTACTGGATCTAGTTTGGAGAGACAACTGTTTCTTTTTACGGATGCATTACCTCTTTGTAACATGGAAATTTCGTCTTTGAATTTTTGGTTTTGCACGAACTTAATGGCTTCGTTTTCTGCCATTGTTAAGTCCTTAATTGTTAGAGACTTATGGTTTTCTGGTATTGAGGTGTTTGCCTGTCCCTTAATCCTTTTTGTTCTCTGTTTAAGCATGTCTTTAACGCAAAGAATCCAGGCAACGGATCTTTTCAGCTTGTACCAGTCAGAGTGATAGTTAATCAATTTACTCACAGCATCTGTGCTCTCTGTAGTCTTTACGAGATTCACTGAGGCTGAGTGTTTAATCTCTATGTCGTCCTCTTTCGTCGACAGATCGTGAATGTTCTCAGGCCATTTACTCTCTGTTTTTTAAGAAAGGGGGGACCATGGATCCAATTGTTGTTTTTCATGAAATTTTCACAGGAAACTTCTCTGGCAGCAGCGTCAGCTGGGTTCCTCCACTGCTGTGGCTTGGTTGACTCTCGTATGATGGAGATTCTGTTAGCGACAAAGGTATTAAAGCGAAGTTTTTCATTAACTATGTATCTCCAGGGCCAGGGGTAGCTCAGTGGTTAAGGCATTGGACTACGGTTCGGAAGATCCCAGGTTCAAACCCCACAACCGCCAAGTTGCCACTGTTGGGCCCTTGAGCAAGGCCCTTAACCCTCGACTGCTCAGATGTATAATGAGATAAAAATGTAAGTCGCTCTGGATAAGAGCGTCTGCCAAATGCCTAAATGTAAATGTAAATGTATCTCAAGACAGTTGTGCTGTCGGTCCAAAACACAGAGTCCAGCCGTTCTATTTCCAGTTGACCTTTTAACATTTTGTCGTTGTTTACAGCAACCACTGCCGCTGTCAATTCCATTCGGGGGATAGTAATTTGTTTCAGGGGCGCTACGCAAGAATTCCCCAACAGACAACAGACAACTCCATATCCCATTTCACTTGCATCTGAGAAGTGGTGAAGTTGTGCTGTAGTTGTAACTCCAAAGTCAACTGGTTTTACGCATCTTGCTACACTAAACTCAGACAATTGATGCAACTCGTGTAGCCAGGCCCTCCATCTTCTTATAAATTGTTCAGGAATGTCATCGTCCCAAGCGAGTCTCTTACACAACTGCTGCATTAAGATCTTAGCTGGCAGTATGACTGGTGCAAGGAAGCCTAAGGGGTCATAAATTGAACTAGTGACTGACAAGATTCCTCTTCTAGTCACAGGCCGCTCTTTTAAACTAATCTTAAACTTGAGCGTGTCTGAATTAATACACCACAACACCCCTAGAGCTCTCTCAACAGGGAGTGCGTCTTTACTCAAATCTAAGTCCCTCATGTCTTTGATTCTTTCACTCTCAGGGATGGAAGTTAGTAATGTACGACCTATTATTTAAATAGCTGCTTTCTTAAATGGTAGGCCAATGTAGAAGTGAACTGCAGGGAGTTAGTTACATAGGCTAAAAACTGATAGTCCTCTGGTGACAACTCAGCTTTCTCAGTCATCTCAGTCATCACAGTTCCGTTCAGGAAAATCGTGGTTGTACTGTTGTATCAGCATTTGTTCCACACTTTCGATGGAAACTCTGTTGACTGCAACGCTCACTTGCTCATTGTCACATGTGCCTTCCTCGACCGACTCTCGAAGAGGTCCATTTATGGTCCATCCAAGAGCGGTCTTTACTGCATATGGCCAATTGTGCCTGCTGTTGATTACTCGCCATGGTTCTAGGAGCCTATGCTCTTTGTCACCTATGAGAATTTCAACTCTAGCATTAATCTGAGGCAATTTTACTTCGCTGAGGTATGGCCACTTATCAATGTCGTGCTGTTGTGGAATGTTTTCCACTGAGACTGGGATACTCTTTTGTGTGAACACATTGGGGAGTTCAACACAGGTGTTTTCTTCCAGACCACTAACCTTTAAGTCAGTAAGCACGTAACTTTCTACTTGTTTCCTCACGTTCATGGTGCTTAACATGATGTCAATTTTTTTACCTTGTACGTTTAATCGCCTTGCTAATGACTCAGAACTACCTGGGTCCATAAAGGCGTACACTTCTACTGTCTTATTACCTTTATTGGACTTTATTTTAACAGATACTATGGAGAGAATACAGTCATCTCCAGCCCCAGTACACGCGCTCGTTTCATGACTCACTGTAACAGGCAGTGTATTAACTGGTACAGTTTCGTCGGCTTTTACGATCGCTTGAGCTGTGTCTTGTGCTGCAATGTGTAGCATGCGAGGATGTTTTTTTTGAGCACAACTGACATGTGATTTTCTTTGTACAGTCTCTGCTTAGGTGTCCTTTTACTAAACAACCAAAGCAGAATCCATTCCTTTTCAAAAAGTCCAATTTGTCCTTATATGTCTCATCGTTAAACTGGTAGCATTCATCTAGGGTATAATCTTTCACGCAGAATGCACAAGGTTTAGTGAAGGCACTGATAACTAATGCACTACTACTCTTTACTGTAGTTAAGTCTTTGTGATTTTCACCAACCTGTTTAATGCCGGTTGCAAAGCTGCTACCCCTTTTTCCTTCCCTTTTTTACTTGAATCCTGGAGGGGATTTGTTGCAGTGTTTTTTATCACTGGTCGAAACGTTCAGGTCTCCAAAAAGTGGGTTGGACATTACCTTTGCTTCTCGTTCTACGAATTTTATCAGCTGCACAAACTTAGCTCTTTTCTGTAGTACCAGTGGTGCTGATCGGTTTCACGCTCTTCATCCATTGCGCACGATCGCACTGTTACATTGCTTTCAATAAAGTCATTTAGCAGCCCTTCGTATTGGCGGGGCTTGGCTTTAACGTCATACAAATTACAAACATTGTCCATAAGCGCCTCTAGTTCGTTGTATAATACAGTCAACTGACTCCACTTGCCTTCTCTGGCGTTCTTCAGTTCGTGAAGCTTGTCTGGAGAATCATTTTCGTCAAGTACCATCACCTGCTCAGATTCGACGATACATGTAGCAACGTTGTCCTCGGCGTGTGACATGGTGAAGTTTAAAGCAGGCAAGTCCTCTTGTCGCTTTCGGTTTCGGTTGCTCGTTGGCAGTCGATGCGCGTTTTTGAAATCGCACGCGCGCTCTTCACTCCACGTTCACACTCTTAAATCATTTATCTTAATTTTTGCAGCGGAGCAAGCTTTTGACTTTACATGTACGTGCATGTTATTCACAAGTTCTGACGCGTGTCTTTTGTTACACAGTTTCACTGACGACCCCAGACGTTTCGTTGATACGATTTGATTTCTTTGTCTCTTGTTTATTTTCAACATCAAAGTACAACGGTTGTTACAGCTTCTTGCATAAATCCACTGCAGTCATGACAAGTCGCTTGCTGTGTTTTGTAGCTTCGATAGATTACAGTTACAACAACTCTTTTTACTGTATTCCTTTTAGCTTACTGTCTCACGGTCAAAAGCTTGTGTGCTCCACACCTTTCTGTATCCTTCCGTGTCTTAACAACAACTAGCAACTAACGTGTGTGATAGACATGAAACTACATAACTGTGGGATGATGTCACAGAACAACTCATGAAATGATGTCACAATACAAATTAAGAGTATGATACTTAATGCTTAATGCTTAACTAATAAACTGAAATAAGATATACATAACAACAAATCACAAAAATGAAATATGGCCCTTACACTGCTCAATGCCTCCGTTCTTTTATTTTCTGCATTGTCAGGTTATAGTACAAACTTTCGGGTGGATCCTGCACTTAAATCCAACTAAACAAACTACTGAAGAACAAAACTCAGGCTCTATATTCTTACTTAAATCTCGCATTCGCGTTCACACACACTGGACTGCATTACCCACAATGCATCTCCCACAATGGACTACACTTCCGTAAACAGAGGTCATAAATCGATGTCTCTCTCCCGCTACACTGTTTTATCTAAAAAAAAAAGCAATAAACCGCTAAAGACACTCGTGTGAGTGCAAACTAACAGAATCACTGCTGTAAAGTAAAACAAACAAACGACCCAGCACCTCACATCTGAAAAGATTTGCAAAGAGTTTCGCGCGTGTGTTTTTGTGAATGAGGGTTTCACACACACATACACACAGCTGGCACAGTGTTTAATTACGCTCGTGCGTGCATGCATGCACACAAATACACACACACACACAAACACACCGCGATGAGGAAGAAAATAGATTTTTAACCTCTGTATTGAGAATTTCTTTTGCCTTACTCGCGCGCACACACGTGTTATAAGAAACAGCACACGCGCTATACACACGCACTTCCGAACACATAATAAAATATGTTTCACACACACACACACACAAGAAGTCACAGTGTTATATTAAACAGTACACGCATGCACAGATGTTGATTATACCAGTAAGAGACGAGCAATAAGACCCAGCAGGGGAGACGATTCCGCAACGCAAGAGAGAAAAACCGTTGGCTCAGTTGTGATCACGTGACGCTTGGCATCAAAACAAGAAGTGCATGCGTGAAACATGATACTCTGTGCTCGTAACCAAGAAAATGCTCGTTTTTCAAGTTAAATTTTATTAAAAATCTTTGCTCGTCTTGCGGAACACTTGTAAACCGCGTTACTCATAATCCGAGGTTCCATTGTATTAGAAATTTAAAATAAATGTCAATAACTAACCTAAGTAGACCAGCTTTAGCGGTTAGCCCTTTGTAGCGTGGATGGTAAACCCAAACGCGGAGTAACACGAGTAGGCAGGATAACTACGCGATTTGTTCTAAGGACTCTCACAAATGAGGAGTAAGGGATAAATACAATTTAACCAGAGTCCTATAAACACACACTCAGTCTGAAAGCAAACCCAAAAAAAGTGAGTACTCACGATTCGGCAAAAAGATCCGAGGCGACATGGGCAAACTCAATGACTGAGCGATGTGCTGCGCCATTTTGTCTCCTTTTATGCTTCCTGGTTCGCAACCGCATTACTTCCGGGTCCTAGTGCCGGTCGCGGACCGAATGTTCATGACAGTACCGCCCTGTCCGCGATGAAGAATACCCGGTGACGGTAGTCCCGGATAAGCTTGGGGTCGAGGATAAGGCGTGCTGGAATCCAAGATCGTTCCTCTGAGCCGTAACCTTCCCAGTTGACCAGGTACTGAGTGCCTCTGCCCCGAGTCGAGTAGAGTGATGCGCTATGGTCCGATGAATCTGGGTGAAAGTTTCCGTGATTCTGTATGTAGATGTAGGTTTTTTTATTGAAAGCCATACCTTGTCACCTACTTTATACAAACGTCCCGGAGGGTGTCGACGGCGATGTTGGGCGACGTAGCTGGTGTTGGCGCATTGGATGGTGAGGTTTGCTTGATTCCATATCCGCCGACACCTACGGACCAACTGTTGGGCTGATGGTATGTCAACCTCCGGTTCTTGATGGTTGAACATCGAAGGTTGGAAACCATAGCAAACCTCAAATGGGCTTAGGCTGGTAGCAGAGGAGACATAGAGGTTGTGGGACAGCTCTGCCCATGTGAGGTAGCGGTCCCAGGAGCGCTGGCGATCAGAAACAAAACACCTCAGGTAGCGCTCCAGCTGTTGGTTGGGCCGTTCCGTCAGACTGTTAGTCTGGGGGTGGTAACCCGATGACAGACTACTGCTGGAATCGATCAGACGTCAGAAGGCCTTCCAGAACGTGTTCCAATATCAGCTCGGCTGTGTTTTTTTGCTGATGGGAGTCCGGCAAGGGCCACCAGGTGCACGGCCTTGGAGAACTGGTCGACGATGGTTAGGATTGCATCTTTTCCTTCGGCAATCGGCAGGCCCATGATGAAATCCAGAGCGATGTGCGTCCAGGGGCGTTGAGGAACAGGAAGTGGTTGCAGCTCTCCGGGTAATGGTTGGTTGACGTCTTTGGCTCTGGCGCACACCAGGCACACCTGAACGAACTCGTCGATGTCCCTCTTCATCTCCACCCATCATCCTCGGATACCCTTGGCTGCTGCAGCACGACCCCCTCATTTCATGGAACTTGAACTGAATCCTCCAGTGGGGGCTAACCTGCACTGAACTTTGCCTATGGGCCCAGGCTGGGACGTGTTCCACGGAGTCCGAGGCCCCTGATGTCGACATCAACGCCATCCCTCCTGCCTATCGTGACCTAGCTGGAGGCTAAAAGAAGAGCCACCCACCTTCCACCCCATCGCCCTTACGACCTGGAGATGTCGTTGTCGCCAGCAGCCACGGGCTTTTTCTTCGTGAAGAAGAAAGGGGGGGGAACTTCGCCCATGTGTCGACTATCGGGGGTTAAATAAGATAACCATTAAGAACCGACACCCATTGCTGCTCACCAACTCAGCCCTGGACGCCCTCTGAGTGGAAGGGGGCGATGAGTGGAAGACGGCCTTTATCACCCCCACCGGACATTATGAGAGCCTAGTCATCCCATTTGGATTATTTAACGCACCCTTGGCCTTTTAACAATTCATCAACGATGTCCTGAGAGACATGCTAGGCTGATGGGTGTTCGTCTACTTAGACGATATTCTCATATACTCCCGCACCATCACAGAACATATCCAACACGTCCGGGCTGTTCTCAAGAGATTGCTCCCCCACCAAGTCGGAGAAATGTGCTCCACCACGCACAAGCACTCCACCACGTTCCTGGGTTTCGTCATCTTGCTCCAGGGTGTGGCCATGGACCCGCAGAAACTAGAGGCTGTTCGTCATTGGCCCCTACCCAGGACTATCAAACAGCTTCAACGGTTTCTCTGGTTTGCGAACTTCTACCGTCGCTTTATCCAGGGCTACAGTACAGTTGCAGCACCACTGACCAGTCTGACCAGGCCCTCATCTCATCCCTTCCAACTCACGCCTGCTGCCATCTCTGCATTCAAAGAACTCTGTCACCGCTTCACCACCGCCCCTATTCTTCTTCATCCAGATGCCAACCAACCATTCGCTGTGGAGGTGGACGCGTCGGATGTGGGCGCCGGCGCTGTTCTCTCCCAACAAGATCCAGACCAGAAGCTACACCCATGTGGCTTCTTCTCCAAGAAATTTGACCCCACTCAGCAGCGATACGGGGTAGGGGACTGCGAGCTGTTGGGCATAAAGTGGGCCTTGGAGGAATGCCGTCACTGGCTCCAGGGCACCAGTAAGCCATTCGTCATCTGGATCACCAGAACCTCATCACCATCTGGAACCTCAAAAAACTCAATCCACGACATGCACGGTGGGCATTATTCTTTGAACAGTTCAACTTTCATCTGTCATACCGCCCGGGGTCCAAAAACACCAAAGCTGACGCCCTATCCCACCAACAGGAGGAAGACGTCATCCCAACTTCACGCATCATTGCACCCCTCCAATGGGATTTAGAAACGAGGGTTCACCAGGCTTAGGCTGTGGAGGCCGGGCCAGCAGGTGTGCCGTCTGGACGACTCTATGTGCCCCAACCTTTAAGAGCTGAGGTCCTCCAGTGGGGCCACTCATCGCCTGTCGCCGGACACCTCGGAAACCGAAGAACTTTGCTGTTCGTGAAACGGGTGTTCTGGTGGCCCTCCATAAAGAAGGACATCGAGGAGTTCGTTCAGGCGTGCCCGGTGTGCGCCAGGACTAAAGATACAAACCAACCCACCCCCGGAGAGCTCCAACCTCTTCCCATTCCTCGACGGCTCTGGACGCACATCGCCTTGGACTTCATCACGAGCCTGCCGGTTTCCGAAGAGAAGAATACCATCCTCACGTTCGTCGATCAGTTCTCCAAAGCAGCTTACCTAATGGCCCTCACCGGACTCCCATCAGCTAAGGACATCGCCGAGCTGATATTGGAACACGTAGTCTGCCTGCATGGGTTCCCCAAAGACATCGTCTCGGACAGAGGTTTCCAGTTAACCGCCTGGTTCTGGAAGGCCTTCTGCCGTCTGATCAATTCCACCACTAGTCTGTCCTCCGGTTACCACCGCCAGACTAATAGTCAGACGGAACATACCAACCAACAGCTGGAGCGCTACCTGAGATGTTTTGTTTTCGATCACCAGCGCTCCTGGGCCCGCTACCTCACATGGACAGAACTGTCCCACAATCTCCACATCTCCTTGGCTACCAACTTAAGCCCATTTGAGGTATGCTATGGGTTCCATATTCGCCCATCAGGAACCGGAGATTGACGTACCCTTGGCCCAATAGTTGGTCCGTAGGTGTCGATGGCTATGGAGGCAAGCCAACCATAGCATCCAACGTACCAACGCCAGCAACATCACCCAACACCGCCGTCTACACCCTCTGGGACAGTTGTATAAAGTAGGTGACAAGGTATGACTTTCAACAAAAAATCTCCATCTCCACACAGAATCACGGAAACTGTCACCAAGATTCATCGGCCCATACCGCATCAATCTACAGATCAACCCTGTCACCTACCGGCTCCAGCTGCCTGCGGCACTCCGGATCCACCCAGTATTCCATATTTCTCAACTAAAGCCCTTTATCACTTCACCTATGGTTCCACCCACCCCCCCCTGCTCCTCCTTCCCAAATCATTGACGGCGGTCCCGCCTACACCGTGCGATGGATCCTTGACTCGCGCCCTCGGGGCAGAGGTACCCAGTACCTGGTCGATTGGGAGGGCTACGGTCCCGAGGAGCGATCTTGGGTCGAAGCGCGGTTCATCCTCGACCCCGAGCTCATCCGGGTCTACCGTCACAGGGTATCCTCCACGTCTGGAGCCGGTCCTGGACATGGGGGTACCGTCATGCGCACTCCGTCCGCGACCGGCACTAGGACCCGGAAGTTAAGCGGTCGCGAACCAGGAATATAAAAGGAGTCAACAAACCATAGCACCTCGCTCAGTCATTGAGTCTTGCCGATGCCACGTCAAAATCGTTCATCTAATCGTGAGTACTCACTTTCTTGGCTTTGCTTTCTGATCGAGTGTGTATTTATAAGACGCGGGTTAGAGTGTCTTTCCTTTGCTCCCCATTTAAGAGAGTCCTTAGATCAAATAGCGTGATTATCCTGCCTACTCGTGCTCTTCCGCGTTTGGGTTTACCATTCACGCAACAAAGGGCTAACCGCTAAAGCTACGTCTTCTGGTCACCTAAGGTTAGTTCTTGACAATAACCAGAAGTAAAATATAAGCATATTTAGAAAATTAGGGTACAGCAAACCTGAACCCTCATCTTATTGACTTAACTATAGTGAAACATGAACAGATTGCTTAAATGCTAATGTGTAGCATGTGTAGCATAAGAAGATCACAGCAGATAATAAATCAATATGATTCTCTTCTGCCTGTGCCTTAAGGACTAGGATAGGCTCCAGGTACCTTGTGATCCTACACAGGTTAGGCAGTGTTCTTACATTTATTTAAAAATTACAACCTGTGTTTCAGAATTAGCTACTACAATGTATCTAGAGCTAAGTAAGTACCTTGACTGGTGCAATGCAGGGTTACTCCAGGTTCAAAATTTGATTTGAACTTAACCTTCAAGTAATTGATATGCGCTCATATCCACTGCCCAGAGTCTGTTTAAAAGCAGTTAATGATTTAGAAAAAATAAAATTAACAGGGTAAAGTTTGTGTTCTATGTATATTTAGTGTTGTACATTAACAAGTTAACTTCCACACATTACTAACCTTACTTGCTCCTGTCGATTTATTTTTTTACAACATCAGAAGAATTTTCCTATTTCTTTCTTGACAGGCTACTCAGGTGCTTGTTCACGTAAACAATACATTGATTGTTACAAACCGCTGCAAGTTAGGAATTTTCAATGGGGGTTAAATAATTTCGAGTGCAACTGTATGTAGAAGAGCAAATACAGCAAAATAAGTGATTATTGTCTTGTTAAAACATTTAGGTTGTTTCAATAAAAAAAAATCTTGAAACCAGGTAAAGATGAGTAATTCATGCCTGTTTAAAATTACACATTATGTTTCATAATTTGTTAATTTAATAATGCAATGTACTAATGCTAAGAAAGTAACTTGAGTTGTGTAACCCAGGGTTACTCCAGGTTCAAAATTGGATTTGAACCTTTAGGTGATCGATTTGCGCTCATGTCCACTGCCCAGAGACTGTTTAAAAGCAGTTAATGATTTAAGATAAATAAATTGAACAGGGTAAAGGGTGGTGTCTATTCATCTTTAGTGTTGGACATTTTGGCCACAATTTGGTAATGCAACAAGACTTTGCAGAAGGTGGATACAGTTGGGTTTCCAAGTTTTTATTATTATTATTATTATTATTATTATTATGCACATAAGGTTTTTCCAGTATGAACATGATAGTATGAAACAATAATAATAATAACAGTGGCTGGTAAAATTACAATGCAAATATAAAGTCTATAAGACATTCAATCGTCAGTGTCTAAACCAGTGATTCTCAACACTGGTCCTGAAGAATCCCTTGTCAAAAAAGGCTGTACATCGGTGTATTTGTTAAATCAAGTGTTGCTAGATGTTGGAAAAACATTTAAAAGTGCAGGGCAAGGGGGAACTCCAGGTTGAGGGTTAAAAAGGCACTGGTCTAAACTGATCTGATCTGACTTCCTTATTATTGACTGCACTTTCTTCTCCACCTTGGCCAAAAATAAAATCCTTTGCCATCTCTTATCTTATGTGATGTTGCATGTTTTGTGATTTTGACTTTTGATTTGGATCAATAAGGCACACAGTGGAAAGGATTTTTTTGGCATTTTAATTCAATAAATGGCTGTTAAAATATGAAAGGTGGAACGGTGGTATAGTGGTTAGCAGTGTCTCATTATGCTTCTGGGTTCCGAGTTTGATTCCTGCAGTATAAAGTGATATAGATAATGAGTGAGTTGAAATATGGAGATCATAGAAAGCAGTCATTGGAAAAGTCTAATGCTTGCCAACCAGAACATAAACAGATGAACAGCAAGAATAAAGTTGTCATGCAAACTTGCAGTATATATGTCCTGCCATAAAAACTTCTCAAAAAGGTTAAAGTATCATTTATTTATTCTGTGCAAAAGATTAGACAGCTCAGAAACTTTTAGAAAACTTGCCTATTAATCCTTGATTACTCACTTATTGTCTATATATATTTCTTTTGCCATAAGACCTATTCCCATTCTTTCTCTCTTAGTACCACCATGACATGGAGAGTCCTGTGTTGGAGGTGTTGCCTGTCCTTGGCATTAATTTACACCGGTGCAAATGGATGTCCAGAACAACAGTCTGTCTCTGATGGCGATAAAAGTAAAATACAGGCACTAAACAAAGTGAACTGCAATTTTGCTTTCCATCTGTACAGAAGCGTTGTGTCTGATGCTCAGGCCCAGAACGTGTTCTTCTCTCCACTGAGTGTGTCCACACCAATGGCTGCAGTGTCTTTAGAAGCAGGTGGTGAGACTCATCAACAACTTCTCAGTGGCCTTGGCTTCGATGGTTCTGCCTTCACGAATCAGAAGATGCACCAAGCCTTCCTCAATCTCCTGCAAAACCTCAATCAGAGGTCAGGGGTTGACCTGGATGTGGGCACTGCTGTCTATGTGAATGACACCTTTAAATTTTATCCTGAATCTCTCTGATGGCTTCTCTGTTGATTTTACAAAGACCACTGAGACCACTAATCAGATCAACAAATATTTAAATGAAAAAACACACGGCAAAATCAGCAATTTTGAGTCTGCTCAGCTACATATATTTTAAAAGTAAGATCATTCAGTTATGTTGGGTTCTCTCCATGGGAATTGATTATGTTTTCAATAACCATACAACATTTTTTTCCATTAAGGTAAATGGTCCATCCCATTTAACCCCCCAAAACACTAGAGAAGACCAGTTCCATGTGGATAAAGAAACAACCGTTCCTGTTCAAATGATGTCTAAGTGGGGATATTTTTACAGCTACTATGATCATGAACTGTCTGTCAGACAGTTCATGTCTGACAGAACACAGACATGAATTGCAAAGAAGAATGGTCAAGGATTTCAGTCTCTAGATGTGCAAAGCTGGTAGAGACATACCCTAAAAGACTGGCAGCTGTAATTGCAACAAAAGGTGGTTCTACAAAGTATTGACTCAGGGGGCTGAATAATTACGCACACCCTACTTTGCAGTTATTTATTTGTAAAAAAATGTTTGGAATCATGTATGATTTTCATTCCACTTCTCACGTGTACACCACTTTGTATTGGTCTTTCACATGGAATTCCAATGAAAATGATTCATGTTTGTGGCTGTAATGTGACAAAATGTGGAAAAGTTCAAGAGGGACGAATACTTTTGCAAGCCACTGTATATTGCTCCTTTAGGAATGGGAATTAATATTCTGTGAGTTCCATAGCATATTTTGCTGACCATACATCACCTTACATTTTGCTACATCATTTGTTTATGTAATATCTACAGTATGCACATCAATAATAAAAAAAAAAAAGTAATAATATATATTTTGATTTGGAAATATACAAAATGTTATCAACTGACTATTATCCAACTTAAAACTAATTGTTTTGACGTTTCTCTTTTTCTAGCAAATGCGACATCTATCTCCCTAAACTGTCCCTAAAAACTTCATATTCTCTAATCAACATTCTGGCTGGAATGGGGTGTAAGGATATGTTTACAGCTAAAGCTAACTTCTCAGGGATTTCTGATAAAAATCTGTTAGTTTCTGAGGTAAGAACATTACTTATACTAAATGTAGCAGATGTGTCGTAAGCAGTGTTGGGTGTAACGTGATACAAAATAATATTAGAATACTCGGATTACTTTTTTGATGTAACGAGTAATCTAACACATTAAGTCCGCCATTTAAGTCCACAGTTATTTAGTTACTTTTTTGAAAATTAAATACAGTATTTCGACAATTTATGCAAGCCGTGAGCCAGACAGCAGTCATTCCCAATCCGTTATTGTGTGTGTGTGTGTGAAAGTTATCCTACAAGCCCCGCCCCCCCGCGCCCCTCTGTTATTCCTGCTGTTATACCCCTATCTCACTTACTGTATGTGGTTTGACTATGCGAGGACCGGAAAGATGGAAACCTAAGCACAGCGCAAAAAAGTCGCGGTGAATCATGATGAACTGTACTTACTGCCATTGTGCAAAACCGCGTAAAGAGATAGGGGTATTAGTAGTTAACAGATTATGGGCCAAAATTTTCTAAGTGATGATGGTAGATTAATTCTAAAGGTCTTGATTAAAACAACTTGCATGAGGAATCACAAAGGAGTTTTCATTTTCTGCAATGGAAAAGTACTCTAACTAGTTACTTTTATCAGAAAGTAACGCTGTAATGTAACTGATTACTTTTTAATGACAGTAATTTTGTAATGTAATTAGTTACTTTAAAAAGTAATGTCCCCCAACACTGGTCGTAATGGATATTGCTGATGCTTTTATTTAATTAAAAGACATTGCATTAATGTAAATATTCACTGTGTGTTTTAGCTAGATGTGGAAAAACAGCTAGGAAATGTAAAGATTGGACTTACTACCCTCTTTTTTTGTCCTCAGGTTATACATAAAGTTACTCTAGATGTGGATAAAGCCGGGACTGAAGCAACAGCGGTGACTGAGATAGAAATAATCGTGGGTTCTTTTGGACGAACTGTAACACTGAAATTTTATTGCCCATTTATGAGCTTTATAAATATTGTAAATCCAGCTAATTCCGGGGTCAAACAGCAATAAAAGTTTATCTGCATCTACAGTGCCTTGCAAAAGTATTCATATCCTGTGAACTTTTTCACATTTTGTCATGTTACATCCACCAATGTAAATGTTTTTTTTGTTTGTTTGTTTTTACAAATTTGAAAAGTGCAGCATGCATTTTTATTCAGCACCCTTTACTTTGATACCCCTAACTAAAATCCAGTGGAAACAATTGCCTTCAGAAGAAAATAGAGTCCACCTGTGTGTATTTTAATCTCAGTACAAATGCACATGTTCTGTAAAGCCCTCAAGAGGTTGGTTAGAGAACATTAGTGAACAAAAAGCATGTTGTGGAGAAGTTTAAACAAGGTTAGGTTATAAAAGAAAAATCCAACCTTTGAACATCTCATTGAGGAATGTTCAATCCATCGTCTGAAAATGTAAAGAGTATGGCACAACAGCAAACCTATTAAGACATGGCCATTCACCTAAACTGACACACCAGGCAAGAAGAGCATCAATCAGAGAATCAACCAAGAGGCGCATGGTCATCCAGGAGAAGCTGCAGAGATCTACAGCTCCGGTGGGAGAATCTGTTCACAGGACGACTATTAGTCATGCTCTTCACAAATCTGGCCTTAATGGAAGATTGGCAAGAAGAAAGCCATAAGGATTCTTGTCTGCAGTTTCACATGGTTTGTCACAAAGTGCAAATGGGGCTTGAGAGACTTCCGACTGCCCTCCAAGGCCCTCAGGAACTTTTACTCCTGCACCATAGAGCGCATCCTGACGGGAAACATCTCAACCTGGTTCGGGAACAGCACCATGCAGGACAGACGAGCTCTACAGAGGGTTGTGCGATCAGCTGAGCGCACCATCCGCACAGAGCTCCCTGACCTGCACTCAATCTACAGCAGGCGATGCGATTCTGCTCCCTGAAGGCCATCACAGAGGAACTGAGGAGGAGCTTCTTCCCGCAGGCAATACGGTCTCTCAATCACAATCACACCACCACACAGTACTGACCCACACATATGGTTTTTACACACACACTGCACATTCTGGACATTTGTTTACACTAGTGGCCACTGCACAACTACACTTCGTGGTCATCGAATCACTCCATCACAAGTCACTTTAAATAAATCACTTTAAATAAATCACTTTAAGCATATTTGCACTGCATAAAGTCACTTTTAATATGTGGATTGCACAACCATGGACATTACCATTCTTTTATTACCATTTTTCGGCTGCTCTTATTGTTTGACATTTTTTCCTATATTCTCCATATATTTTCTATATTGTGTATTTTTGTGTACAGTTATTTTATTTTTAACTTTATTTGTATATTTTTATTTTATTCTTCCCTAGTTAAACTTACCCTTTATTTTTAATTTTCATATTTATTTCCTATTCCTATTCATATTTTTTTATTCTTAGGTCACGAGCAGTTGTCTAAGCATTTCACTGCATATCGTACTGTGTATGACTGTGTATGTGACAAATAAAATTTGAATTTGAATTCACAATTATTTGCCACTCTGTGTTTGTCTATCACATACAATCCCAATAAAGTACATTAATGTTTGTGGTTGTAACGTGGAAAAGTTTAAGGGGTATGAATACTTTTTCAAGGCATTGTAGTTTTCTAGTTTAGCATACAGGGTTAAAGTGATAAAAAAAAAGAGGCTATTAAATTAAAAACAAATTCAGATTTATTTGCATAGCACTTTTAACAATGGATTTTGTCACCAAGCAGCTTTACAGAAATAAATATTTTGCATAATAAAAATGCATAATTCTGAAACTTTGTCAGTTTGTCCCTAATGGGCAAGCTGGAGGTGACAATGTAAAGGAACTCCCTGAGACACCATGAGGAAGAAACCATGAAAGGAACCAGTTTCAAAAGGAAACCCTTCCTCATTTAGAGGGCAGAAGGTGTCAGAGCCACTGGTAGCTCAGAAGTGCCATGTGCAGACAGAGAGAGAGAGAGAGAGACAGAGGCTATGCATTGGGAGACCTTACTACAAAAAATTGAAAAAACAGATATATAAATGTATGTATTATTTTTATTTCAATAGGGAAATGAAACTTTACTTACAATATAGATTTTAGGTATTGCAGTTGTTATTTTTGAAATAAATAAATTAATAAATAAATGACATATTAGGAATGGCAGATAAGTGCTTATACACTACCAGTCTGTTAGTTCTTTAAGTATTTGCTAAGGATTTAAAATAGATGCATACGTAAAAATGCTTTGTACTGTGGGTAGTTGCACAAGTCACAGGAGCATCAGTTAAAACAATGTGTGTATAAAAACTGAATTTTATTATATTTCAATAATTACTTTTCATTTTTAAATCCTTTAGTTAGACCATTAGAGTACTGGTTTCATTCAGTTTATTCAATCGAGTTCATTAGTGTGGGGAAAAAAATATAAGTAATCAATTTAACGTTTTAATAGGATGCCCTAAGCAAAGACGCATATTTTTGGGGAAAAAAAGAAAACTTGTTAAGATATGTTTTTTTTTTTTTACTGCAAAGATAAACTAGCTTTCAAAATTAGTTAGCCTATTTTGTTTGTTAACGCCAGGTTGGACTAGCATCCAGTAACGTATTTGGTTAGACAATAATTATTACTTAATTATCGCTTATTTATATAATATTTCACTTCTAATTGTACATCATATTAAATCATATTATATTTTAAAATATAACCAGAAGTTAAATATGAGCATATTAAAACAATTGGGGTACAGCCAGCCTAAACCTTCATCTCATAAACTAAATCAATATCATGAACATGTGCAGGATAAGCAGTGTGGTTAAATTTATTTAAAAAATTACAACCTGTGTTTCAGAATTTGCTACTACAATGTATCTAGAGAGCTAAGAAAGTACCTTGCCTGGTGTAACCCAGTGCAGTTAATGATTTTAGATAAATAAAATTTCCAGGTACAATAATGAGTTAAAGAAAAAAAAACATTGGTTAAATATTGTTTGGACAGACGATCAAGTTCACTGGCTGATAATTTTATTTGTACAAAGAATGAACTGTTATATAGTGTACCCTGCTTGTATCTGTTTATTTTTATTATTTAAAAGAGGTTACATATAAAGACATCAAACTTTGCAAATGGTGTTGCACAGCAGCTATGTTAACATCTACATAGAAATAGCATAAACGAACTGTAGCACTTGTTAAAGTAGTAAATTACCTCCTATTGGTCTCTGATCAGGGTTGGGTCACTATACTTGTTTTACTCGACCTCAGTGCAGCTTTTTACAATATTGATCATACAAAATGATAGGAATTAGTAGGAATTAAAGGAACAGCCCTCTCGTGGCTCAGATCCTATTTGACTGGTCGTTATCAGTTTGTGGTTTTAAATGGTGACCATTCTGGATATTCCTAAGTGGAGTTTGGTGTTCCACAGGGTTCAGTTTTAGGTCCACTGCTTTTCAGTTTAGTTAATTTAATCTAAGTGTAGGGAAAAGTTGTAAGGAATCAATAAAAAAATTTTAATAGGATGCCATAAGCAAAAAAAAATTTTGAGAAAGAAATGAAGTTGCTAAGGTATGTTTTTCCCCTAAATTGCTAACATGAACTAGCTTTCAAACTTAGCCTGTTTTGTTTGCTAACGCCAGGTTGGACTAGCATCCAGTAACTAATGTATTTGGTTAGGCTGCATGTCAAATTCTACATGTTATCAATTATTGCTTATTTACATAATACCTTACTTCTAATTATACATATTAAGACATATATTTTAAAGTATAATCAGAAGTAAAATATAAGCACATTAAAAAACTGGGGTACAGCTAGCCTCAGTGGCTAGCCAGCCTGACTTAACCATAGTGAAACAGGTACAGATCGCTTTCATGTCCATGTGTAGCATGTGTAGCATAAGAAGATCAAAGCAGATGATAAGATCACAATATGATTCTCTTCTGCCTGTGTCTTGAGGCTTAGGATAGGTTCCAGGTACTATGTAATCCTACACAAGATAGACAGTATGCTTAAACATATTTTAAAATTACAACCTGTGTTTCAGAATTTGCTACTACAATGTATTAGAGCTACAAAAATACTATACTATGTGTTTTTGCGTTATTATAGGAATTAAATGCAGTAGGCTCTTATCATCATCATAATTTTTTCTTTAAATAATAAATAATGACCCCCGTTGCGCTGTACCACCGCTGGCAAAACCTTATGATATACAAGTGGAACATTAAACAAATTTAAAATCACAGTACTAAAAATACAGTACAGATTTAGAAGTTAAATTAGTAGTTAATTTAAGCAAAGTAAATGTATATCTTTATATCTAGCCTTTAGATTACTTAATAGATTGGTTAGCCTTTATAAAACTCTACTTTTATTTAAGTGCATTCACAATGACGAAAAAAGCTTAATAATTTTGTTAAGTAAAGAAAGTAAACAGGGTGTGCTACTCTGGAAAACTTTATGCATGCAGTTGAGTGCTTGTGAGGGTTTATCACTAGAGGGCAGTGTTTTGTTTTGTAGTTTTTGTTTGTAGACCGATGTTTTCCAGAAGGCACCTTAGTCAGGTGATGCGGGGGGCTCCTTGCATGTATATTTCCTTGTGTTTTGTCCTCAAGTCTGTTTAGTGTGTCTTGTCTCGTCTGGTTTGTATCCCTTGTCTGTATTGTATATTAGTTTGTTTATTCTTGCTTGTTTAGTCCCTAGTCTGTGTATTATTTGATTAATGGGTTTGTTTATAGCATGCTCCAAAATAAAGCCAACCTCCTTTGTTCATGTTTTGTTTTGGTTTACTCATTAAAAAACTCTATTTTCACCTCATCCCCTCTGCACCTATGCCTCACCTGCAAGCCCACAGTCCAACACCTACAGTATGTGACAGCGCTGATTAGAAAACGTAGGAAATTAAAGGAAGATCACGATGCCCAACATCCCGAGCCCAAACCTCATTTGAATTAAATTAACAAATATTTGAAGTAGATAACAATAGCCCAGGTTTATAAAAGCATTTTTATTTAGGCTATAAAAAAAAATTCTGCGTCTATTTTAGGTGTGTCAGCTGCCACTGTTCTTATACGACTCGGTATCAGACCGCGGTGAAATTGGTTGAACGTTGGATATGCGAGCTTCGGGCTCCAGATTTGTCCGGCAAATGCACCTTGCCTACTGTGCGAGTTAGGGACCGTCTGACTGAAATACGGATAATATTAATTATAAACAATAGGTAACATGACCTGGAAGTTATTGAAGTAAAATATAGAATTATTACATAATTATTAATAAATATGAAAAGTGATAACATTGAACAAAAAAAGACTGTGCCTTCTGCAGGACAGGTGGACACGCATTTTAGAATAGATTTTGAGGCAATAGTTCATTTATTCACTTTAAATCTGTTCATAATATTAATATTATCCGTATTTCAGATGGACAGTAATTTGCAGACGGTCTCTATCTCGCGCAGTAGGTGAGGTGCATTCGCCAGGTGTTATGGCCTAAAACACCCCCCTGCTACGAATTGCCCCTCATTACGCAATTGCTATCTTCAAAGAAAAGCCGCCACTCCTTTTCATTCAAACATGTTAGCGAGTGTTTTTCTTTGTTGCATTCAGTAACACGATGGAACCAATTACATTAACAGCAGCAACAACAACCATTATGATCACACTTTGTTGAATTTATAGTGCTTAAATATTTCGCAGCTCTGTCCTCTTTGCATTGCTACGTGTTTATTTACTTCCTTTTCGGATCACACGTCTAATGCATATAATGCATGATCTCTAAAATCGACACTATCAAACTTGGAAATGATATTGTCAGGGATCGGTAGGGGGCATGGTGGATCCAAACGCAGAAGAAACAGATCACTTTAGATAGCAAATGGAGTTTGGGTGCTTGTTACTTGGTTGACAATGTTATAGTTTAATGTCTTGACCTTAATTCCGCGTAGAGCTGGGATTTGAAATAAATCCACTGGAAAGCAGAAGCGCGGAGCGCCGGCACGAGCGGGCCAAGGGAGGAGGGGGTGTGTACGACGCTTGGCTCGCAGAAACGCGGAAGTGCGAGCTTTATGCCGGTATGAAGAAGCCTGAGCCTTGCGGGAAGGCAGGAGCGAGCAGAGCTGGCGAGAAGCGGCAGCGTGAGTCCGGTTAGGAAAGGAGATAAATCGGGGTCGTGGAGCTGGCGAGGGTCGAAGCCGAAGAAAGGGGAAGAGGTCCGTGATCCAAATTCGTGGTCGATGGCAGGTAAGCAGTCGGTAACGGGAAAACTCCAAATGTGTCAAATCCAAAACAAAAAGGCGAAGTCGTAGTCAAAAAGGGCGAACGAGGTCGATACTTGGCAGACTGAGACGAGAGAAAGCGCTGGTAAATTGAGGCTGAGAAGGCACACAATAAACTGGCGATGTGGTGGTGTCAGCGCATGGCTTAAATAGGCATGAGAGGTGATTGCTGATAGAAGACAGGTGTGTGGAGAGCGGAAGGTGAGGTGGTGAGTTGGAAGGAGTGGTTGGGAGAAAGGAACGGGAATGCTTTAGTGATCATGGCGAGACTGTGGCTTGACGTGGCATGACAGATATAACATCAAATCAAACATCATGGTATTAAAAGTAACGAATTTGTCACGACTCTTTTCTTATGCTGCACGGCTAAAAAAATTATAAAAATCACACCAATCCTGCCATGATGCTCCCCTGCCCCTAACCAACACTGGCTGGGAAGAAGAACCCAGACTTATCAAAACTTACTATTATTTCTTCAGAAATGGGATTGTTTTTAATTACTTTATACACAATAATTTTTTTTAGTATTTTTATAAAATATAAAAATTTTCTATAAATTCTTTTTTTTTTTAATGAAAAAACCTTCCATTTGTATTTTCCATTTATAAAATAGCATTTAAAAAAAAATCACGGGTTGTGTATAGTGTGATTAAAAAAAATTCAAGGCATTTTATGACAAGGAAACTTTCTATCTCTTGCATTCCAGTGATTAAAAAATGGAAACAATGTCAGTTTTAGAATCCACAGAATCTCAGTGGTCCGAACACAACCTCTCGCTTTTTTTTGAATACTCTGTTCACGGAGGTGGGGCTAAGAAACACGAATTTTGTTTTATTAATCCACACCTTCGGTTTAGATTTAGTATTCAGTGCGCCCTGTTTGTTTTGTTTGTATATCTGTCACAGCTATAATATAACACTCAAAAAGACCTTTTATTTGTGGTAAAGTGACTGATGTGCCTAACTTTTTTCAGCAGAACCTCTGTTTTACTACATAATCCACAACTTTTCATGAATATGTAAGACTTATTGACACTTCTCAGGTGACACTACACACACAGACACACAAATCTTCATTTCTTCTATTCCAGGGATTAAAACAGTAACAATGTCAATTTTAGAATTTAGTGCATTTCAGTTTTTCTGAATGTATAGGTAAAAACAGCTGATTCACACCTGGGGAGGGTGAATTATTTGCATCTGAATGTTGTCTGACATTGTAAAGCACACAACTCTAAAAGAACAACAACCCAGGATAGATAAGAATAAGAGGCCCTTATTATACTGCATAAATATTTAGTACAACAAAATTCCTCCACACTCTGGAAAACTTTATGCGTGAAGTTGATCACTGATTAGACTACGTAGGAAATTAAAGAGGAGGAAGTAAACAACAATATAGCCTACGTTTAGAAAAGCACTATTATTTAGACTATAAAAAATAATCCTGCATCTATTTTTAGGCGTGCCAGCTGCCACTTTTTAGTTAGAAATTTTCAATACAAATCTTACAATGCTCACATGACATCAAACATTCCCTTTTTTATTTTAATTATTTAAACCATTAAACAATTTATTTGACTATTTTAGCTCTTACTGTTTTATTTACCTAAAATAACATTAAAAACAAGATCAATAAAACATTTTTTAATATTATTGATTACATTTTGATAACTGTTGTCCTCAAAAATGTAACAGATGAGGACTCCATAAATCTGATATAAGTCCATAAATCTGATATACAGTGCGCTGGAGAAACTTCCAGGTGGGAAGACACTGCTTTGTGTAGTTTAAAGACAAGAAAACCTTTAAAACAAACAGCCTCCACCAAAGAGTCTGGAATGCAGAGTACAGGATGCATCACACAGCCATGATATATTATACCATAAGCATATTATACTAAAGAATACCCTTAAATAAAATACCTATATAATAAAGCTATATAAGCTACATAGACTTTATAAGACTCTTTTTTTATTTAAGTGCATTTACAATGACGAAATAATGTTATGATTTTGTAAAATAACGAAAGCAAACAGTAAATCAGTAAAAAACAGCAAATTGTGCAATCCTGTATTGTTTTCGCTGAACTTGAGCGCGTCAGAAAATGAATCGAAACTCATGTATACTCACAGACGTGAAAAATATATGCTTATAGGAAGCAAAATTAAAAGCTTTTAAACTACTGGAAAACAAATATGAGATAATGTAATTCGTATGAAAAGTGAATTATATGTGCATCCACCGCTTCAGAGACGGCGAGATGACATAATTAACTCCATCGCTACAGCCGAAACCAAAAAAAATCACTAATTTATCAAAGAATTATTAAAAAGGTCAGTCTCCTTGCTGTTTTTCCCCCCGACGCATTTTTTTAACCTTATGCGTGCGGTTGAGCACTGATTAGACTAGTAAAAAGTTAAAGAGGAGGATCACGATGCCAAAACAAAATCCCGACCCTAAACCTCATTTAAATTAACAAATATTGTAAGTAAACAACAATAGACCACGTTTAGAAAACGTTTAGAAATCCTTTTTGAGATGAGGGTGTGTTTGGCCGATGTTATGTGCAGAGCGCCGGGGAATTTCCTGAAGCTCCGAAATCATTGGGGCATTGTTTTTAAATAGATGCTATCTGAAATAACCGATGGAGGTTTTGAGCTGTACACACACATGCAGTCTCGCCTAAACAACTCTTAAAACTACACCTGTGACACAATAACAGAATATTTCTAACATTTTGCAGGCTGCCGTTTGGAAAAACCAGAGAATAAAGAATAAACCAGTTGTTGGGTCAAAATAACCCAACCAGGTGTTCATTTGTAAATGACTCATTACAGATATCTAGATTTGAATAATGGCCTGCGGTAGTCCGCCCTGTTCTCCGCAGAGAAGTACTCGGACCACCTTACTGACTCCCTGACAAGTGCACAGGCCCCGGTATTACACTTACTACAGAGTTAGGAGCCTCAGGACCCCCAATAACTGTGGTCCCCTCGTTAGCATTTACAAGCCTACTAGGTGACCTAATAGTATCCCGGGAAACCTGTACCTGGGGAACTTGTACCGGAGGAAATTCTGGCACCACAATAAACAGATTAGTTTCATCCCCTTAAACTTTTGGTGCCGGCACCTTGTTCTCCAAAGAGGGGGAACAGGTGGAGACTAAAACCGGACTATCCTTCCGGATCCGGGCCTTCAAGGAAGACCGATGGACACATCTAACCTTCCCCAAATCATCCACTGGTGCGATGGCAATATACTGCCCCACCCTCCTTGGGGGCCTCCTTATTACCTGATACACCACAGGGCTTCACAGATCCTGATTCTTATGACGACCTCTGGTGCCATATTTGCGCAGATAAACCAACTGACCCTCCCCCAGTGGTGTATCATGGACATGGGCATCATGTTGTGCCTTACGACGGCCTGCAGCAGCTTCCAGTCGCCCCTGTGCCCCTTCAAATGCCACGCGAAGCCTAGCCTGGTGTTCCCTCACCCACTCATGCACACCACCAACTCCAACCTCCTGGGCTCTACCCAAGAGGAAGTCCACAAGGAGCCTGGGTTCTTGCCCAAACATTAAAAAGAATGGGAATTCACTAGTTGTCTGATGAGGGGTAGTGTTATAATAAAACAGCACTTGTGGGGGGCATGAGGCCCAGTCCCTTTTTCTGGACACCGGCAGGGCACGCAAAAGGTTGTGCAACATCCTATTAAAATGCTCGCACTTACCGGATGGTAAGGAGTGGTATGCGATTTTTCCACCTTATACAGTGCACAAAGCTGCTGTACCAAGAAAGACTCAAAATTACGGCCCTGATCTGGATGGATCCAACTAGGGATACCAAATCTGTAGAACCACTCCCCCACCAAAACCTGGGCCACTGTCTCTGCCCGTTGGCCTCGTGTAGATACCGCCAAGGTATACTTTGTAAAAACATCCGTTATTACCAGCACGTTTTTCAATCCTGATCGTGTGGGTTTTAACACAGTAAAATTAAGGGCTAGTATTTCATTTGGCCTCGAGGCCAACTAATGGCCCATAAATCTATTGGGAAGATGTTGTGTATCCTTTGAAGGCTGACACCTTTCACACTCTTGACACCATTGCACCACATCGGCTGTCAGGCCGGGCCGAAAACAACGCTGTCGTACCAACTCAGTGGCGCGTTCCACCCCCTGGTGCCCGTGCTCCTGGTGTAACTGTGTCAGTACCTCATGATGCAATAGTGCTGGTAACACCACTTGCAACACCTCTTCTCCCCCATCAGAACAAAACACTCGGCGGTACAATACCCCGTCCTCCTCACACAGCCGACCCCATTGTCGCAAAAGAGTCACCACAGCCTTGGGTAACTGTCGACGTTCCAAAACCTTAACACTTCACCTATAACAGGGTCCTCATCCTGTAATGACTGCATATCCACAGCCAAACCAGGCAGCACCGTGACTGCTGCTTGAGAACCCATCCCCATCTCACCAGCCTGCTGTACCACAGTGGGAAGCGCTGTACCAGGTAGTACCCCCGCCAAATCACCCTGACTGGAAGGACCCTGTCGCGAAAGAGCATCCACATTCGGGTTGCTCCTCCCAGAACAATACCTTAGCTCAAAATCAAAAGAGGCCAACTGCGCAGCCCACCGCTGCTCTGTAGCCCCAAGCTTAGCAGTAGCCAGGTGGCTAAGGGGGTTATTATCAGTAAAGACGACACACCCCTGCCCCAGCAAATATTCTCTAAACTTCTCAGTCATGGCCCACTTGAGCGCCAAAAATTCCAACTTCATGGAACTATAGTTTGACGTTGCGCTCGGTGGGCCTAAGGCTGCAACTAGCATAGGCTAAAGGCCGCACCTTCCCTTCCTGTTCCTGCGACAGAACTGCTCCCAAACCTCCATGACTAGCATCTACCTCCAAGATAAAGGGAAGGGAGAAATTATCATACGCCAATACTGGGGCAGTTCCTCAAAGTTCACCTGGCACTGCTCTGTCCAAGCCACTCCAAACCTCGACTCTGCTCGACCCCTGGACTTACGACCCGCAAATTCAGCTACCGGACGGTGTAGAGGAGCTGCCAATTTGGCAAAGCCTTCTACAAACCGCCGATAATAACTGGCAAACCCCAGGAACGATCGAAGCTCTGCCACCACCGTCCACTATTCATTTAAACAGACCAAAAGGTGTACAAAAGGCAGTCTTATGTCTATCCGCCTCAGTAACAAAAACCTGATTATAACCACTGGCGAGGTCCATGGTGAAAAACCACCGGGCCCCCGTCAGTGAATCCAAGGTTTCCTCTATCCGTGGCAAGGTAAAGGCGTCTTTTCGAGTTTTTGCATTCAGCTGATGGGAATCAGAATCAGAATCAGAAAGAGTTTTATTGCCAAGTACGCTTACACGTAAAAGGAATTTGTTTTAGTGACAGAGCTTCCAGAACAGAAAACAAATGACAAGACAAAAACAGCACGACAAAAAACAAACAAAAAAACATTTGACATCAAATGGAGTAGGGTGTGAGATACTTTTTAAATAATATATATAAATATCTGAAATCTGTGGTATTATACAGTATATTGCACTGTGATACTGTACACAATATTGCACATATATTTATTGACAGTTGATGTTTAACTGTTCATGAGGGAGATTGCCTGGGGAAAAAAACTGTTTTTGTGCCTGACTGTCCTAGTGTTAGGTGCTCTATAGCGTTCAAAAAGTTCAAATAAAAGGTGGCCTGGGTGTGTGGGGTCCAAAGTGATATTCCGAGCCCTTTTCCTCACTCTGGATGTGTACAGTTCTTGTGGCGTGGGCAGGGCAGTGCCAATAATTCTTTCAGCAGTCCGAACCATCCTTTGTAGACTTCTGATGTCTGTTTTCGTAGCTGAGCCAAACCAGACAGTTATTGAAGTGCACAGGACGGATTCAATGACGGCTGAGTAGAACTGTGTGAGCAGCTCCTGTGGCAGGTTGAATTTCTTTAGCTGGCGAAGGAAATACAACCTCTGGTGGGCCTTTTTAACAATAGAGTCAATGTGAATGTCCCACTTCAGGTCCTGAGAGATGGTCGTGCCCAGGAACCGGAATGACTCTACTGCTGTCACAGTGCTGTTCATGATGGTGAGTGGGGGAAGTGCAGGTGGGTTCCTCCTGAAGTCCACAATCATCTCCACTGTTTTGAGCGTGTTCAGCTCCAGGTTGTTGAGACGGCACCAGACAGCCAGCTGCTCAACCTCACTTCTGTAAGCAGACTCGTCACCGTCCTGAATGAGGCCGATGATTGTGGTGTCATCTGCAAATTTCAGGAGCTTGACAGTGGGGTCTGTAGAGGTGCAGTCATTGGTGTACAGGGAGAAAAGCAGTGGGGAGAGAATGCATCCCTGAGGTGCTCCAGTATTGGTGGTGTGGCTGTTGGACATGAATTCCCCCAGTCTCACTAGCTGCTGCCTGTCTGTCAGAAAGCTGGTGATCCAGTGACAGATAGAGCTAGGAACAGAGAGCTGGTTTAGTTTGGTCTGAAGCAGTGCTGGGATGATCGTATTAAAAGCTGATGAAAAGTCTATAAACAAGACCCTTGCATAAGCCCCTGGTTTGTCCAGATGTTGGAGGATGAAGTGCAGTCCCATGTTGACTGCATCATCAACAGACCTGTTTGCTCTATAGGCAAACTGCAGGGGGTCCAGTAAGGGTCCTGTGATGTCCCTCAGATAGGCCAACACCAGTCTTTCAAATGACTTCATGACCACAGATGTTAGGGCGACTGGTCTGTAGTCATTAAGTCCTGTGATTTTAGGTTTTTTTGGAATGGGGATGATTGTGGAACGTTTAAAGCACAAAGGCACTTCACATTGTTCCAGTGATCTGTTGAAGATCTGTGTGAAGATGGGAGCCAGCTGGTCAGCACAGGATTTCAGACAGGCTAATCTACACACATGCGCAATGTCCCATCCTTCTTTTTGACCAACACAATAGGAGAGGCATACGGACTACAACTTTCTCTAATAATGTTATTTTCTGGGAGCTTGTTTATGTGCGTTTTTACCACATCATACTCTGATAGTGGTATCCGTCGATACCGTTGACGATGTCATGAGAAAGCAGCTGGGTACATCCCAAATCACCTTTGTGTGCCGAAAAAACTGTATGAAATTTCAACAACAGAGATCTTACCTGATCCTGTTCAGACTCTGACAACACAGACAGATCAAGACTCTTAAATTTGGTCCACTACTGAAGGAAGAACTACAGAAGTCTGTAAATTCATGGACACAGAAACGGAATTACATTCAGAAACACCACGGGGCAAGCTTACAATGAATGCATGATGCAAGGTGCCCAAAACGGAGTTCAGAAAAAGCATTACGTCAGTCTCACCTACATTGACAACCGGTACATAAACTGTATCACGGGTCACTCGCAGTAAGGCGGCAGATGCCAAAAGCCCGGCAGGCAGACCTCATGATAATGTTGTAATGCTTGGACCACCAACTGAGAGGCCCCTGAAACCGATGGTGCATCAAAAAGGGCAGCCCCGTGCAACCCAAAGAGCTCCTACTATTCATCCCTAAAATACCTGGGACTTGAGCACCGGTGCCCCTAGGGGGATCTCTGACAACCAGCACACCACCCCCTGGAATTACCTGACCGCAAAGTTTAACGTTCAACTCAACATAACCAACGTACGGAATTAATGACCAAGTGGCCGCCTGAAGCTGCAACCAATGACATGCCCTAAGATGATCCTGGCCCAGTGGTACAAATAGTTCCACAAAACAACTTTCCGTAATCGTAGATACCATAGAGCCAGTATCGATCAAACAGGGTACCTGTACACCTCCCATACAAACAACAAGGTGCGGACATTACGCCATTAAATGTGGCAAGGGAGCTAATGTCATTGAGTCATGATCTTTTCCTACCGAACAGTATAGTACAGACTCTGTAGGACCTAGTTTTACGACGGCTGAGCAAAAGTCTGTCCCACCCTCGTCGAAGAAGGTCGTCGAGCTAGGGATGGAGCACGTTCCCCATCACATTCACTGGCAAAGTGACCTGGTTTTTGGCACTGGTGACAAAGTAACACTTCAGCATGAGCGTGCTGGCGAGCCCACTGAGGAAACCGCATATCTGCAACACTCCAAGTAAGTTAATCCAACTGCCGCTGCTGCAATTTCAACATCTCTCGCAACTCTCTCAGCTCTGATTGAGAATGCCCTAGCACCTTGCCCTTGCTATCGGCAACATACTCTACAAACTGATCTTGCAACACAACGTCGGAATTAGGAATAGCATCGGGCGACTGTTGTTTAACCCTCTCCAAGAGGGACATCAAGACCAGAGAAAACTCTAACGAAGATTCCCCATCCTGTTGTTTCCTGGAGAAAAAGGCTTCTTGGAGAGCTACATACGACTGAGAGCACCCATACAGCTCATGTAAGATCGCAATAATCTTGTCCGGATCCCCCCGTTCCCCACTGGGACGGTGTCGAATCTCCTCCAGGGCTTCACCTTCCAAGTGGTCAAAGAGGAAAAATGCCTTATCAGCTTTAGACAAACAACGAACCCGCATACATGCGTCAGCTTCTTCCACCCACTCCTCAATGCCTATGCCCGATTTTCCACTAAATTTGGGACACCGTCGATCTCTAGGCACAAAAACAAACCATTCCGGTACAACCGAATCAACCTCCACTGGCTGGGATGGGCCAGGTGCGGTTACAGTGGCAATAGGGACAGTATTGGAACCAGAAAACTCACGCTCACGACGCAAACGGTCATTGTCCGTCCTCAACTGGGCCACCAGTTCTCGCAACTCCTGCATCTCATCCTCCATACTTGCCCACAAAATCTAAACGCACACTGCAGTTTTGCTTATGGAGGAGACAAGAAAAACTCTAAAAAAAAAAAAATTACCAAATATAAATTCCTTGCCTAACCAGGTGGATCCTGCCGATTACGCCAAAATGTGGCAACCGGTCTTTCTCCCTCTCTCCCTCTCTCCCTCTCCCCCTAACTCGAGCCAACATCTTGTGATCTGTCTATGGACGGACACCTCTCTATCTTCCTCTCCTTTAATTCTTCAGGATCTCACCAGGACATTTACAATGGTTCATGTTCTTTGTAGTAACATATGTCTATGGCACAGGCGTTTGGTCAAACATATAAAAAACCCATCTTTTGCTGTTAATAAACAAAGACCTTTCTGACAGACAATGTGTGTGTGTGTTTGACTGAGTCTCTCCTGGCGCCAGAGAAGCTTAACGAAGCACAGCGGCAGAGTGAGCAACTCGCTTCTTTTACTACGCAACTTTAGAAAAACTTTACACTCACTTTACTTTATGTGTGTTTAAAATTACACATTATGTTTCATAATTTGTTAATGTAATAATGCAATGTACTAAAGCTAGGAAAGTAACTTGAGTGGTGTAAAACAGGGTTACTCCGGGTTCAAAACTGGATTTGAACCTTTAGGTAATCGATTTGGGCTCATGTCCACTGCCCAGAGACTGTTTCAAAGCAGTTAATGATTTAAGATAAATAAATTGAACAGGTTAAAGGGTGGTGTCTATGCATATTTAGTGTTGTGGACATTTTGGCCACATTTTGGTAACGCGACAAGACTTTGCAGAAGGTGGATACAGTTGAGTAAGTTTTTTATTATCATTTATTATATGTCACATTTTTTATTGCACTTTCTTCTCCACCTTGGCCAAACATAAAATCCTTTGCCATCTCTTGTCTTATGTGATGTTGCATGTTATGTGATTTTGACTTTTGATTTGGATCAATAAGGTACACAGAGAAAAGGACTTTTTGGCATTTTGATAAATTATGAAAAAGGTTAAACAGTGGCATAGTGGTTAGCACTGTCACCTTGCACTTCGGATTCCTGCAGATGAAGTGATATAAATGATAAGTGAGTTGAAATTTGGAGATCTTAGAAAGCAGTCATTGGAAAAGTCTAGTGCTTGCCAACCAGTGCAAACTTGCAGTATAAAGTGTCCTGCCATAAAAACTTCCCCAAAAGGTTAAAGCATCATTTATTAATTCTATGCAAAGGATTAGACAGTTTAGAAACTCTTATAACCTTGCAAATTAATTACTTACTTATTGTTTATAAATATTTATTTTTCCATTAAAACCTGTTATTTGCTTTCCTCTTAGAACTGCCATGGCGTGGAGAGTTCTGTGTTTGAGGTGTTGTCTTTCCTTGGCATTAATTTACACCAGCATACACGGAAGTCCAGAACAACAATCTGTCTCTGATGGCGATAAAAGTAAAATACAGGCACTGAGCGAAGTGAACAGCGATTTTGCTTTCCGTCTGTACAAAAGCGTTGTGTCTGGTGCTCAGTCCCAGAACGTGTTCTTCTCTCCACTGAGTGTGTCCACAGCATTGGCTGCAGTGTCTTTAGGAGCAGGTGGTGAGACTCATCAACAGCTTCTCAGTGGCCTCGGCTTTGAGGGTTCTGCCTTCATGAATCAGGAGATGCACCAAGCCTTCCTCGATCTCCTGCAAAACCTCAATCAGAGGTCAGGGGTTGACCTGGATGTGGGCACTGCTGTCTATGTGAATGACACCTTTAAACCGTATCCTGAATTTCTGGAGAAACTTAAACGTTTTTATCTCTCTGATGGCTTCTCTGTTGATTTTACAAAGACCACTGAGACCACTAATCAGATCAACAAATATTTAAATGAAAAAACACATGGCAAAATCAGCAATTTTATTGAAAATCTGGATTCAAGTACCATCATGAGTCTGCTCAGCTACATATATTTTAAAAGTAAGATCATTCAGTTATGTTGGGTTCTCTCCATGGGAATTGATTATGTTTTCAATAACTATACAACATTTTGTCTCATTAAGGTAAATGGTCCATCCCATTTGACCCCCAAGACACTAGAGAAGACCAGTTCCATGTGGATAAAGAAACAACCGTTCCTGTTCAAATGATGTCTATGTGGGGATATTTCGACAGCTACTATGATCAGAAACTGTCTGTCAGAGTCCTTCGTCTAGATTATAAAGATTCATTCTCCATGATTCTGGCTCTTCCTGATACAAACATTACCCATTTGGAAGAGACTTTGCATCCACACCACCTAACCAAGTGGCAAAAATTGATGTCAGTAAGGTAATTCTTAAGGTGTTTTTTTTTACCAAGTACATAATTTGTTAAATAAAACATCTTTGTTAATCTGTAAACTGTTCAGATTCAGAGTGACTCTCAGACCTGTTGGACAGCAGCTGAGCTTATTGAATCTTTTTTGTTTGTTTGTTTGTTTAAAAACAAACACTGAGGGCTTTTGATTACTAAATCACTTACTTATCTTCTATACCGCTTTATCCTGTATTTAGGGTCGTGGGGGCCTGGAGCCTATCCCAGGAGACTTTGGGCGCGAGGCGGGATACATCCTGGAAAGGGTGCCATCCATTGCAGGGGGAGTTTTGATTATGATATTTAATTAGTTTCTAAATGTTTTAAAATGAATATTTTAAAGCCATTTATAATCATATGCAGAGCTATAATGCTCCTTTAGGAATGGGAATTAATATTCCATAGCATATTTTATTGACCTTACATCACCTTACATTTTGCTTCATCGTTTGTTCATGTAATATCTACAGTATGGACATCAATTATTCAGAAAAAGTACATAAAATTACTTGTTTAAAATATGTATTTTGATTTAGAAATATACAAAATGTTTTTAACTGACTATTATCCAATGTAAAACAACATTTTTTGATGTTTCTCTTTTTCTAGCGAGCATGACATCTATCTCCCTAAACTGTCCCTAAAAACTTCATATTCTCTAATCAACATTCTGGCTGAAATGGGGTGTAAGGATATGTTCACTGCTAAAGCTAACTTCTCAGGGATTTCTGATGAAAATCTGTTAGTTTCTGAGGTAAGAACATTACTTATACTGAATGTAGCAGATGTGTCGTAATCAGTGTTGGGTGAAACTTGATACAAAGTAACATTAGAGTGCTCAGATTACTATTTTGATGTAACGAGTAATATAACGCATTAAGTCCGCCATTTAAGTACTCAGTTATTTAGTTACTTTTTCAAAAATGTAATACATTATTCCGAGAATTTATGCAATCTGTGAGCCAGACAGCAGTCAAGGACCAGAAAGATGGAAACCTAATCAAAGCGCCAAAACTCACATTGAATCATGAACCGTACTTACGGCCACCATGCAAAACCGCGTAGGTGAAATAGGGGTATTAGCAGTTAACAGATTATGGGACAAACTTCGCTAAGTGATGATGGTAGTATAATTATAAAGGTCTGGACTAAAACAACATGCATTAGGAATCACAAAGAAGTTTTCATTTTCTACAATGAAAATTTTTTTCTTTCTGATAAAAGTAACTCTAACTAGTTACTTTTATCAGAAAGTAACGCTGTAATGTAACTGATTACTTTTTAATGACAGTAATTTTGTAATGTAATTAGTTCAATTCAATTCAATTCAATTTTATTTGTATAGCGCTTTTAGCAATTTTCATTGCCGCAAAGCAGCTTTACATAGTCAAAAGAATTATTTAGGTTTGTATGAAATGTGAATTTGTATGAATCAAAATGGTCAGTTTGTCCCTGGTGAGCAAGCCGAGGGCGACAGTGGCAAGGAAAAACTCCCTGAGATGGTAAGAGGAAGAAACCTTGAGAGGAACCAGACTCAACAGGGAACCCATCCTCATTTGGGTGAAACAAAAAGCAGTAAATGATCTGCATTTATACAGTGTGTAGGGTGGGAGGCAGTTCAGCTATAATAGCTGATGTTAATTGATGTTAATATGGAGTCCAGGTAGTTATTGAAGACCCAGGTAGACTTGTAAGAAGTTCCAGTCATGAACTATCGAACTGTCAAGTCCCCAGAGAAACAGTTGCCAACACCAGTCAAGGCCAGAACCATTTTCTAGGTAGAGAGAATCATTCCCAGACACCAGACGCATCCCAGAGAGACACACGGGGCATCCATGTGACGAGATCTTCAGCCAGAAGCGGGGCACCAGGATGGGTCAGACAGGTCTGGAGGGCAGAGGGAGTCTGGATCACTGGCAGCTCAGGAACGACATGTGTAGCTCGACAGAGAGAGAGAGAAAGAGTGAAAGGGGGGGACAGGAGGAGAGAGGAAAAAGAAAGAGGGGGGAAAGAGAAGAAGAGGAGAGATGGCAGTTAGGTATGGTCACAGTCACACAATGTATAATGTGAATGTATATTAACTGTAGCGTGCAAGCAGAGACTCCGGCAGGACTAACTATGACAGCATAACTAAAAGGGAGGAGCCAGACGGAAACACAAACATGAGGGCTTCCTGACATGTAAAGCAAACAATCACCTCACCATCAGCAAACATGAGTGATCAATGAGAGTGAGGAAGACAGCATCCAAACATACCAGTTTACCATAATACTCTACGTCCATGAGTCCCCCAGATCTGCTCCTTTACCTATGGCAAATCTATTTATAAAAATGCTCGGCTAAATAAATAGGTTTTTAGCCTGGACTTAAACACTGAGACTGTGTCTGAGTCCCGAACACTATTTGGAAGACTATTCCATAACTTTGGGGCTTTGTAAGAAAAAGCTCTGCCCCCAGCTGTATTTTTCATAATACGCGGTACTGACAAGCAGCCTGCATCCTTTGATCGAAGTAGGCGTGGCGGATCGTAAGACACTAGCAGTTCGCTCAGGTACTGCGGCGCGAGACCATTTAATGCTTTATATGTCAAGAGTAGTATTTTAAAATCAATGCGAAATTTCACAGGGAGCCAATGGAGTGAAGATAAGATAGGGGTGATGTGCTCATATCTTCTGGTTCTGGTGAGGACTCTCGCTGCTGCATTTTGGACTAGCTGAAGCTTATTTATGCATCTAGCTGAACAACCAGACAGTAAGGCATTACAATAGTCCAACCTAGAGGTGATAAAAGCATGAACTAGTTTTTCTGCGTCGTTTAGCGACAATAAATTTCTTATTCTGGCAATATTTCTGAGGTGAAAGAATGCTATCCTGGTAATATTATCTACATGTGCTTCAAATGAAAGGCTGGAATCAATAATCACACCAAGGTCTTTCACTGTTGCATTTGATGGAACAGAAAGGCCATCTAAAGTTACGGTATGATCTAAAATTTTACTCCTAGCTGTATGCGGTCCTATGACTAGAACTTCTGTCTTATCCGGATTTAGCAGAAGGAAGTTAGTTAGCATCCAATTTCTTATGTCCTGCACACATTGCTCAATTTTAGTAAGCTGTTTTTTCTCATCAGGTTTTGCTGAGACATATAACTGTGTATCATCAGCATAACAATGAAAACTAATACCATGCTTACGGATTATGTTGCCCAGAGGAAGCATGTAAAGGGAAAAAAGCAGTGGACCTAAAACTGAACCCTGCGGAACGCCAAACTCCACTAGAGAACATGCAGAATAATCACCATTTAAGTCTACATACTGATAACGATGGGTCAGATAGGATCTGAGCCAGGAGAGGGCTGTACCCTTAATTCCCACTACATTTTCTAATCTGTGAAGAAGAATAGCGTGATCAACAGTGTCAAAAGCTGCACTGAGGTCAAGTAATACAAGCATAGTTACACAACCCTGATCAGAGGCCAATAGAATGTCATTTACTACTTTAACGAGCGCCGTCTCTGTACTGTGATGAGGCCTAAATCCTGACTGATACAGTTCATGTATGCCATTCCTATGTATATATGAGCATAGCTGCTCCGCTACTATCTTTTCCAGGATCTTAGAGATAAAGGGGAGGTTTGATATTGGTCTGTAACTGGACAGCTGACAGGGGTCGAGGTCAGGTTTCTTAATTATTGGTTTGATAACTGCTAATTTAAAAGATTTTGGAACATATCCAATGCTGAGTGAAGAATTAATTATTCTCAACAGGGGTTCTATTATTGCTGGTACTATCTGTTTAAGAAAATGTGTCGGTACAGGATCTAATATACAGGTTGATGAATTTGAAGAAGAGATGAGTGAAATTAGTTCATTCTCTTCAAGGGGAGTGAAGTATTCTAGGTTCTGGTCTGACATGGCTAGATTAACATCTGCATCAATTACATTGTTCGGTTTCAAAACCTCAATTTTATGCCTAATATTTACAATTTTATTATTAAAAAAGTTCATGAAGTCCTCACTATTGCATGATGTTGTTGTGGAGATTTCTGCAGTGGTCTTATTTCTGGTTAATTTGGCTACAGCATTAAATAAGAATCTAGGATTATTTTTATTTTCTTCTATAAGAGTGGAGAGATATGTTGATCTAGCTACACTAAGAGCTTTTCTATAGTTCAGGATGCTCTCCTTCCATGCTATTTGAAATACTAGTAATTTAGTTTGACGCCATTTACGTTCTAATTTCCGAGCGGTCTGTTTTAAAGTGCGCGTGTGATCGTTATACCAGGGAGCAAGTTTTTTATCTCTAATAATTTTTCTTTTGACTGGAGCTACATTATCTAGGGTATAGCGAAATGTCGACTCTAAATATTCAGTCGCCTGATCGAGTTCTGTGGGGTCAGACGGTGATCTAATCGAAGTTGGGAACTCTGGGAGATTACTGATAAAACTCTGTTTGGTAGTTGATGTGAATGTACGTTTCATACGGTAGCGCGGCGCTGTGTGTACATTATTATTGTGACACACTTGCAATGAGACAAGATAGTGATCTGAGATAACTTCAGATAGTGGTATTGTGAATAAATTTCTTATACTTAATCCAAATAATATTATTAAATCTAAAGTGTGACCTGCTTTATGAGTGGGTCCTACTACACACTGATTTACTCCTACCGAGTCCAGTATAGACATAAATGCAGTTCTCAGAGGGTCTTCTGGGTTTTCAAAATGAATATTAAAATCTCCAGCAATTAACACTTTGTCTACAGAAATGACTAGGTTTGAGAGGAAATCTGCAAATTCACTAAGAAATTCCGAGTACGGCCCTGGAGGTCTGTAAATGACAATTAGCGGGATCGACTGAGCTGACTTAATATAGTTAAATACACTTATGTTACTATAAAGAATTTCAAATGAATTAAATTTGTGTCCGTGTTTTTGTACAATAGTCAAATTATCATTGTGAATAACTGCGACGCCTCCTCCTCTACCAGTTAACCGAGGCTGGTGTATGTAGCTGTATCCAGGAGGACTAGCTTCATTTAGAGCTACATACTCGTCCTGTTTAATCCAGGTTTCTGTTAAACAGAGTATATCAAACTCCTGATCTGTGATAATTTCATTAACTATAACTGCTTTAGATGCGAGAGATCTAATATTTAACAGTCCTAGCTTCAGATCAGAGGTGCCGGCTGCGCATTCAGTCTGATCCAAGTTTGTGGTCTTTATGCTAATTAAATTACTAAAACAGACTTTCTGAGTCTTTCTAAATTTGTTTTTAGTCACTTTAAAAAGTAATGTCCCCCAATATTGGTCATAATGGATGTTGCTATTGCTTTTATTTAATCAAAAGACATTGCATTAATGTAATTATTCACTGTGTTTTAGCTAGATGTGAAAAAACATCTAGGAAACGTAAAGATTAGACTCACTACCCTCTTTTTTTCCTCAGGTTGTACATAAAGCTACTCTAGATGTGGATGAAGCCGGAACCGAAGCAACAGCGGTGACTGAGATAGATTCAATCATAGGTTCTTCTGGACTAACTGTAACACTGAAATTTGATCACCCATTTATGAGCTTTATAGTTGACCAAAAAACAAACAATGTCCTCTTCATGGGGAAAATTGTAAATCCAGCTAATTCCGGGGTCAAACAGCAATAAATGTTTCTCTGCATCTACAGTGAATAGTATTTATATCCCTTGAACTCCACATTCTGTCAAGTTACAACCACCAATGTTCTTGTTTTTTGTTTTTGTTTTTACAAATTTGAAAAGTGCATTTTATTCAGCACCCTTTACTCTGATACCCCTAACTAAAATCCAGTGAAAACAATTGCCTTCAGAAGTTACCTAAGTAGGAAAGTCCAGCTGTGTGTAATTTAATCTCAGTACAAATGCACATGTTCTGTGAAGCCCTCAGAAGTTTGTTAGAGAACGTTAGTGAACAAACAGCATCACAAAGTCCAAGGAAAACACCAGGTCAGGGATAAAGTTGTGGAGAAGTTTAGAGCAAGGTTAGGTTATAATAAAATATCCCCAGGTTTAAACATCTCATGGAGTACTGTTTAATTCATCGTCCGAAAATGTAAAGAGTATGGCACAACAGCAAACCTATTAAGACATGACCATCCACCTAAACTGACACTGGGAGGAGAGCATTAATCAGAGAAGCAGCCAAGAGGCCCATGGTAATCCTGGAGGAGCTGCTGAGATCCACAGCTCAGGTGGTAGAATCTGTTCACAGAACAACTATTAGTCAAGCTCTCCACAAATCTGCCCTTAATGGAAGATTGGCAGGAAGAAAGCCAAAGGATTCTTGTCTGCAGTTCCACATGGCTTGTCACAAAGTGCAAATTGGGCTTCATAATTATGTGCCACTTTGTGTTTGTCTATCACATACAATTCGAGTAAAATACATTCATGTTTGTGGTTGTAATGTGGAAAAGTTTAAGGGGTATGAATGCTTTTCCAAGGCATTGTAGTTTTCTAGTTTAGCATACAGGGTTGAAGTGATAAAAAGGGTGCTATTAAATTAAATTGAATTGAATTCAGATTTATTTGCATAGCACTTTTAACAATGGATTTTGTCACCAAGCAGCTTTACAGAAATAAACATTTTGAGTATAAATTAAAAAATGCATAATTCCTAAACTTTGTCAGTTTTGCCCTAATGGGCAAGCTCGAGGTGACAATGCAAAGGAACTCCCTGAGACAACACGAGGAAGAAACTTTACAAGGAACCAGTTTCAAAACAAAACCCCCTTTCTCATTTGGAGAGCAGAAGGGGTCAGCACCAGTGGTATCTCAGGAGTGCCATGTGCAGATAGACAGAGAGAGAAAGGTATGCATTGACGGACCTTATGACAAAAATATGAAAAAACAGATATATAAACATATGTATTATTTTTATTTCAATAGGAAAATAAAATCTATATTGCAAGCAAGGTTTCAAGTATTGCAGTTGCCCTTTTTGAAATAAATACATAAATTAATAAATGACATATTAGGAATGGCAGATAAGTGCTTATACACTACCAGTCTGTTAGTTCTTTAGGTATTTGCTAAGGATTTAAAATAGCTGCATACGTAAAAATGCTTTGTACTGTGGGTAGTTGCACAGGTCACAGGAGCATCAGTGAAAACAATGTGTGCAAATAAACGAAATTTTATTTCATTTTAATAATTACTTAATTAGTTAGACCATTGGTTACATTCAGTTTATTTAATCGAGTTCATCAGTGTGGGAAAAAAAATATAAGTAGTCAATTAAACATTTTGATAGGATGCCCTAAGTAAAGACGCATATTTTGGGGAAAATAAAAAAT
This sequence comes from Clarias gariepinus, assembly GCF_024256425.1. Lineage (NCBI taxonomy): Eukaryota > Metazoa > Chordata > Actinopteri > Siluriformes > Clariidae > Clarias > Clarias gariepinus. Next base: position 22,676,018 of record NC_071120.1, read on the forward strand.
AACTTGTTAAGATATGTTTTTTTTAACTGCTAACATAAACTAGCTTTTAAAATTAGTTATTCTATTTTGTTTGTTAACGCCAGGTTGGACTAGCATCCAATAACTAACATATTTGGTTAGACCATATGTCAAAATCTACCTGTTTTAATTATTGCTTATTTATGTAATATTTCACTTTTGATTATACATCATATTAAATCATATTATATTTTAAAATATAAGCAGAAGTAAAATATGAGCATATCAAAACAATTGGGGTACAGCTGAACCTTTGCTTCATTTTTTTCAATTCAATATTATCTGTATAGCGCTTTTAACAATTGTCATTGTCGCAAAGCAGCTTTACACAATTAAAAAAATGATTTAAGTCTGTATGGAATGTAAGTGTGCATGAATCAAGATGAGCAGATCGTCCCTGGTGAGCAAGCTGCGGGCAACAGTGGCAAGGAAAAACTCCCTGAGGTGGTAAAAGGAAAAAACCTTGAGAAGAACCAGACTCAACAGGGAACCCATCCTCATTTGGGTAAAACAGAAAGCAGAAATAGATCTGCATTTATACAGTGTCTTAGGTGGCAGGCAGTTCAGCTATAACAGTTAATGTTAATTGATGTAAATATGGAGTCCAGGTCGTTATTGGAGACAATTGCAATCTTGAACTATCGAGCAACCGCAGCCAAGTCAAGTCCACAGAGAAACAGCTGTCAACACCAATCGAGGCCAGAACCGTCTTTATGGTAAAGTGAAACCATCCCCAGACACCAAACGCATTCCAAAGAGACACAGAGAGAGAAAAGAGAGAGAGGGCGAGATAGGGGGAGGGAGAGCAGAAGAGGGAAGAGCAGAAGAGGAGAAATAACAGTTTACATATGGTCGCAGTCACATGATGTATAATGTGATTGTATATTTAGTGTAGAGTGCAAGCAGAGACTCCCGCAGGACTAACTATAACGGCATAACTAAAAGGGGAGAGCCAGAAGGAAACAAAGACATGAGGGCTCCCTAAGATGTAAAGCAAACAATCACCTCACTGTCAACAAACTTGATGAGATGAGAGTGGGGAAGACATCTAAACATACCAGTTCACCATAATACTCTACGTCCATGAGTCCCCTAGATCTGCCCCTTTACCCAAGACAAAACTATTTATAAAAATGCTTGATTAAAGGTCCTACATATCCCATTTTTCATTAAATGTTAATATGATCTTAAGGGTCCTAATGAAAAGTTTGTATTATACGTTAATTAAAAATTCAAAAGGATTGTGTAAAAAAAACACTACTTTTACCTGGTAAAAACTAGCTCTGTTCTCAGCAACCTGTTTCAGTACATGCTAATTTAAATGCTCATGACCTCTGCTGAGCCCGCCCCCCCAGTTCTGTGTCTTCACAACACACGTGGGGTATAGCCACGGAAGTGTAGTCCAGTGCGGGCAATGCTTTGGACTGCATTACCCACAAAGCATTGCCCACAACGCAGTGCTTTGTGGGTAATGCAGTCCAAACTGGAAAACGCTGGAATAGGGAGCCTGAGCCTGTTTTCTTCAGTCGTTTTTGGTTTGATTTAAGTAAGGAACCTACGCGGAAGCTTTAAAAACTAAATTTAGCCACTGCGTCCTCAGTGGCTCAGATACCTAACCCTAGGTAGGTACCCTAGGTCACTAACCCTAGGTAGTGAATGATGACTGCTGTGTTCGCTATTACACCCAACAACTGTACACAGCACTCGCTTAGGCGCCATTTTGCTCCAGCGGCGAAAAACAGTGGCCGACAGCTTCTTCTTACTCAGGCCGGGTCTTTGCTAAAACACCAGTGTCAATCAACTAGTGTAGGAGCGGCCTCTTGTGGTGTGGCGTCACATCGACAGGCATTTGCGATTGGCCTGATTTCAGAAGGGGCATGTTATTGTAATAAATAAAAAGAAAACCACTGGGCGGCTCTTTATCATCGTAGAGTGGTTGTGTACGCACTCTGTTCAGTCCAAACAGCTTAAAAAAGTGCATGTAGGCCTGTATGACCCCTTTAAATAAATAGGTTTTTAGTCTGGACTTAAACACTGAGACTGTGTCTGAGTCCCGAACATTATTTGGAAGACTATTCCATAATTTTTGGGCTTTGTAAGAAAAAGCTCTGCCCCCAGCTGTAGTTTTCATAATACGTGGTACTGACAAGCAGCCTGCATCCTTTGATCGAAGTAGGCGTGGCAGATCGTAAGACACTATCAGCTCGCTCAGATACCGTGGGGCAAGACCATTTAATGCTTTATATGTCAAGAGTAGTATTTTAAAATCAATGCGAAATTTCACGGGGAGCTAATGAAGTGAAGATAAGGTAGGTGTGATATGCTCGTATCTTCTGGTTCTAGTGAGAATTCTCGCTGCTGCATTCTGGACTAGCTGAAGCTTGTTTATGCATCTAGTTGAACAACCAGACAGTAAGGCATTACAATAGTAAAACCCAGAGGTGATAAAAGCATGAACTAGTTTTTCTGCATCGTTTAGCGACAGTATATTTCTTATCTTGGCAATATTTCTGAGGTGAAAGAATGCTATCCTGGTAACATTATCTACATGTGCTTCAAATGAAAGGCTGGAATCTATAATTACACCGAGGTCTTTTACTGTTGTACTCTATGGAACAGAAATGCCATCTAAAGTTACAGTGTGATCTAAAATCTTACTTCTAGCTAAATGTGGTCCTATGACTAGAACTTCTGTCTTATCAGGATTTGTTTGTTCTTATTTACATTTACATTTACATTTAGGCATTTGGCAGACGCTCTTATCCAGAGCGACTTACAAAAAGTGCTTTAATGTTTACAACATTGGATACATACTTACACTGGGTTAACTAGGTTAATAATTAAGTACCATTAGTCCAACACATCTGAGAAGAGTTTTTTTTTTTCTTTTTTCTTTTCGGGGGGGGGGGGGGGGGGTTAGTCCAAGTACTGGAGAAACAGATGCGTCTTGAGTCGTCGTTTAAAGATAGTCAAAGTCTCTGATGTATGGACATCTAGAGAAAGTTCATTCCATCACCTAGGTGCCAGAACAGAAAAGAGCCTGGATGAATGCCGCCCTCGATCCCTGAGAGATGGTGGGATGAGGCGAGCAGTGCTGGAGGATCGGAGGGAACGTGGTGCAGTGCGTGGTGTAATTAGCGCAGAGAGGTAAGTGGGTGCTGGGCCATTTTTAGCTTTGTAGGCAAGCATCAGTGTTTTGAATTTGATGCGGGCAGCTACAGGAAGCCAGTGCAGGGAGCGGAGGAGTGGGGTGGTGTGGGAGAACTTGGGAAGGTTAAAAACGAGTCGTGCTGCTGCATTCTGGATCAGTTGCAGAGGACGAATCGTGGACAAAGGCAGGCCTGCCAGGAGTGAGTTGCAGTAGTCCAGTCTTGAAATAACAAGGGACTGAACAAGCACCTGAGTAGCTTGTGAAGAAAGAAATGGGCGAATTCTTCTGATATTGTAAAGAAGAAATCGACAAGAGCGAGTAAGGTTAGCGATGTGTGGGGAAAATGACAGATGATTGTCCACGGTTACCCCAAGATTGCGGGCAGTGGTCTTATGTAACATATATGTAGGCTACACATCATAAATAAAAATACTTATGTTTAAATTTAATCCAATAAACACAAAAATATGACAAAATGGTCATCTCTAAGCTTTTATTTTTTATTGATCATATGATTTGTTTTCTTTTTGTGGCATTAGATTTCAGTCTGTTCACGCTGTAAGGTGTACATATGTAAATTTAACTAAGGTAAAGGAAGCATGTCTTGAAACATAATGCAATAATGCAGATCAAACATAATACACCTGTCCATAAATAAAAAGAAAAATTTAGACCTTTATGCAAACTATATTTCTCTTAAATACACAGATTAAAATGAAAGAATACGAGGAATGAATGGTGATGTGGACAAATGGAAGGAGGAAGGAAATCAGTTTTCATTATTTTACAAAAATCTGAAGATATTCAGTAAATGTATGAATTATACTCAAAGTATCAAATCCAACTATGAAGCCTGATTTAATTGGTACCATCTAACATTTTATTTTTTTATTTATTTTATGTTTTGCTGGCGAAATACATTTTAGGCAGAGACGTCAGCTCGGTCTTGTTATTTTGTTTGAAAACCCCCAATACAGCCAATTCCCCCATCAGCAAAACCGGTTTGATGACTTCACACCTATCGTGGATGAAAGCATTACAGTAATGGGGGGGCTGCGGGTGTTCGGCTCAGAGCGAGCTGTTGCATTTTATTCAGCGAGTAGAGTGTCTGTAGTTTTATCGATAAATCTGCTCATATCTGCGTGCACGTTTATCAGCCTTTTGATCAACGGCACTCATTTTCACTTTGCAAAAGGCAGTGTTTATTGTTTACTTTATATTTAAAGTGCATACACACACTCAACATGAAACATTTTTTACCTGAAATTTACCTAAAACTCTATGAGGCGCTGTATAGGGCTTAAATCAAACTTCAGTCATGCACACACACATGAAACACTTGCATACACATATATGAAACAGTCACACATACATATATACTACTAACTGCTTACTGTAGCGAACTGTGGTGCTGTAGGGAACTAGTAAACAACGGATCTTCACTTTAGCGGAAAAGGGATTGAAAATTTGTCATTATATATCGCTGGAGCGTGAAAAAAATTAATTTAGAAACATTATTTATATATTTATTATAATCATTATCGATGACATCATAAATAGGACACAATAATTTACATTTCAACTTAATTTGGAAACCCTCAGCATTACTGTTGTTGGTCACTGGCTGGGAATCGAACACGGGTCTTCCACATTTCCACATTCCCGAATAGGCGCGTGGTCCGTTGCCAAGCAGCAACACCGAACGAAACGAGGCATAATTGTAGTGTTTGCTTCGGTTATGACATACCATAGTTTATTATCTGCTGTGGTAGATCTAATTTATTCAAACACAATAATAAAGCTTTATATCCTCAGGAGGGGTCATTACATTGTTTTAGCGATAATTTCACGGAAGCGAGTTCAGAACTAATCTAAAGCACTGTCACACTAAGAAAACATCCGAGAAGTTCAAAAGCTTTACATAAAATGAATGAACTAATTAATTTTTTAAAAACGTTATAAAATCAAGTAGAGACTTAGTGACTCCCCTCTACTCTGTAGTAGGTTTTCTCAGTTGAATATGAAAAAAAAAATACAGCTGATTATCAACGCGGGAATAAAAGGCGCATTGCCCAAGTGCAAAATAATCTTGGAGCTAAACTATTTGCTTTGGGTGAAAGCACCATCTAGAAATTATTGTTTGTCAGCAACAGCTTCCCATTCAAAACAATAGGCGGTCAAAATGACCGGTGAACCGCGTTATAAGTAGGTCACACTGGTGCGGCGCTTCTAGTGTTAAGCAGAAGGAAGTAAATTAGTATCCAATCTCTTTTGTCCTGCACACATTGCTCAACTTTAGTAAACTGTTTTTTCTCATCTGGTTTTGCTGAGACATATAACTATGTGTCATCAGCATAACAATGAAAACTAATACCATGTTTACGGATTATGTTGCCTAGAGGAAGCATGTATTGGGAAAAAAGCAGTGGGCCTAAAACTGAACCTTGTGGAACACCAAAGTCCACTAGTGACCATGCAGAATAAACACCATTTAAGTCTACATACTAATAACGTGGAAGAATGCCATGATCAATGGTGTCAAACGCTGCACTGAGGTCGAGTAACATCACATTCTGTGATGAGGCCTAAATCCTGACTGATACAGTTCATGTATGCTACTTCTATGTAGATATGCGCATAGCTGCTCCACTACTATCTTTTCGAGAATCTTAGAGATGAAACCTCCCGTTCATGTCCTGTAATTGGACAGCTGACAGGGGTCAAGTTCAGGTTTCTTAATAATTGGTTCAATAACTGGTAATTTAAAAGATTTTGGAACATACCCAATGCTGAGTGAGGAATTAATTATTCTCAACAGGGGTTCTGTTATTGCTGGTACTATCTGTTTAAGAAAATGTGTCAGTATAGTTCAGTATAGTTCATTCACTTCAAGGGGAGTAAAGTATAGTGATCTGATATAACTTCAGATAGTGGAGTTGTGACAAAATTTCTTATGCTTAATCCGAAAGATATTATTAAATCTAAAGTGTGACTTTATGAGTGGGTCAGCTACACACTGATTTACTCCTACTGAGTCGAATATGGACATAAGTCCAGTCTCATCAACTAAATAAATTTTTTTATGAACATGTGCAGGAAATGCAGTGTGGTTAAATTTATTTAAAAATTACAACCTGTTTCAGAATTTGCTACTATAATGTATCTACTGTAGAGCTAAGAAAGTACCTTGACTGGTGCAACCCAGGGAAGTTAATGATTTAAGATAAATAAAATTAACAGGTACAATAATGAGTTAAAGAAAAAAAACATTGGTTAAATATTGTTTAGACAGACGATCAAGTTCACTGGCTGACAATTTTATTTGTACAAAGAATGAACTGTTATATAGTGTATCTCTATTTGTATCTGTTTATTGTTATTATTTAAAAGAAGTTACATTTAAAGACATCAAACTTTGCAAATGGTGTCAAACTTAATTTTTAGTATTCCAAATAGCATGGAAGGAGAGCATCCTGAAATATAAAAAAGCTCTCAGTGCTGCTAGATCATTGTATCTCTCCACTCTTATTGAAAATATCAAAAATAATCCTAGATTTTTAAACCGTAGCTAAATTAACTAGAAACACGACCACTGCAGAAATCTCCACAACAACAACATACAGTAGTGAGGACTTCATGAACTTTTTCAATAACTAAGTCATAAATATTAGGCAAAAAATTCAGGCTTTGAAACCAGACAATCTACGTGATACAGATGATAAACTTACCACACCACATCAATTCCTAGAATACTTTACTCCCCTTGAAGAAAGTAAACTAATTCCACTCATCTCTTCTTCAAAATTGTCAACCTGTGTATTAGATCCTATACCGACACATGAGTCCACAGCTGTCAAAATGGTACTACTCGCATGTTTACAGGCCACAAGTGAAATAGCTGAGGTTCACCATTCTCACACAAAATTATGGCTAGAATTGTAATTGCCACATATTTCTGTCCCTTATGTTATCTTTGTCTCTCTTTATTGTTCTCTCTCTCATTTTCATTTCTGCAAATGTTCCAGCATGGTTGGAACAGCCTCTTAAGTACCATGACCAACTGTGTAAAAGTGAACCTAAAACATTTTATTTCTTTATGTAAATAAATAAATAAATACAGTACAACGAGTTATTGCATTCTGTTTCAAGACATTCTTTCATTAACTTTAGTATAGTATATATCCACAAATATTTTGACAGCATACACTTATCAGAAACAACATTCACACCACATAACGGTAAAACACATTTCCATTGATTACCAATTATACTTCACTTAATTGGTAACAGGATCATTGGCACCCAAGGGTCACACATGCCTGGGGTCCAAAGGCCACACCATCTAGAACAGTCCTACAGAAAAGCTATTGCAACCAACATCCCACCTCGGGTGATTGATTCTAAGTTAATATTTAGAATACAAACAAACTAAATTAAGTACAATATTTCAATAATATGTCTTAAGATATAAGAGGTACTCAAGAGGAACGGTGAGGCTACATGGAGCAGAGGTAAAGAAGGTGCAGAATTTTAAGTACTTAGGGTCAACGGTCCAGAGCAACGGAGAGTGTGAAAAGGAGGTGAATATTATTATTAATATTGTTGGTTTTTTATTTAAAAAACAAAAGGAGTTAAAATTGTTAAAATTATTTGAACATTTTCGTTATTTTCATTAATTGCCACACACTTACCCGCAATTCTTCGCAAACGACACATGGATGAATTTAGAGTAATTAACAACTTTAGTTTGGAAGAAGTAGCTGGGCAGTGAACATTCAACGTTTTGACTTCTCAATCTCTAAAGGTACATAAACCTACATAGCTAGAAAGTATTACCTCTCGTTGCATGACTTTTTTTAGAAAGTCTAGCTAATTATGGTATTTATTTCCCCTGATAGACAAATGGATCCTGGGTTGTATGAAGAACTTGAAAATTATATAGCACGTGGGACCTATCCAGAGGGTGCAACTAAATCCCAAAAAAATGTTATAAGAAGGAGGGCATCAGACTTTAAGTTTGACGGTAAGTTAAAAGAGAATGTATTGCTAAGGCAGGCACGTGCACACATAGACATCAAAGAGGTGCTGGAGCACCTGCCTTTTTTCTGGGGATGTTTTTCTTTTTGCGCAAAGATTCCCCTGTCAAACAAATAAAAAAAATCTGGTCAGGTCGTGTGTTTGTCTTAGTGTGGAGGTGAGTGTGTATGTGATGTAAAATAAAACAACATGAAGAATTGGTGAGTGTAAGGAAATTTAAAGAAATTGGTAAGTAAGCCAGGGTTGTGTTAATATATTTAACGTATTGTTTGGAAAAAATATATATGAGAAGTGCCCTTCTTTCCACTTGAGCCCCTGCCCATCAAATTGTCTGTGCACGTCCTTGGTAATAGATTTTACTTACTGTATTTGTATACAAGTGTCCTGACAATTAAATTCATCTCGCAAGCGAGTGGAAACTAGTAGGTCGCATACAGCTTTTCTCCAAGCATGCTTGTTGTTTTGATTTGTCATGTTAGAGCTCAGCGCAAAATAAGAACGAAATGTGCTACTTCTAATAAAGATTTCAGGTTTTGGTCAGTAATAAATGTCAGTGGGTGTTGCAACCGCACCGGTAAATAAAAATCAGCTGGTATGACACGAAAGTTTTTGTCCATTTTTTTGTGCTTAGCTATTACTTTTAAATTTCACATTGGTTAAGTTATTTTACAAACACATATTACAAGTTTTTCTAAGCACTTGTTCCCTAAGAATGTTGTATGAATGGCCGGGTCTGCATAATAAACACACATCAACACAATTACTGATCATGTGGAATATTAAAACTTTTTGACACACGAATATAATTAACATTACGCCTGGTCATATTAATTTGGTACTTAATATTCATTTGGTACGTTAATAGCAAACTTTGCCAACAGATGGGTCATTATATTATATAAAGGGGAACCCTGGGGAGAAGAGTAAATCGGTTTGCGGCACAGAAGAAGCGAATGAAATTTTCCAGGAATTTCATGACAGTGCGTTTGGGGCCCACTGTGGAATTGTTAAAACAAGAGATGCAGTGCGGAAAGAATCTTACTGGCCTGGAATGATCTGTGACATTGATAAATGGGTAAGTAAATAGAGTTACAACACATACACATAACAGCATTATTTTAAGCCAACCCCCTCAGCGGCGATGTGACTGTCACAGTTCTCACCCCTTCCGCTGTGGACCTCAGTGCGCTATGCGTTTGTCAGCCGCTTAGATTGGTGACATTTTAGCGCGTGTGTTTGTTTTTATTCTTGTTCCTCCTCTTCATAACGCAGTGATTGAGGTGCGTCGGATCTTCTTGCGTTTAAAAATGCACGTATAGGCATTGGAGCATGGCTCCTATAATGAGTAACGTGGTCAGTGAGCAGTAAATGGTTTTATGGACTTTTATACTCCTGCTTATTTTCGGGATGCGTGTGAAGTGGTGAGCGCCGCTAGTACAAAGTATGCTGGAGTGCAAGAATTTAAGTTGTGGTCGCGCGCTACATGTTGTTTGATCCTGTTGTTTCGTTCCCTTGTTTCAAGTAACTGTTGTTTGTTGCTTGCTTTAGATGTGTCGTATATTAATTGTATGTTGTTTTACTGGTTTATTCGTGCGGCTGACTAATTAAGGCATCGCTGCATGGATGCCATTGTTTACTGAGTGTTATAAAACGTTTTTTGTTTTGCTTTATTGTAAAAGTCTTAATGGTTAATCGATGATATTGTTAAATTTGTAGACCCTTTTACATAATATTCTGTAGGTTGGACAATGTCCAGAATGCCAGGCCAGTGCTGCAAATATTAAACACAAGCAGGAACAAAGACCTATACAGGTGATTCCAAACTTGGGCCCTACACTTTGATCATACATTTAAAAATATATATTTATTTAATGCTGGTTTATAAATGCAACTTGTACTGTATGTTTGCTTTTTTTTATTATTCTGCTTCATTAAGGTTACACGACAATTCGAGCTTGTGGGGATGGACCTCATACATTTTAAACAAGTTAAAACAGATCAAGGCAGTATGTATATATGTGTTATGGTTGACTATTTTACAAAATGGTCTAAAGCATTTGCCCCCCCATCCAAATAGGCTGAAAATGTGGGCAAATGCATTATTCAGTTCTTTTACCATTGAGCACGACCAACCACAGCGCATCCTCACAGACCAGGGACGGGAGTTTGTGAATGAGGTTTGTGGAATTGTTACAGCATGTGAATACATATTAGGTAGAATTACACATTTACTGTAGTTGTAAGTCATGTTGGAATAGGTCATATATTTCTACAACGAATATATATATATATTTTTTTTTGCAAGCTGTTTTTTATAAAATATAATACACTTATCCTTACTTTTTTCAACAGTTAAATCAAAAACTGTACCAGACCCTTGGTATTAAGTGCAGCCTTTGTGCTCTATACCATCCACAGACAAATGGTCTTGTGGAAAAAATGAACGGGACTATACAAAGATAATAGACGTGTAATTGTATTTCTCCTAGAAATGTTTACTGAGTGTTAAAGGTTCAGTATGATCTAAAATCTTGTTTTTGTAAAACATTTGTTAGTATAATTAACAGTAAAGTACATATATTAAAAATAAATAAATAAATAAATAAATGTAAGTCGCTCTGGATAAGAGCGTCTGCCAAATGCCTAAATGTAAATGTAATGTAAATATATTAATGGCAGTATAGTGCATATATTAATGATCACATATAAAGATGAACAGAGGATGGCTTGGTTGTTGATATATACTTTTCAGATCACTGTGCAAACTTGTCCAAGAACGGCCAGAGAAGAGGGATGTCTATCTGGAATCAGTGATGTTTGGGTTGAGGACCAAAAAACAGCTAACAGCCAAGTTCTCCCCTTTCTTCCTGATGTTCGGCACAAAGGCAAGATATCCATGTGAGGTACCAGACAAATATAAGGTTGGTTGAAAATGTTAACTGTATTAGTTGGAAAAAGGGGGTTGATTCAATATTGCTTATCAAATCATTGTTTACACTGTTTTGGTGTGTAAGAAGTCAGCAAGCGTTTATTTAATTCCTATACAAAAAGCTCTTGATAACACACACACTTGCTTCTGTTTATGGTACTACTTGATATCTGTGATTCCATAAAAATGCTGTGTTATAGCCTCTTTAGGAAGCTATATAAGATCATAGTGGCCTAAAAAAAGTATTACAAAGTGCCTTAAGCATTGACATGCCCATTTTACAACTGTAAATTGTTCTGATGGTGATATAAGAGGAAGGAAATAACACAACATAACTGCAGTATTGATCATGGTTACTGGTCTGTTTATCTGTGAGACAATATGCAAGTTTTCATAATGCAACAAACTTTTGTAAAGCTATTTTACCAATTGGTATCAAATTGGATGTGTTAATACTTCAGATTAAGTATTGTGATAAATATGTAACAGTGATTATGGTGATCAATAATGCTATAACTGACTAAGTGTTATGACAATGTTCACAGATAAAAACCATCAGCAATTTATAACCGAAAGTTTTGTTTTGCCAAACAGATAGACAGCAATGTGGAGAAAGCTGTAGGGCTGGAGGTGGTGGCGGAGGCCATTCAAAGACAGGAGTCAATTTTTAGTGTTGTCCAGAAGAATATTAAACGGTTGGGAAGATGTTTCCATGATGATATGCAGTACCCTGATACAGTACATGTGAGGTGCTGTGTTCTTTCCAATTAGTAAAATCCTAGTTTCATCAATGTGCATTGTGCAAATACCACTGTGGAGTGTCAATGTGCTCTTTCGCAAACTTCAGGTTTGCAGCAAAGTAATTTTTAGTAACCAGCGGATTCCTTTGTGCTCTCCTGCCATAGACACCCTACTTATTCAATGTTTTACATACTCATAAACACAGATGTTAGCTAGTTACAATGATACCTTTAAATCATTGGCAGTCACTCTGGGTTGTTTCTTTACCTCATTGACTTTTGGAGTCATTTTGACTGTGCGCCCACTTTTTGCAAGAGTAGCCTCAGTCCCAAAGTGTTTCCATTTGCCTAACTGTAGAGTGGTAAACTTACTTTGTAACTAACCCTTTCCTAATTTATGTAAATCACCAACGCTTGATCATAGATCCTCTGATCTCTTGTTGACGAGCAATGGCTCACATTAGCGTATTCTCCTGATGCGCAGCAAAGTCAAGACGTTTAAGTGGTTTTTAGCAGTCAAAGTAGCTCTAGTCCACACCTTTAAACTCTCTTTCTAAACAAGATCTCAGGTATGCTACCTGACTCCAAGTAGCCTATTTAAAGTTATTCACTTAAGGATTACCATACTTTTTCCACTAGCACTATGAGTTGTTCTCAATAAAGACATGAAAGATAAGAATTTTCGTGTTACTATTTTAGGCACATATTTTTCAAGGAATAATTGCAGAAAACCATGAAATTCCAAAAGGTTCACATACTTTTTTTTTGCCATTGTATATGTTTGTATCCTAAAGGTTGAGTATTAAATTTTACTACTAGAAGAAACAGTGCTCCCAAACATCAAGTTTTTATGCATTAATTAAATGCCCTTTTTTCATGTAGATGTGAAAGATGCTTGGAATGGTTTAAATGCCCATGTCCTGCTTTCCAAAATTGGGCCATATAAAATTATTCTACTGGGACATTTAGTAAATTAAAGCCTGGGTTGGAGCTAGAAAGTGAGATGAAATTCAAATTAAAATTTTATTTGTCACATACACAGTCCGATATGCAGTGAAATGCTTATACGACCGCCGGTGACCTTAAAAATAAAATAAAATTAACATGGTCTTTTACTTTTTCAAATATAAAGAGCAAATAAATGTTTCTTTAAAACAATTAACTTGTAATATGTTATTAATGAAAAGTCAATATCACCAGGTCATCAATGCCTACCTGGCCATGCTTGAACAGCAGCACAATAAAACATCAATTGAGAAGGTCTTTTATATTGATAGTTTTGCGATATCTGTATGGACTGGGAAAATTCCACGATTTAGGGTTAGTAGTCTTGTCACAAACAAATATCTGTAATTTGATGTAGATGGTCATAATTCTGAGTTCTAAGATTATTTATCCACCTTTAATTAGTGGGATCCCAAAAACTACAAGCTGCTGTTTGGTTAATGAACACCATCACTGGTTTCTGGTTGTAAGTGTTGGTTTCTCTGACATATATAAATTGACATATTACTGTGTATTTAATTAAATGACTTATTTTACATTAGGTTTACATTAAGTACTTTAAAGTACTATTTAGTGTGGATTCTATTATTCACAATTTTTTTTTTTTTTTTTCTGTTGTGCAAAGGTAATATATCCATTGGAAAGGAGGACATTTCTGCTGGATCCATTGGGTGAAACACCTAACAAATTTAAAAAGTGTGAGGATACAACCAGGTAGGCTGTAGTTACAGCTCAGTTATAAAGCTGTAGTTAGCACATTGCCAAATTGCACCAGATAATTTGCAGGTAAACAGAATATTTTGAATTGTTGAAAAGTCATGTAGGGGTCACATTTGTGAAACTGAATAAAATTAGGTACTTATGACCTGTACTTGGATATAATTGTCCAGTCATGATGCATGTTATTAAAATTTAAATACATTCTTTGTATTTTAGTGTAAACATTTTAAGCATGAGGCATTTCTCACTACATCTATTCACTATTAAGTTCATCCATCCTCTTATAGTCAGTGGAAAAACAGATTTAATTAACTGAGCTTGTTATTTTATAGTTATGCATTAAACTTATATGACTTTAAAATGACTTAAAGATTTATTTTTAAGGGACCAGATACAGGTTTCATACATTTATAAATCTACATCTGTTCATGGGCAGTATTGTCTCGAGTGGGGGTGTATTGGCGGATGTTGATCGGCGTAGGCGGAGAGAGCAGGCAAAAAGGCAGAGGGGTAGTTGAACAAAAAGTGTCTTTTAATGAGAGTTGTCACAGAAATAATACACAAAAAAAAAAAAAAAAAAAAGGAACAAACTTAAACAATACTTAATAGAATGGGGTTAAGCATGGGCTCTCTGGCAGGACACAGACAAAGGGACACTACCAGGCACTAATACCTGTTACACTAGGTTTGAGATTGGTAGTGAAACACAGGCTAAAGGGTGCCTAACACGTTCTGTGGCGAGACACAGGCAGACAGACGACTAACACTTAACAGCACACACAAACTACACATGGAGCTGAAACTGGACACAAGACAAGACGGGAGACACGTAGAGACTAGGGACAAAGAGAGAGACAGGACTAGGGCTAAAGACATGGCAATCAGCTAAGCATGGCTTTTAGCTAAACATGGTTAAGCAGTACTTAACCATGGCAGTCAGCTACACATTCAACTAGCTTAGCATGTCTTTAGCCCCAACATGCACCAAGCTACACTTAGCTCAACACACTAGGGAACTGGGGTACAGAAACACAGACAGAGGATACCCAGTGGCTAGGCAACACTCAAAGGCTAGGCGAGGCGACACTAGGGAGGCAGGAAACACAGCAAAGCTAGAGACACAAAGGGGCTATGGCTAGAAGCCAAACACACACCTAGCTACTTACCTGTCTCTAGCTAAACACACTAGAAAACAGGGGGACACAAACCACAATACTCACACCGCACAGGACATGACTGCCTCAGCTCCACAAACACAGACACACAGAACATATATAGAAACATTGCCAATATGAGAGCCCAAGTCAACAGAACTTAAATCAAAATATAAACTGAAAGAACTAAACACAAAATGCCCACACAAAGGACAGTAGTTTAACTAATAATGCTCGACCCAGTTTCCCAGACTTAACAGCTATTTATAGTTGGCTTAATGGCTACCTAGGCTCAGGTGTGCACTCGCATCACCTGACCGAGGTGCCCTCTGGGAAACTGAGTCAGCTAACAAAAAACTAGAAATAGAAAACAGTGACCTTAAGTGGTGGTCCCTTACAAGTATAAAAATTTAATACATTTTACTATAAGAAAAATGTCATATTAACTTAATTTGCAGTGTAGAAAGAGATTCATACAAATAACACTTAACATGTATTTACTGTTTAGAGCATTGATGAGGAAGAAAGGCATCAATGTGTTGAGGTGGAATTGTGACACAGTGCCTCATATTTATTTTATTTAGATATAACAAACAAAGGGGTGCTTGCTCATTGAAATCTATTTGTGCTTGTAAATTTTTGCTTTAAAATCAGTTTGCAGAGAAAATATTGGGGCAAGAAAACCTCTCATTTCCAGCTACACATAAAGATGTGGAAAATTATCGGTGGCAGATTGCCACAAGTCTTATTAGAAACTCTGGTATGTTTTGTAATACAATCTACAAACCAAATATAAATGTCTGTCATCTCAGATTTGCTTTAACATAAGCTACAATATATAAATGAAGTTGGGCTGAAAATTAAAGATGATCTGGTCTGGAATGTTATCTTATATGACATTATTTTATTATTTAAACAGATGACCTAACAGACCTCTGTCATCAAGGTGGGGGGGGCAGTGTGGATGACTGCACAGATGAGAAGCTGACATGGATATGTATGTAATCTAAAGTTAATCTAAAGAATAAAAACACCCCACATATGATAAACACATATAATGATAGTAATAATTATATATAGTAGAAAAGTAACTTCTCCTATTAACCTTCGCTTCTGTTGTCTTACAGAAACAGCTAATGTTCTTATGAAAAATGTTTTTATATAATAACAATGGATAAAATATTTTCACTATATAGATCTCCTGTGATCAACGTGAAAGATGGTTCCACCATCTTTGTGTTGGCCAGCCCAAGACAATGGAAAAGTATTTTTGCGCAGCTTGCTCAAGAGCTGAATTTTAGTCTGAAGAAACAGTTGTTTGGTTAAATTTTGTTTCCCTTTAGTTTATTTATTTTCAAATTTGTTAAATGTACATATGTACATATGTACATAATACACGTTAATTAAATGCAATATGTTAATTTTTCCCTTATTAAAATGTTTGTGTATTTAACCGTACGTGGACTTGATATTTTATTGTGGATATTTGATAATTGTCCGCATTACCTAACAGTGACAATTCCAGTGATCAGAATGTGTTTTTGTTGCTATAATAAACATAAAAGAAAAAGTATTTGACCATGACTTGTCACTTGTGAAAAGTAGAGGGGGAACCTTACCTGATAGCAAGAATTCTTGCCAACTCTTGCCATCAGGATGTGTTTCCATTGCTATCATAGTCATATTTCAGATGATAACCCTTTGCTGAGTCACTTGTAGGCTGTAAACATGCCAGTAGTACCATTTTGACAGCTGTGGACAGATTATCCGATAACATGAATTCTTGCCATCAGGATGTGTTTACCTTGCTATCATGGACATATTTCGAGTGATGAACTTCGGCTGAGTCACTTGTAGGCTGTAAGCATGTGAGTAGTACCATTTTGACAGCTGTGGACACATCTGTATGTGAAAAGTAGAGGGGGAACCTTATCTGATAGCATGTACTCTAGGCATCAGAATGTGTTTCCGATGCTATAAAGGACATATTAAAATGCTCAAACTTCACTAAATCAGCTGTTTCACTTTTGCTGTGTAAACAGGTGCAGTAACAGAACTTCTACCGTTTACTTAGAACATGGACATGTGAACATACTGTACTTAGTTTTAGAACGATGAAAGTCGGAGAACTGAGTCTGAGAGAACAGTCTGATACATAAGGGAAGTTATTTACTTACAATGAACACATTTGGAAGGATAATTCACCTGTGGTGTGGAAATAAATCAGTAGCAACAGTCTGATATGTATGATAAGGTAAACAGTATCTGACAGTGGCAAAGCACAATGTACAGACTTACCCTGTGGTCGGAAAACAAGTCAGCAGTTACACTGGTGATATTTTTTCTCAGCCATGTCTTTTTAGCAAAACCATAATGCCAAAATAGAGACCCGTCAGATACAGTCTCAAGATGATAATAATAATAATAATAATGCAAAATAATTAGCATTTTATCCACGTGATGTCAACTAGGTAGCATCTATCTGAATAAACCCAAACTGCATATGAAAGAAATAAGCACTGGTATTGGTCCATTTTATTTATTTTTATTAAATATATATATATAAAATATTCATATATGTTAATAAAATAGCATGAATAAATCATGGGTACCGTATACCAGTAATAATAAAAAAAAAATACAATGCATGTTTTGATAAGTTTCGTTTTCAAGGCGCGTTTTAATAAGTTGCCGTCTTTTCCGTTTCAGGGATTTAAAAACGCTGACAATGTCATTTTTGGCCTTTACCCCGCTCCGCAGAATTTTAGTGGTACGCGCATAACCCTCTGCAGGCGTGCCTTCTCCTAAATGCACGTTCCCTGTGCCGTTTTCTCGGGGGTGGGGCAAAAAATACGCATCCTGATGGGGGAACCAACTTCGACACAACACCGGTGTTTAATCAAAAAATGCTACCTATCGAGTTGTGCTACATACCGTATCTGCGCATGCGCAATCCCACAAGTTTGCACTGTTTCCACGCCCACAAATCAATGCTACCTTTGTGCTGAGAATTCGATTGACAGTGAGTTTAAACTGTTTTCCTTACTTACTTTGACCGAAACATTTGAGTTTCTGCATAAATTGTCATGAATGAGCCTTAACGTTGAGGGAAAATAAAAACTTGGAGCAGAAACCTATCGTGGTTTTCTATATACTAAAAGCTTTATTACTCAAATTTAAACACCTACATTAACATCTTTTTGTATACTTGAAGCTCTTCTAATAACATTGAACGTCCATAGTGTAGTTTTTCAATAATTTCGTTCAGCATTTATTAATTTACAAAAACATTAGTAACAAAAATGTTAGTAACAGTTTTGTAAGTGCGAATGAACTCCTAACTAACTTCTGCGCCATTAACCCGGTGAAAAGGTTTTCCATACGAATTACGGTAGCGTAAATCTATAGACTCTGCTATAGATTTGTGCTACGGTAACATTTTTCGACAAGGCAGCAAAAATCGACAGAACACCGGTTCCGGCTTTATGCCGGTACACGTGACCCAACTCCGCTTCCGGGTTCCCTCGCGCTGCGATCACGCATGCTCGCGAGAGCTTAACCCTGTGACCAACATTGTCTATTGGGACAGGTTAAAACCAGATCGGGTACATTTCCTTGTGCATGTAAGCAATATTAGCTCCTTAATTATTCTCCTGCTATTTAAAATGCCCATTTATGTGGCTGCGCGTATAGGGTCTTGTCATCTTATATTTTGTGTTCTTTAAATTTGTAGTAGATTTATTTACTGAAATAAGTGAAACTAAATGACCATAAAATGAAAACATTGTCAGGACGTGCTACTGCGTTTACAGATGTCTAGCTTACAGAATGCTAGCGGCGCTAACGGCTGCAGACAGGAAGTCACTGCCAGCACCGGAAGCGCGTTCATTATCACCGAGCATGACGTGAGGAGAGCCTTCAAGAGAGTGAACACCAGGAAAGCAGCAGGACCAGACGGCATCTCAGGCCGTATTCTCAGAGCCTGCGCAGACCAGCTAGCACCTGTGTTTACAGAGATATTCAACATCTCTTTATCTCAGTCGGTGATCCCCACATGCTTCAAAGAGTCCATTATTGTTTCTTTCCCAAAGAAACCACATCCTGCTTCCCTCAATGACTATCGCCCTGTAGCCCTCACTTCAATAGTGATGAAGTGCTTTGAACGCCTGGTCAGAGACTTCATCATTTCTTCACTACCAGACACACTGGACTCACTACAGTTTGCATACTGTCCAAACCGTTCCACGGACGATGCAATCTCACATCTCCTCCATACATCTCTCACTCACCTGGACACTCGGAGGGGGAATTATGTGAAAATGCTCTTCATCGACTACAGCTCTGCATTTAATAACATAATTCCCTCCACACTCACCACCAAGCTGGAGCACCTGGGACTCAGCTCATCCATGTGTCGGTGGATCTCCAATTTTCTGACTGGCGGACCACAGGCAGTAAGGATGGGCGGACATGTCTTAGCCTCCATCACTTTCAGTACTGGAGCCCCCCAGGGTTGTGTTCTGAGCCCCCTGCTGTACTCTCTGTACACCTCTGACTGCGTGGCCACTACCAACTCCACCACCGTCATCAAGCTTGCTGACGACACTGTCGTGGTGGGCCTGATTACCAACAACGATGAGACGGCCTACCTGGAGGAGGTTGGAAATCTGGAGAACTGGTGCCAGAGAAACAATCTCCTCCTGAACGTCAGCAAGACAAAGGAGCTGATAGTGGACTTTAGTACAAAGCAGGTGAGGAACTACCAGACCCCCATCATCAACAGGAGCCCAGTGGAGAGAGTAAACAGCTTCAGATACCTCGGTGTTCACATCACGCAGGACCTGACATGGTCCTGTCACATTAACACCGTGGTAAAAAAGGCCCGGCAGCGTCTGTACCACCTCAGACGCTTGAGAGACTTTAGACTGCCCTCCAAGGTGCTCAGGAATTTCTACTCCTGCACCATAGAGAGCATCCTGACGGGAAACATCACGACCTGGTTCGGGAACAGCACCATGCAGGACAGACGAGCTCTACAGAGGGTGGTGCGATCAGCTGAGCGCATCATCCGCATCGAGCTCCCTGACCTGCACTCGATCTACAGCAAGCGGTGCTTGACCAAGGCCAGGAAGATCGTGAAGGACCTCAGCCACCCCAATAACGGACTGTTTACTCTGTTGCGGTCTGGGAAGCGATTCCGCTCCTTGAAGGCCATCACAGAGAGACTGAGGAGGAGCTTCTTCCCGCAGGCGATAAGGTCTCTCAACCACAACCACACCACTATGCAGAACTAACACAATCTTTTCATAATTGATCAAATCTATCAATCTTTTTACAGCCATGAACACTATGGACAATTACACGCTCACCTTCCTTCATATCTACACTACATGTTGTACGTTTACATCCTGGACCATTGCACAAAGTCACTTTAATAACCTCTGCACAAAGACACTTTGTTCTATGCATATTTGCACACCCAGTACAGTATATTTCAATTTGTACAGTATATTTCTATTTTTATGCACATCATATTTTTATTTTTATTTTTAGTTCTATTTTTCCTAGCACATTTCTATTTTTATTTTTAGTTCTATTTTTTCCTAGTTTAATTTATATTTATTTCTTATTTGTAAACTTTAATTCTCTTTTAGGGTCAATGGCAGTCGTATAATGCATTTCACTACATTTCGTACTGTGTATGTTTGTGTATGTGACAAATAAAATTTGAATTTATTTACTTTATTTAATAAGTAATTGGGATAGATCCGGCAGATTACTCGTGAATCTGTCTTTAGTAGTCGGATTCATATTTCTAACAAATCGCTAACGTGGGAAAGCACAGCTAATCTGTTCTACGGGTAGAGTATATATCAGGAGGTGATGATCAGATTGTTTCGGCTGGATATAACGAATTTATTCTTTTTTCTCACTATTTGGGGAACAGACACAGTTTCTATAGGACAAGCTATGTGTGTGTGTCTATTAGTATGGCGAGTTGTATTGTGGCTGATATCTAAAGAATTTAAGGTATGACTTACCGCAAGTCAGATGGTTCTTAATTTCCTGGAGGTGTTGTCTGAAAGGACCGCTGCTCCAGCTCTGCTAGGGTGCAGGCCATCTGTGTGGTAGAGCCTAGGACGCTCCCAGAAAACATTCCAGTTATCAACAAAGGGGAATCTCTGTTGTTGACACCAAGATTGTAACCATTCATTAAAGGCAAATAATCCACTGAACCTCTCGATTCCTCACTGAAATGTGGGAAGTGGTCCAGATACGACGATTTTTGTCGTGGGGCTCCTAATCGACCAGGCTCCTAAAGTTCTTCTTTAGGATCTCCGTCTGCCTCAGCCTGGTCTCGTTCGTACCAGCATGAAGAACCACAGCTTAAATGTTCTTCCTCAGGGCCGCAGGCACCTGTGCAGCAGCATCAAGAACACGTGCACCAGGTAAACAGCGAGTATACGCCTTACCTTTAGCCGTGGTAGCAGGCACGTGCCTGGCGATGGAGTCTCCGATGACCAGCGCGTCGTGTGCCATCTCGCGGAGAGGAGCGAAGCGGTTTCGGGTCGAGATCTCGAAGACGAGTGGTGGCGGAGGAGGAGAGGTCCTCGCCCGGGGATTGGCGCGCGTCTTTCGCTGCTGCAGTATCTAGGCCTCGTGGTATCCCGGCGCCAGGGTGAAGGAAACCTGGGCGGGCTGCATCCTCGGTGCGTTGGACCTGGGCAGAAAAACACACAGGGTAGAGGTTGTAGGACAATTCTCACGCCGAGAATTTACGTGGGACAGGTGAGTGTCGGATCTGCTTCTCCACGGCCTCCAGCTCCAAGTCCACGAGTGCAGCTCCAATGTCTCCGCACCTGCACACAGAGGCAGAGACACAACCGACATGGTGTATAGAAACGTAGATAACCGGTGTGAAAGAGCGAAAACAAACTTGTGGTAGCCGGGCTAACGGGCTAGCAATGCTAATGCCGGTTAAAAGCGGCGAAAAAAAGGGGAGAGCCAGAAGGAAACAGAGACATGAGGGCTCCCTGAGATGTAAAGCAAACAATCACCTCACCGTCAACAAACCTGAGTGATCAATGAAGGGGGGAAGACAGCATCTAAACATACCAGTTCACCATAATACTCTATGTCCATGAGTCCCCTAGATCTGCCCTTTACCCAAGACAAATCTATTTTTAAAAATGCTTGATTAAAAAAATAGGTTTTTAGCCTGGACTTAAACACTGAGACTGTATCTGAGTCCCAAACATTATTTGAAAGACTATTCCATAATTTTGGGGCTTTGTAAGAAAAAGCTCTGCCCCCAGCTGTAGTTTTCATAATACGCGGTACTGACAAGCAGCCTGCATCCTTTGATCGAAGTAGGCGTGGCGGATCGTAAGACACTAGCAGTTCGCTCAGATACTCTCGCTGCTGCATTCTGGACTAGCTGAAGCTTCTTTATCGACCTAGTTGAACAACCAGACAGTAAGGCTTTACAATAGTCCAACCTATAGGTGATAAAAGCATAAACTAGTTTTTCTGCATCGTTTAGCGAAAGTATATTTCTTGGCAATATTTCTGAGGTGAAAGAATGCTATCCTGGTAATATTTTCTACATGTGCTTCAAATGAAAGGCTGGCATCTATAATCACAGCGAGGTCTTTTACTGTTGCACTCGATGGAACAGAAAGGCCAGGGGTAGCTCAGTGGTTAAGGCATTGGACTACGGTTCGGAAGATCCCAGGTTCAAACCCCACAACCACCAAGTTTCCACTGTTGGGCCCTTGAGCAAGGCCCTTAATCCTCAACTGCATAGATGTATAATGACATAAAAATGTAAGTCGCTCTGGATAAGAGCGTCTGCTAAATGTAAATCTAAAGTTACAGTGTGATCTTAAATCTTACTTCTAGCTGAATGCCGTCCTATGACTAGAACTTCTGTCTTATCAGGATTAAGCAGAAGGAAGTTAATTAGCATCCAATCTATTATGTCCTGCACACATTGCTCAACTTTAGTAAGCTGGTTTTTCTCATCTGGTTTTGCTGAGACACATAACTGTGTGTCGTCAGCATAACAATGAAAACTAAAACCATGTTTACCGATTATGTTGCCAAGAGGAAGCATGTATAGGGAAAAAAGCAGTGGGCCTAAAACTGAACCTTGTGGAACACCAAACTCCACTAGAGAGCATGCAGAATAATCACCATTTAAGTCTACATACTGATAACGATCAGTCATATAGGATCTGAGCCAGGAGAGGGCTGTACCCTTAATTCCTACTACATTTTCTAATCTGTGAAGAAGAATCCCATGATCAATGGTGTCAAACGCTGCACTGAGGTCGAGTAAAACAAGCATAGTTACACAACCCTGATCAGAGGCCAATAGGAGGTCATTTACTACTTTAACGAGTGCTGTTTCTCTGCTGTGATGAGGTCTTAATCCTGACTAATACAGTTCATGTATGCTATTTCTATGTAGATATGAGCATAGCTGCTCCGCTACTATCTTTTCGATAATCTTCGAGATGAACGGGAGGTTTGATATTGGCCTGTAATTGGCCAGCTGACAGGGGTCGAGGTCAGGTTTCTTAATAATCGGTTCAATAACTGCTAATTTAAAAGATTTTGGAACATACCCAATGCTGAGTGAGGAATTAATTATTCTCAACAGGGGTTCTGTTATTGCTGGTACTATCTGTTTAAGAAAATGTGTCGGTATAGAATCTTATATACAAGTTGATGAATTTGCAGAAGAGATGGGTAAAATTAGTTTATTCTCTTCAAAGGGAATAAAATATTCTAGGTTCCGATTTGACATAATAAGTTTAATATCTGCATCATTTGACCCAACATGAGCAACACAACAATGTGTTTAAAGTACCCGAAATAACCCAGAATTTTGACCCAGCATAAACCACCCAACAATGTGTTAGCAGAAACAACAAAGCATTTTTAGGGAGTCTTTTTTTTTTTTTAGTTATTTTAATGTTTTATTCGACTTAAAGTGTATTATTGTTATATTTTAAAGTCTATTTTACCTGTTATTTCTATTCTTAAAGTTTGATGTCTTTGAATGTATTTTTTTAAAATAACAATAACAGATAGAAACATAGATAGACTATATAACAGTTCATTCTTTGTACAAATGAAATTATCAGCTAGTGAACTTGATCGTCTGTCTAAACAACATTTAACCAATGTTTGATTTTTTGACTCATTATTGTACAATAAATATAGCTCAATATAACAACTATAACAATAGCTCTTGTTATAGTTGTTTAAAGTACTCAGATGTGGAAATTACCATAACTGTAGTATTTCTTTGATACAACATATTGTTATGACTTTTTTATGACTTAATTATATTTTAAAACTGCGGCAAGTGAAAATGACCTGGCGGTCATTTCACGAATGACTTTTTAACTGATTAATTTTGGCCGCTGTTGTTTTGCCGCGGCGGTAACCACAGAAGTAATAGGCATTCTGGTTGTCTACCTACTGTAAGTGAGAAAGCCTCTCATTTTGATGGCGCATTATTAGCCTAAGCAAAAAAAAAAATAAACATTACCTTTTCTTGTCTTATGTGATGTTTTATATTATGTTGTAGCCAGGGGCCAACTGGCCATCGGGAGCACCGGGACATTTCCCGGTGGCCTGACGGTCGTTCTGGCCTGCCGGCTGCCGCTGTGCAGACGATCAGCCTGGCATGTGATAGGCTGGTGTATAACTACGAATTAATTAACGGATCTCTCAATCTACGAATCAGGCAATGGAAAGGGAGGGGAAGATTAGAAGATCAGGAGGGAAAATTACACTCCCACATCACATGACCCAACGTCAGCGACGCACTGCCTAATATCTGGCTATATCCAGAGACAGGGTATATCTGACTAAATCGTTCAAAAAATGGAGCGTAAACGCAAAGGAGGAGCAGAGAGTCAGCGTAAAAAAAAAAAAAAAAAGCCCTGGCCGCAGACGCAGCAAGCTGCTGCAAAATCCCAGCCATGTTCGCCAGTAAGGGAACAGGTCGGTCAAGATTACATCTACATTATATTTATAATAATTTGGCAGACGAACACTTTCATCCAAATCACTTACGTAGATCATTACAATCGATAAAACTAAACCAACAAACGAGCAACAATATGTAAGTGCTGCTGTGCTGTGTCAAGTCTCGTTTCGTCTGAAAAGGTGACGAAGGAAGCAGCAGCAGTAGCACTAGTGCTGTAAATGCTCCTGCTGTTGAGCTAGAGGTGGTGGACAGTTCAGCGTTTGAGTCAGAGCAGGGACCTTCAGGTAAAGTTAAAGATAAGCAAAACTAAACATGCAGGCAGCAGGCTATACTTTTTAAACAACATGCGCTTTTTTATGATTTATAAGATCAGTAGTAGGACTGTGATTTTGGGGACATACAACTGATGGCTGCACAATTATAAGTACAGATTATTGAACACGCTTATTTCATATTGCAGAACAACTAGATGTGCAGAGTGAGAGAGAGAAGAATTCAGGGAAAGATTAAGGAGACAGTGAAAGCCTTTATATCTCTTTTGATTATTTTGCCTGTCCACAGTCTAAGGATTAAGATTTTTTTTTTTTAAGTATCACCCAATTCAAACGCCTACTGGTGTACTAGTAGTGCTAATTACTTACTGTTTACTCTTACTGGTCTGTTCCACATAATGCCATAATTGAGTAAACATTGTTATCTGTTACTTACGCTGTTATAGGTTTTGTTAAGTTTATTTGTGTTTGTGTTTCTGATGCATTTGATATACTAGAGTTGAGCACTGAAAATACATAAAATGTAAATATTTCAACATGTGAATGTGTCTCTTATTATCTCTTTTTAAAAGCCAATTTTCTATTTGTCATTGGTTTGGTAGTATAAATGGTGTATTCCTAGTGAGTTGTTAAGGGCTATTTTTTTATTCATTTATATTGCATCTGGTAGTCTACAAGTTTATCAGTCCAGTAGATTACATGAATAGGGTGGTGGTGACTGCAGCAGCAGAGGTGGCCTGGGAGTGGAGTCAAATTCCCGGCCTAAATTATTGTCCCAGTCCGCCACTGGTTGTAGCTCAGCCACATATTGGAATGTTATTATGAATGAGCCATGGGGGTCAGGACTTCTGAAACCAAGCCTTGGTGGACTTCGAAGTATGCTTGAGATCATTGTCCTTTTGGAAGGTCCAATAACACCAAAGTTTCAGCTTTCTTACACATGGAATGGGTTTTCTTCAAAGATAATTGTTTGAATTCATCTTGGCAAAGCAAAGCATCAGAGTCCAGAGTCACCACGACGCATCACTGTAGACAGGGTGGACTTTCCTGCATACCTGCATTCTTTCTCCTCTAAACATGCCGCTGATTCATAGGCCCAAAAATGTAAAGTTTAGTTTAATCAGTCATAGAACAGAATTCCCAAACTTATGTCTTTTTATATGGTTGTTAGCATGTTGGAGTAAACCTTTCTTTGTGTTTTAGGGTCAGTAGCAGGGTACATCTTTGGGTGACCTTCAGTGTCCAGTATGCACTTTAGTGCATGGGGATAGCTTCGTCTTTCTGCCATGTCCAGGTAGTGTAGCCACAAGTGTTATCATTAAACTTAAGAAGTAGGCTTCCTACAGTATTTCTAGGAACATTTAGTACCTTTTCTTTTTTTATATTTTTGTCCTTGTTTGTGCAAGGCAATGATCTCTTCTCTTATGGACAAATCTCTTGACTAAGCCATTTCTGATTTAGAGTCAAGCACCTTTTTGATATGTTCTAAATCAAGTACACGCGAGACATCTAATCTGTGCTTGACACAACACCTGATTTACAAATTTGTGCTCTAGTGCAGGATTTTAATAACGGAGTTGAATAGTTCTGAATCAGCGGTAATCATTAAGAAGGGACATTTGTGTTGAATTTGGAGAAATCACTGTTAATACACATGTCAACAATACGCTGATTTTGACACAAAAAACTAATTTTCAATGGGGGTTGAATAATTTTGAGTGCAACTGTAAGTAGAAGAGCAAAGATGATTGTCTTCTTAAAACATTTAGGTTGTTTTAATAAAAAAAAAAAACCTTGAAACCTGGTAAAGGTTGAGTAATGTATGCCTCATTTTACTCTGTGTGTTTAAAATTACACATTATGTTTCAGAATTTGTTGTGCAATAAACTAAAGCTACAGTAAGAAAATAAACTAATGTGGTGTAACCCAGGGTTACTCCAGGTTTAAAATTGGATTTGAACCTTTAGGTAATCGATTTGCGCTCATGTCCACTGCCCAGAGACTGTTTAAAAGCAGTTAATGATTTAAGATAAATAAATTAAACAGGGTAAAGGGTGGTGTCTATGCATATTTAGTGTTGGACATTTTTGCCACATTTTGGTAATGCGACAAGACTTTGCAGAAGGTGGATACAGTTGGGTAAGTTTTTATTATTATTATTATTATTATTATTATTATTATGCACATAAGGTTTTTCCAGTATGAACTTGAGAGTATGAAACAATTACACAAAGAAATGAAAAAAAAAAAAACAGTGGCTGGCAAAATTAAAATGCAAATATAAAGTCTATGAGACATTCAATCGTCAGTGTCTAAACCAGTGATTCCCTTGTGGAGAATCCCTTGTCAGAAATGTGCAAGGCAGGAGGATCTCCAAGTTGAGGGTTAAGAAGGCACTGGTCATCTAATATGATTCTGCCATGTTAAAAAAAAGTAATAGAAGTCTTCACATTTTTTATTGCACTTTCTTTTCCACCTTGGCCAAAAGTAAAATCTTTTGCCATCTCTTGTCTTATGTGATGTTGCATGTTATGTAATTTTGACTTTTGATTTGGATCAATAAGGTAAGGACTTTTTGGCATTTTGATTAATTATAAAAAGGTTAAACAGTGGCATAGTGGTTAGCACTGTCGCCTTGCACTTCTGGATTCCTGCAGATGAAGTGATATAAATGATAAGTGAGTTAAAATATGGGGATCATAGAAAGCAGTCATTGGTAAAGTCTAGTGCTTGCCAATCAGTGCAAACTTGCAGTATAAAGTGTCCTGCCATAAAAACTTCCCTAAAAGGTTAAAGCATCATTTATTAATTCTATGCAACAGATTAGACAGCTCAGAAACTCTTATAAACTTGCCAATTATTCCTTAATTACTTATTACTTATTGTCTTTAAATATTTATTTTTCCATAAGACCTGTTATTTTTTCTCCTCTTAGAACTGCCATGGAGTGGAGAGTCCTGTGTTTGTGGTGTTGCCTTTACTTGGCATTAATTTACACCGGTGCAAACGGATGTTTAGAACAACAGTCTGTCTTTGATGGCGATAAAAGTAAAATACAGGCATTGAGCAAAGTGAACAGCGATTTTGCTTTCCGTCTGTACAAAATCGTTGTGTCTGGTGGTCAGTCCCAGAACGTGTTCTTCTCTCCACTGAGTGTGTCCACAGCACTGGCTGCACTGTCTTTAGGAGCAGGTGGCGAGACTCATCAACAGCTTTTCAGTGGCCTCGGCTTTAATGGTTCTGTTTTCACGAGTCAGGAGATGCATCTAGCTTTCCATGATCTCATGCAAAACCTCAATCAGAGGTCAGGGGTTGACCTGGATGTGGGCACTGCCATCTATGTGAATGACACCTTTAAACTGTATCCTGAATTTCTGGAGAACCTTAAACGTTTTTATCTCTCTGATGGCTTCTCTGTTGATTTTACAAAGACCACTGAGACCACTAATCAGATCAACAAATATTTAAATGAAAAAACACACGGCAAAATTAGCAATTTTATTGAAAATCTGGATTCAAGTACCATCATGAGTCTGCTCAGCTATATATATTTTAAAAGTAAGTTCATTCAGTTATGTTGGGTTCTCTCCATGGGAATTGATTATGTTTTCAATAACTATACAACATTTTTTCCCATTAAGGTAAATGGTCCATCCCATTTAACCCTGAAAACACTAGAGAAGACCAGTTCCATGTGGATAAAGAAACAACCGTTCCTGTTCAAATGATGTCTATGTGGGGATATTTCAACAGCTACTATGATCAGGAACTGTCTGTCAGAGTCCTTCGTCTAGATTATAAAGATTCATTCTCCATGATACTGGCTCTGCCTGATACAAACATTACCCATTTGGAAGAGACTTTGCGTCCACAGCACCTAACCAAGTGGCAAAAATTGATGTCAGTAAGGTAATTCTTAAGGTTGTTCTTTCACCAAGTACATTATTCGTTAAATAAAACATCTTTGTTCATCTGGTAATCTGTAAACTGTTTAGTTTCAGAGTGATTCTCAGACCTGTTGGACAGCAGCTGAGCTTATTGAATCTTTTTTTGTCTAGAAGCAAACACTAAGGGGTTTTGATTACTCACTTACTCACTTATCTTTTATACCGCTTTATACTGTATTTAGGGTCGCGGGGGCCTGGAGCCTGTCCCAGGAGACTTAGGGCACAAGGCGGGATACATCCTGGAAAGGGTGCCAATCCATCGCAGGGGGGTTTTGATTATGATATTTAATTAGTTTCTAAATGTTTTAAAATGAATATTGATTTAAGCCATTTATAATCAGATGCAGAGCTTTATTGCTCCTTTAGAAATGGAAATTAGTTTATTAGAAATTAGTAATATTCTTTGAGTTCCATAGCATATTTTATTGACCATACATCACCTTACATTTTGCTTCATCATTTGTTTATGTAATATCTACAGTATGCACATCAATAATTCAGAAAAAGTACATAAAATAACTTATTTACAATATGTATTTTAATTTAGAAATATACAAAATGTTATCAACTGACTATTATCCAATTTAAAACAAATTTCTTTACATTTCTCTTTCTCTAGCGAGCACAGAATCTATCTCCCTAAACTGTCCCTTAAAACTTCATATTCTCTAATCAACATTCTGGCTGGAATGGGGTGTAAGGATATGTTCACAGCTAAAGCTAACTTCTCAGGGATTTCTGATAAAAATCTGTTAGTTTCTGAGGTAAGAACATTACTTATACTGAATGTAGCAGATGTGTCGTAGTCAGTGTTGGGTGTAACGTGATACAAAGTGATATTAGAATACTCGGATTACTTTTTTGATGTAACGAGTAATCTAATGCTTTAAGCCCTCAGTTATTTAGTTACTTTTTCAAAAATGTAATACATTGTTCCGATTCCCAATCCGTTATTGTGTGTGTGTGTGAAAGTTATCCTACAAGCCCCGCCCCCTTTGTTATTCCTGATGTTATACCCCTATCTCATTTATGTGGTTTGACTGTGCAAGGTCCAAAAAGATGGAAACCTAATCACAGCGCCAAAACTCGCGTAGGTGAGATAGGGGTATTAGTAGTTAATAGATTATGGGACAAACTTTGCTGAGTGATGATGGTAGAATAATTATAAAGGTCTTGACTAAAACAACATGCATGAGGAATCACAAGAGAGTTTTAATTTTCTGCAATGGAAAAGTACTCAAACTAGTTACTTTAATCAGAAAGTAACGCTGTAATGTAACTGATTACTTTTTAATGACAGTAATTTTGTAATGTAATTAGTTACTTTAAAAAGTCACGTCCCCCAACACTGGTCATAATAAATGTTGCTAATGCTTTAATTTAATCAAAAGGCATTGCATTAATGTAGTTATTCACTGTGTGTTTTAGCTAGATGTGGAAAAACAGCTAGGAAATGTAAAGATTAGACTCACTACCCTCTTTTTTTGTCCTCAGGTTGTACATAAAGCTACTTTAGATGTGGATGAGGCCGGAACCGAAGCAACAGCGGTGACTGAGATAGAAATAATCGTGGGTTCTTCTGGACGAACTGTAACACTGAAATTTGATCGCCCATTTATGAGCTTTATAGTTGACCAAAAAACAAACAATGTCCTCTTCATGGGGAAAATTGTAAATCCAGCTAATTCCAGGGTCAAACAGCAATAAATGTTTCTCTCCATCTACAGTCCCTTGCAATAGTATTTATATCCCTTGAACTTTTCCACATTCTGTCACGTTACACCCACCAATGTTCCTGTTTTTTGTTTGTTTGTTTGTTTTTTTTAACAAATTTGAAAAGTGCATTTTTATTCAGCACCCTTTATTCTGATACCCCTAACTAAAATCCAGTGAAAACAATTGCCTTCAGAAGTTACCTAAGTAGTAAATAGAGTCCACCTGTATGTAATTTAATCTCAGTACAAATGCACATGTTCTGTGAAGCCCTCAGAAGTTTGTAAGAGAACATTAGTG
Source organism: Clarias gariepinus (assembly GCF_024256425.1). Taxonomy (NCBI): domain Eukaryota; kingdom Metazoa; phylum Chordata; class Actinopteri; order Siluriformes; family Clariidae; genus Clarias; species Clarias gariepinus. Next base: position 22,707,010 of record NC_071120.1, read on the forward strand.
AACAAACAGCATCACAAAGTTCATGGAAAACACCAGGTCAGGGATAAAGTTGTGGAGAAGTTTAAAGCAAGGTTAGGTTATAAAAAAATATCCAATCTTTGTACATATAAAAAATATAATGAATATGGCAAAACAGCAAACCTATTAAGACATGGCCATCCACCTAAACTGACACACCGGGAGGAGAGCATTAATCAGAGAAGCAGCCAAGAGGCCCATGGTCATCCTGGAGAAGCTGCAGGTGGGAGAATCGGTTCACAGGACAACTATTAGTCATGCTCTCCACAAATCTGACCTTAAAGGAAGATTGGCAAGAAGAAAACCATAAGAATTCTTGTCTGCAGTTTCACATGGTTTGTCACAAAGTGCAAATGGGGCTTTACAATTATGTGCAACTCTGTGTTTGTCTATCACATACAATCCCAATAAAGTACATTAATGTTTGTGGTTGTAATGTGGAAAAGTTTAAGGGGTATGAATGCTTTTCCAAGGCATTGTCGTTTTCTAGTTTAGCATACAGGGTTGAAGTGATAAAAAAGGGGCTATTAAATTCAATTCAGATTTATTTGCATAGCACTTTTAACAATGGATTTTGTCACCAAACAGCTTTATAGAAATAAACATTTTGGGTATAAATTAAAAAATGCATCATTCCTAAACTTTGTCAGTTTTGCCCTAATGGGCAAGCTCGAGGTGACAATGCAAAGGAACTCCCTGAGAGACCATGAGGAAGAAACCTTGAAAGGAACCAGTTTCAAAAGGAAACCCTTCCTCATTTAGAGGGCAGAAGGTGTCAGAGCCACTGGTATCTCAGGAGTGCCATGTGCAGACAGAGAGAGAGAGAGAGACTATGCATTAGGGGGCCTTACTACAAAAATATGAAAAACCAGATATATAAATGCATATGTTATTTTGATTTCAATAGGGAAATAAAATCTATATTGCAAGCAAAGTTTCAAGTTTTGCAGTTGTTCTTTTTTAAATAAATAAATAAATGACATATTAGAAATGGCAGATAAGTGCTTATACACTACCAGTCCATTAGTTCTTTGGGTATTTGCTAAGGATTTAAAATAGCGGCATATGTAAAAATGCTTTGTACTGTGGGTAGTTGCACAGGTCACAAGAGCATCAGTGAAAACAATGTGTGTATATAAACTGAATTTTATTTCATTTCTATAATTACTTTTCATTTTTAACTCCTTTAGTTAAACCTTTAGAGTACTGGTTACATTCAGTTTATTCAATCGAGTCCATCAGTGTGGGGGAAAAATATAAGTAATCAATTAAACGTTTTAATAGGATGCCCTAATTAAAGACGAATATTTTTTGGGAAAAAAAGAAAACTTGTTAAGATATGTTTATTTTTTTAAACTGCTAACATGAAATATCTTTCAAAATTAGTTAGTCTATTTTGTTTGTTAACGCCAGGTTGGCCCTGCGATGTATTAGCACCCTGTCCTGGGTGTACCCCACCTTGTGCCTTAAGTCTTTGAGATAGACTCCAGGCCCTTCGTAACCCTGTATAAAGGATAAAGCAGATTGTGAGTGAGTAAATAAATAAGTGAATGAGTGTCATATTAGTTGTGTTGAGCTATTATTTTACTGATGTATTACAAAACAGTTGCAAAGTTAGTAATTTTGGCCAAAAAAAACTATTTGTGCAAAAAAGTATAACAGTATGTGGAAGAGCAAATACAGCAAAGTAAGTGATCATTGTTGTCTTATACCATAACATTTAGGTTGTTTTACTAAATGAATTCTTGAAACCTGGTAAATGTTAAGGAATTTATGCCTTACTTTACTCTATGTGTTTAAAACCACACATTATTTCAGAATGTGTTAATACAATGTACTAAAGCTGGGAAAGTAACCTGAGTTGTGTAACTTAGATTTACTCCAAGTTCAAAATCGGGTTTGAACTTAACCTTCAGGTAATCAATATGCACTCATGTCCACTGCCCAGAGTCTGTTTTGAAATCAGTTAATAATTTAGGATTGACAGTAAATGAACAGGGTGAAGGGTGGGGTCTATGCATATTTACTGTTGTACATTTTGCCCACATTTTGACAACACCACAAGACTTTGCAGAAGGTGAATACAATTGGGTGAGCTTTTATTATTATTATTTTTTTTCCACATAAGGTTTTTGCAGTATGAAAATGAGAGTATAAGACTTCATTAAAGTTTAAATGGAAAAAAATATATACAGTGGTTAGCAAAATACAAATGCTAATTCAAATATATCAGACATTTAATCATCAATGTCTAAACCAGTCATTCTCAACCCTGGTCCTGGAGAATCCCTTGTCAGAAAAGGCATATTGTATATTTGCATATTTGTTAAATCAAATGTGCTAGAAGCTGGAAAAACACTAAAGGTTCAGGGCAGGGGGAACTCCAGTGTATGTGATTTTGACTTTTGATTTGGATCAATAAGGTACCCAATGGAATTTTTTTTTTTTGCATTTTAAGAAATTTAAAAATTGGCTGTTAAAATATTGAAGGTGGAACGGTGGCATAGTGGTTTGCACAGTCACCGAGTTCTGAGTTCAATTGCTGCAGGATAAACTGATAAAGATGATGAGTAAGTTTAAATATGGAGATTCTTTTTGAGCAAAGTGAACAGCGATTTTGCTTTCCGTCTGTACAAAATCGTTGTGTCTGGTGGTCAGTCCCAGAACGTGTTCTTCTCTCCACTGAGTGTGTCCACAGCACTGGCTGCACTGTCTTTAGGAGCAGGTGGCGAGACTCATCAACAGCTTTTCAGTGGCCTCGGCTTTAATGGTTCTGTTTTTACGAGTCAGGGGATGCATCTAGCTTTCCATGATCTCATGCAAAACCTCAATCAGAGGTCAGGGGTTGACCTGGATGTGGGCACTGCCCTCTATATCCATGACACCTTTAAAACTTATCCAGAATTTCTGGAGAATCTTAAACTTTTTTATCTCTCTGATGGCTCCTCTGTTGATTTTACAAAGACAACTGAGACCATAAATCAGATCAACACATATGTAAGTGAAAAAACACACGGCAAAATCAGCAAATTCATTCAAAACCTAAGTCCAGGTACCATCATGTGTCTGCTCAGCTATATATATTTCAAAGGTAAGATCATTTAGTTATGTTGTGTTCTCTCCATGGGAATTGATTGTTTCATAATAACATTTTTCCTATTAAGGTAAATGGTCCATCCCATTTAACCCCCGAATGACTAGAGAAGACCAGTTCCATGTGGATAAAGAGACAACTGTTCCAGTTCAAATGATGTTTGTGGATGATTATTTTTACAGCTACTATGATCATCAACTGTCTGTCAGAGTCCTTCGTCTCAATTATAAGGATTCATTCTCCATGATTCTGGCTCTGCCTTATACAAACATTACTCATTTAGAGGAGACTTTGCATCCATACCACCTAACCAAGTGGCAAATATTTATGTCAGAAAGGTAATTGTGACTTTGTACCATTTTACTGAGTGCATAATTGGTTCACTAAAACATCTTTGTTTTACTCTCAGTGACTCTCAGATCTGATGGACACCTATTTAAAAAAAAAAAAAAATCTTTATTTACTGCTCCATTGTGAATGAAAATTAATATTCTATGAGGTTCCATAGCATATTTTATTGACACACATCACATTATATTTTCCTTTGTGGTTAGTTTATGTAATATCTACAGTACATTATGCACATCAATTATTTAGAAAAAGTACCTAAAATTACTTAATTACAAAATGTATTTAGATAAAGAAATATTCAAAATGTTACCAACTGACCATTATCCAACTTGAAACTAATTTATTTGACGTTTCTCTTTCTCTAGGAAGTACAATGTCTTTCTCCCTAAACTGACCCTAAAAACTTCTTATACCATGAAAGCCCTTCTGGCTAAAATGGGATTTAAGGATATGTTCACAGATGAAGCTAACTTCTCTGGGATTTCTGATGGAAATCTATCAGTTTCTGAGGTAAGAACATTAAATATACTGAATGTATAACAGATGCGTCATGATGGATGTTGCTGATGCTTTTATTTAATTAACGTACATTGCATGAATGTCATTATCCACCATAACCCCATTTGCATTTTTTGGGGGGTCCTCAGGTTATACATAAAGCCACTCTAGATGTGGATGAAGTTGGAACTGAAGCAACAGCAGTGACTGGGATATTTGGTTTAGGTTCTGCTCCACTTTTTCCTGAAACACTGCAGTTTAATCGCCCATTTATGATGTTTATAGTCAACCAAAAAACAAACGATGTCCTCTTCATGGGGAAAATTGTAAATCCAGCTATTTCCGAGGTCAACCAGTAATAAACCTATCTCTGCAGCAAGGTTTCTAATCTAGTATACAGTGTTAAAGTAATAGAAGACGCGCTATCTAATTTTAATGCAATACAAATTTAGTTGTGTAGCACTTTTAACAACGAATTTTGTCACCAAGCAGCTTTACAGAAATAAAAATTCTGGATTAAGCGTATAATTTTTAAGTTCTATTAGTTAGTTCCTTCTAATAGAAGGAACCTTCAAAGAACCAGGTTCAAAAGGAAACCATCCACATTTGGGTGAAACCAGCATGATTATAAAGAAATGTCCTCTGAAACTTTATTCTTCTTCAGTCCTAAAACTATTCAAGCAATTGCAGTTACAAGCTGTTGTAGAAAAAAAAAAAACTAAAAATAATAAGTGGTATTATTTTAAATGGGGAAATAAATCTATATTGCAAAAAGTTTTTGTGCATTGCAATCTTTTTTTATTATTATTTTTAAATATTAGGAATGTTAGGTAAGTGCTTACAGTATGCATTATCAGTCAGTTAGTTCTTTAGGTATTTTGCTTAGGATTCAAAAGAACTGCATAGGTAAAAATACTTTGTATCATAGGTAGTTTCAGGAGCACCAGAGAAAACAATGTGCAGATTGAATTTAATTCCATTTTAATAATAGCTTTTAATTCTTAACTCCTTTATTCAAAACATCGGAGTACTGGTTACGTTTAGTTCATTCAATCGATGTCCTCAATGTGGGGGAAAAACTGTAAGGGATGTCGATTTATCATCTGCTGATGACCTTCTCATTCAACAATTCGATTTTATTTGTATAGCACTTTTAACAATTGTCATTGATGCAAAGCAGCTTTACATAATGCTTTGAAGAAATTATGAAAGTTTGTATGAAATGTGAATGTGGATGAGATCTCCAACCAGAAGTGGGGCACCAGGACGAGTCAGACATGTCCAGGGCGCAGAAGAGGTCTGGATCACTGGCAGCTCAGCACATTTATTTCTGAATATACATAAATAAGCCATGAGACCTTTACAGACTGTACCGCAATTAACTGTTTTAATAGGATGGCATAAAAAAGACACATATAATTAAGGAAAAAAAACTCTTGGTGAGATAAGTTTCACTAAAATGCTAACATGAACTGGCTTTAAAACTTAGAGACTGTTTTGTTTGCTAATGCCAGATTGGAGTAGCATCCAGTGACTAATGTATTTGACTAGGATGCAAGTCAAATTCTACCTGCAATAATTACAATACGATTTTAATTATTGCTTATTTACATAATACTTTAGTTCTGATAATGCATCAAATTAAAACATATTCCATGTTTGAAAGTATAACCAGAAGTAAAATTTAAGCATAATAAAACAACTGTGGTATCGCCAGCCTGAACCTTCATGTTAACCATAGTTAAACATGAAAAGATAGCTTTAACGCTAATGTGTAGCATAAGAAGGTCACAGCAGAAGACAAATCAGCTGTAAAGCTGTTAGATAGGGCACGGTAGCTCAGGGTTTCCCCCTACAGTCCAAAGACATCTGTTGCAGGTGAATAGGGTTTAACGAACTGTCAGTATTGTATGATTGGGTGCTTGTGTGTGTCTAAGGCCTCCATATTAGGATAGGCTCCAGGTACCTCGTCCTCCTACACAGGATAAGCAGTATGCTTTTATATATACCATTTTAAATTCTAAGATTACACATGTATATACATACATCAAAAAGATTATTATTATTTTTTTTTTTTTAGGATTTAAATCATGTTAAGTCACATTTATTTATCTACTCATCATTCACTTTTGCACTTGCTGTCACTTTTTTATGGATACAACTCATTGCACATCTCAATCCACCAAGATTCATCTTTATCCACATATACAGTATTTGCACTAATTCATTTAATTATATATATATATATATATATATATATATATATATATATATATATATATATATATAGCTTCTATATATATACTTTATATAGTTTTTTTTATTCATTTGTGACTACACCATACACGATTGCCAATCTATAAATGCAAAACGTTTATGGTCTATTATTGTTATCTATTTATTCTGGAAGAATTTCTAAAATGGGATTTAAGGATATGTTCTCATTTACAATAACACTGACTTCTCTGGGGTTTGGAAAAAGCTGTTCGTTTTGGAGGTAAGAAAATTACTTATAGAAAATGTATGAGATGTGCCTGTGAAGGCTGTTACCACGGTGGCCGAGAATTGCAAAACATAATAACAAAACAGAAAACAGAAAACACAACAACATATCCAGATAGAAAATACCAAACGAGAAAACACAACGACAATTGAGTCAAACCGGAAACGGTAGGTATAGTTTGCGAATGAAATTCATATCGCTGATTGGATGAGACATCTGTCACTCAAGACATACAAGCAGTACTATTAAGTGAAGTCCGAATAATTTTTAAAGCACATTTAACACAACTTAGTTGACCAAAGTAATATATATAATCCTAAAATACTGAAAGGAATCCTTAAATAAAAATACATCTAAATGTCCGTGAAACTGCAGTACTTCCTGTGTATTTTGAGTGACAGATGTCTTGTCCAATCAGCGGTAAAAATCAACATGCCTATGTGTGGTTTGCGAATTAAATTCTTATTGCTGATCTTTAGTGGCAGATTTCTCGTCCAATCAGCCGTAAGAATGTCATTTGCAAACCACACCCTTTTTTGGCTTGTTGATGCTTACCTCTGATTGGACGAGACATCAGTCACTCAAAATATAATACGTACATATGAAGTACTGCAGCCACACGGATGTATTTAGATGTATTTTCATTTAAGGATGCTTGATGGGGTTTTGCAAATGCATTCGATGATACTGTTCTTGCAAGAAATGTTCCTGAACAGCTGACCTTCATGTCTTAAAATATCAACTGACTGCTGCTGTTGTTACTGAATTACCTAATGCTGTATGTTATTTTATAGTTTAAAAAATAATAATCCAGTATTGTAGAAAATAAATCCAAACTTGTGTCTAAACTTTTGACTGGTACTGTATACTGCAAGAAAGGTGAATGCAATATCTAAGTACAATATGTAAACCTGCGTGACAGATTCGTTTAGGTAGTCAGGTGTGTGTTGGATTGGGCATAACTGCAAAGGTTCCAGTTTAAAACATTTGGCTACATCATTACTTTCCCTTTTATATCCTCAAAGCACTTTTAAAGTTCAGTTTATCTAATCATATTAATCAGTGTATTTGTAATAATAATAATAACTACTATTATTATTATTACTATTATTATTATTATTATCACAAGTCATGTCATCTGCTGTGACCTTCTACTGTCTACTCAAAATCCTTATCGCTGTATCTGTTTATGTCTAAGCCAGAATAACCGCACTCTTTATCATGCCATATAGTTTAAATAACAACATATCCCAAGCGGTTTTATTGTTTACATAACACAAACTATCATGGCTATTATTAATCAAATTTACAGACTGTGTACAGTAACGTGTCAGTGTTAGTGAGCTCGGTGCTAGAGAAGAGAGTGCTGTCTGCTCAGCAAAATGTAAATTTCATTATATGTTTTTTTTTTCTTTTTTTAAGCACAAAGTTAATTAAACATCTAAAATACAATCCCTTATCTACATACAATATATCTTATTTTGCATTCTACATTAAACACAAAACTGCTTCATTTAGTATATTAGACCAAATCAGGATTTAAGTTTCTTGGTCTTAAGCAGAGCACTGTTTCCTTGCACCTCCAGGGCCCGGGTTCGATTCCCGTCTTTGTGTGCATGGAGTTTGCATGTTCTCCCCGTACTTGGTGGGTTTCCTCCGGGTACTTCGGTTTCCCCCCACATTCCAAAGACATGTAGGTAAAGTTAATTGACGTTCTCAAATGGCCCGTAGTGTGTGAATGGGTGTGTGTGTGTGTGCTCTGCGATGGATTGGCACCCTGTCCAGGGTGTACTCTGCCTTGTGCCCTAAGCCTCCTGGGATATTCTCCAGGTCCCTGCGGCCCTGAATACAGGATAAAGCGGTATAGATGATGAGTGAGCGAGTGTTTAATCTGCTTAGGCAGATTATGTCTGTGCTTTGTTCCTTTTGACCAACAGATGGCACCAAGTTGACACCATTACATCAGCTGTTTATGATTTCTCTCTCATCATCTATACTGTTTTATCCTGCATACAGGGTTACAGGGGGCCTGAAGCCTGCCCCAAGAGAGGGTATGAGGGTATGGTAAATCCCTGCACAGGGTGCCATCCATCCACACATTGCAATCTGCATGTCTTTGAAACATGCAAACTCCACGCACACTGACCCTGTGGGGGAATCGAACCTGACCAGAAATCGAACCCGGACCCTCGAGGTGCAAGGCAACAATGCTATCCACTAAGTCACTGTGCCGCCCGCTGTTTATGATATAGTATGTAAAGCTGCAGTAATGTATTGTGCAGTAATTTTATATCTACTGTATATTAAGCTTCATTCGTGAAAGTCTTTCCAAAAAAATCTAAAAACATCATGACAATTTCTTCCTCCCAAATAAATGTAGCACTAAAAGATGCATTCCTTCTGTCGGGTTAGTACAAAGGGGCCATTATTTTAGCTGCATCCCAAATTTAACTGTTAAAACATTCCCATAAGTATATAGTATATATATATATATATATATATATATATATATATATATATAAACATACACCACATCACAAGAGATTTGATATAATATAAATATTTATTTCTTCCCTTTTATATAATATCCTATCTTTACATGCATGATAAACAATTTCATTAGGTGGGAAAAAAAAAGAAAAAGAAAAAAAAAAAAAAAAGAGTTCAGTAAATTCAAGACCAACATACACAGCGAGACGTGTACGGGAAGGAATTCATGTTACGCAGCTTTCCTTAATGTTTAACAGCCTACTTATTAGATAACAGGGTAGGCTGGATTTCTTTTTCAAATGAATTATTTGATTATTTAGAGCTATTCTGCATCAAGTGGAAAATCACTTAAAACACTGTGTAACAGCTTCTACCTAGATTTCCAGGAAATAATGTTTAAAAAGCCTTCTTTAGAAGAAGGGCAGGCCACTTTACTATCTTTTCTCCGCCTGATTAAAAATGACAATCAGCCTACTAAAAGGTTGAAGCCATTTTGTATTTTATAATTTTATTTTTTTTAAGGAAAGCCTCTTCAAGACCGTCATGAGACTTATTGTGGTTTTCTTCTTCTTCTTCTTCTTCTTACGAATAGGGCAGAAAGGAGATATAGGTAAATGAAGGTCTGGCTACTGTTGGCAGTTTTCCTGAGACTCAGCAGCAAAGAGCGAATACTTCAACCGAGCACGCAATGCGAAATCTACCGCAGAGATGACAGGGGTTTGTACAAATACAGCAAACTGAGCAGGCAGGCCTCAAGTCTTCTCTATATACAGCTGCAGTTATATACAACAGGGCACATCACAGATCATATGGACGAGCAGTGGTCAGCTCACATTCAATGCACGATGGCCAAATTTCACAGTTGCTGTGTCAATTTTTTTTTTTTTCATCTCAGATTAGTTCGGACCACAGCTCAAATGGAACATTTCAGCAAGGGCATCCAAGTACACTCAGGGTCACAAAGCAACGCTGAAAATGCATACGGATTCCCTTTATCATTCCATAGCTTCAGCTCATGCATAGTAAGACCAATACAGACTATACAAAGGCTACATTATATCATTTAGGCTTATTCATATCTGCACAATTATGAAAATATTAAAATCACAACTAGAGTTTTAGAAAATACCATCACTGACTCTACTTTGGTAGAAAGGAACATCATGACGTCTATAAATCATATAGTGTGGCTTTTTCGGTACATACAGCGAATCACTTGTAAGGTGAGCGTACGGCTGTGTTTTTGTGTTTTCTAAATCCAATGTCGTGTTTGATATGTTCAAGCATCAAGTCGTTTTATGCACGAGTTCAGTTTCCCTTGCACAGTTTTTACAATTTTGTACGAATGAAAAAGGCAGATTCAATGGCTGAATAGTGACCTGATATTGGACCTGAGCTCTGGGATCATACACATCTCCGGTCCTGATCAGACAGTGTTTACTTTTGGTTTAGTCTTTCTATTCTTCCTTCTTGACAGTGCTGTTCGTCACAGGGCAGTGTACACAACCCGGAGGTGATCTTCTGCATACTTGAGCCCGCAGTAATTAACAGGGGAGAGAGTATGCATGCCATTCTTTCTACTTAGTAATCACTATCAGTCTAGCACTCTGGATGGTTGTGGTATGTTTGGGTATCGAAAACATGATTTTTTTCTCTTCTTTATGCTTTTCTGTTTCACCATTCAAGAGACCATCTATTTACATTTGTACAGTACTGTACAAAAGTCTTGCGCCGCCTCTTGATTATTCATATTTTGCTCCCGAAAAGCCAGAATTTCTTGTATTTTTTAATGCACTCTTGAGGCTTCCTGAATGATCTTTTGGCTCTCGCTTTCAGTCCAGTTCCTGTACCTGCCTAGTTTCAGAGGAATGTTTTCAGTTTGTTAAGCCACTCAGTGACCTATGGATCACTCAATCATAAAAAAACTTTAGGCATAAACCAGTGAGAAACTGGTGCAGATGAAGACATGATCAGGCCGGTGATTAGTATACTAGTGATGCTGAATGCTGAGTGGTTGGAACAGATAAGAGGGGAAATGAGGTTGCTGCCAAGGTTGTTGCACAAACAACCAGTATCTTTAGACTCCTTGCAGCCTGAAGCAGTAAAACTTTTATTTTTATTTCTTTACATCATTTAATTTAATTTAATATGAAGAACTGAGGGATGACGCAAGACCTTTGAACAGTAGTGTATCTTTGGCAGATGGATTTGTCCAATGCAACAGAAGAGTTATACAAATTCACAAACGGATCAGTAGTAGAGGCATACCCATTGATCGACTCTTGTTTTAAATATATATTCATCTTCAGTATGCACTTTATTCTTGTTATGGTTAATTGGTGAACATTGGAAAACTGGACATTGTAGGATACCGAGCACACACATGCACACTAAGAATAATTTAGTGTCTATTTATTGGCTTGTTTTTGGGCGGTCAGAAGAAACTGAAGGAATCTCAAAGAAAAACTGTGTGAAACTCCACACAGTGCCTCAAGCACAGGACAGAACCTGGGACCTAAAGCTACCCGCTTCACTTTTTTTTTTTGCATAAATGACTGTATGAAACTTCAATATGAGCCCAGAGCTGGTTCCAATAAACCCCACCTTGCACTTGGAGGGCACAGATAAATAATGAACGTGCAAAGTATAAAGCCTTTCAGCTTAAGGAAACCTTCCAGTTAAGAATCCAGAATGAAATCGGATACAAGGATTAGATTTGGGAACTGATTTGCAACGCGAGAGGATGGTGTGGAAAACAGGAAACTGACATGCAGTCTGTGTTTTATACTGATTCGTGCATATACTGTAAAGGCCATGGTACACTGGTAACTTCTGAAAGTGCACAATTTCAACAAGGCTAGGGAGAGCAAAAGGTTATGTGAAAAAGAAGTCAATAAGATAAATCATTAACACATCATAAAATCAATAAATCTTAAATAAATAAATAAAACAAAGACATACTGCTAGAAAAACGCCGTCTGCATATTTTTCCTTCAAAGGTAGACTGTAAGTACTAGAAGAAACACTCAATCCATGCAGGACAGAGTATGTGTGTACAGGGCTATAGCTGTTTCTGTATTGTTTAAAGGCAAATCATTCGTTTAGGCGGATATGTTAAAACTCATTTCCAGTTTCTACACACACAACGTAACAGTCAATAAACGGAACAACGGATGGAGAGGAAGGTTGAAAATGCGAAGCGACTAGGACCACCGAAGCTGTCCTTGCTGACTATGTGTGAAGTCAAATCCAATGCAGACCGACTCCTCTTCTCCTCTTCCCTCCTTGAACCTCCCAGCTCCCGTCCTCTTTTTCATGGAGATGGGATTTGCCCTCGACGTAAGATTGTGGATGTGTTTTAAACGTGATTGTGCACGGACAGTCCTGGTTCAGTTGTAGCTTTTTTGTAGGTCGAGATGAAGATGAAGTGTGGAGTCGTCAAACAGAGGGTTCTTCACCTCCATCTCGCCAGTCTAAAAAGAGAGACGAAGCGAGATTCAGCAAGACAAAATGACACTGTAGGCGGGACTAGATTCTGATTTAGGGAGACATGCCCTATGTTAGACCACCTTGAAAGATATAGATACACACATATGCACAAACACACACAGAACTGCTGCTTACTGGGGCAAGTCCAGGGCATTCGTACACAGTGAAATCTCCATCCTCGTTCTCCTCATCAGAGGTAGCTGCTGATTCAGCGATCTTGGGTTCATCTCTTTGCCTGAAAAGAACAAACAACATACTTTTACATTATTCAGAAGCCCTTTGCGTGTGAAAAATAATGCATATTATGAAGTACGAGTTCCGACAATTTCTGTTTACACCACAGCAGAGTTGAATTCCTGAATCTAATTGGCCAGAAGAAGAAGTCAACAGTATTTCAATGCACATCTGAACGTTAAGGGCTGTACACTGGCAACTTGGTGTAGAGCCCATGGTGTGGGATTTGAACCTGGGACCTTCTAGTCAGTAGTACAATGCCTCAACCACTGAACTGTCCCTGCCTTTATGGATGACAGGTTCATGCACTAGATATACAGTACTAAGCACTTTCTAACAGTCACAGGTGAGCAGAAAGTCTTTCAAAGAAGAGGAACAAGCATGAAAGGTTTTCACTGTCATGATGTATCTATCTAGTTAACTATCTAGACGTGTCTTAAACAGTTATATTTCTTACATGTTGTAAGGTAAAGTAGTAAAAAACTACTAAGCTAAACTACTAATCTAATATGCATTGAAAGTACTTTATGCAACAGGTCTTTAAAATCAGAAGCAGAGCTGGTTGCAGTTAATGACGAGAACAACCTTTTCACAATTGGGAAAGGGGAAGAAGAAAAAGATAAAGAGAGAGAGATAGAGAGAGAGAGAGAGAGAGAGATTTACTATGAAAAAGGATGCTGTGAGCTAATAAAAGCCCTGTACATTATATACCTAAATAAACTTGAAGGTGAGTACTTTTATACTCAAATAAAATGAACAAACCAATAAATTTTCTCCATACGATATAAAATTAAGTAGAGCTTTCCTTTTTGTTATAGTACGAAGCCCCTAGATAAACAAAGCAGGAGAAAAAACGGCAGAAAAATGTCATTTTTGGGTTATAATGCAAAACATGACTTGTTTTTTTCTTCTGCCATTTTTTACTCTTCCTTTGTGCCCTTAGAGACTCTGTAGTAGGTTTTCTAAGATAATTATGAAAAAAAAGATGCCGCTGATTATCAATGCGGGAATGAATGGCGCATTGTCCAAGTGCAAGTTGATCTTGAAGCTAAACTATTTGCTTTGGGTGAAAGCGCCATCTAGCGATCATTGTGTGTCAGCAGCAGCTTCCCATTCAAAACAATAGGCGGTCAAATGACCGCTGAACCGCGTTATTAGTAGGTCACACTGGCGCGGCGCTTCTAGTGTTAACTCAAGCACAGGCGTCACTGTAGGACTTCTCCTTTTACTTGAGTGATATTTGCCCTAGAGGATCTCGACTTTTACTCAAGCACAGGATTTATGTGCTTTGTGTACCACCTCTGCTCATCGATTCAATTCAAGCAAGTCGATCAAGCAAAGTAATACACTTTTGATCATGTTGTTATACCAAAAACAAACAAACAAACAAACAAAAATCGCTTTCATGGTAACAGCCTTCTGCCTTGCACCTGGTGCACATGGGGACAGTGGAGGATTTATGAAACACAGAATATAAGAGAAGCAACCAAAATACCATATAAAGGATATGATTAGATGAATATAAATGCGAGATGAAATACGAGGTAGTGCAGCTGGGCTGGTGATGTACTGTAGATCTACTTACTTAAGCGACAACATCTGCTGTTTCTGGTGCTGATAGTGGTACATCTGAGCACTCTGGGCCAGGTTCTTATCTCCGCACTAAAACACCAATGTGAGAATGAAAAACAAAAATCAACAAATCTGTTCAAAGTTGCCAAATGCACATACATGTGATTGGATGTGGGGTTTTTTTTTCCACTCACAGCTGCGCTATCGTACGAATGGGGGCTCATCACCCCGAAGGCTGGGTAGTCCACTTTCTGCGCCAGACGAGTTCCTCTCTGCATCCTGTCACAGGAAACACAATGCGAGCAGCTCATTTAGTTGGATTTGTACAATTACAGTTCTGACTGATCTAATCAGTCACGCTTGGCTCCGTTAAAAACAAATGATGCTGTTTTGTGGATGCTCATTTGCGAGCCTCATGTGAGTGAGGACTAAGGTCTTACCTCACCCAGCACACTCCAACCAAAACCAAAGTGACTGAAGCCAGCAGAAGACAGACTCCTGCTGTAACTGAGGGAAGGAAAGAACATGAGAGAGAGAGAGAGAGAGAGAAAGAGAAGAAGAGAGAGAGAGAAACAGGTCACTGGTTACTAATATGCACAGACATTCTTACTCCTTTTGAGTGCACAGAATGGTGTGTGAACAAATCTGTGTGTGATTCATTAGACTACTGTACAGAACAAAACGAGCCACGATCTGTGTATCCCGCCCACTAAATCCCACCCACTAATTTACATAATAGCATCTTCATGTAATATACACAGGGTCACTACTTTTCAACTGAGGAAGAGCTAATTCAATAATTTATTATATATTTTCTTTACTTCACTGATTTTATATATATTTATATATATATCATATCATATATAAAATATCACACTTTGCTACCATCACATCACCACCCCAGGAAGTAGGATATACCGATATAAGAGTGGTCTTCAGATGGGTAGGGCACAATGAGTGGAGCGCTCTGCATGGCTGATATCAGAGGACTGACAGTGTTGGGACTGGGGCTGGTGGCACTGGAGCTGGTGGTAGTGGACAGCGTGGTCAGAGTGTGTGTCACAGGCTGTCCAACTACATCGTAGCTGGCTGAGGATTCCGCTCTGTGGTGACTTCTCGGCTGTGACGAGTCATCTTTGACCGGAGGGGCAGCCTGAGAGGGTGCTAAAGGGCAATGCAAGGGTGTTAGCAGGGACATACTGTATTATTATGAAAATTCACATCTTGTGTGTAATCATTTTTAGACATTCAGAGGAGTCAAACACAAAACAGGAGTAAAATACATGGCTTGTTTTTTGTCATTATTCTTTTTTATATAGGCTGGGGTCTAAACAAGCGTGAGCCCGTATAAGAATATACCCTGTCCTGGTTTGTTGCTTAGCTCTGCGGTTCTCTGGCAGGGTGTGGTTCTTATATTTTTATAAATAGAGAAATACATAGGCATTATTATACACATTTTGAGGAGGAGAGGTGGAGCATTTATTAACAGACACTCTTTGTGGAAGAACTTAGACCTATGATTACTTGCTATAGAAATAGTTAAATCTGGGACTTTTAAAATAAGTTGGTGATTTGATTATTATAAAATCCAACCTGTCATTTTAAAGTTATTAAATTCTTAGCATACTTGGCATGTGTCAAATGAACGAGTGTAATCCAAACATCACTAGATTCAAATCCCCTTATTCAGTAATACTATTTGCCATAATGTTTCGTTAAATAGTCAGATTATTTTTATAAGTACATCTAACCTGTGGAATTTATTTCACAATTACTGATTCAGATTCACTGAAAGAAAAAAATCTTTAAATACACAGTATATATACAATACAAATACAAGCCAGCACCAAATCATCATAGAAAAGACATGAGTTTGTATAGCTTATTCTTACAATCTGAAATTTCTTAAATCGGTTAGTTTTAACATGCTTCACTTTGTCAGTGGTTTCTTGATTCAACAGGTCTGGCTGTGATCAGGCTTGGGCGTGGCAAGAGAAATTTAACTTAGCTTTACAAAGAAATGTGTTGAGTAATCTTAGTACCATGAAGTATAATTACTTTTTCATATTTGGCCAGGTAGGTTTGGGCAGTTTTTTTCCTTAATAAATAAAATTATCATTTTTAAACTTGTATTTTATTTTGTATTTACTCAGGTTATGTTTGTATAATATTAATTAATATTAATATTAATGATAAAATACATAAAAATATTAATTTGTTATGATGATCTGAATTAAATATTAAACATAACTGATATGCACTGTATATAAAAGACATTATTAAATAATGAGTGGATTTTAAATAATAAAATGTGTTACCTGTGTGTTTCATATCAGACTCCCTGTGTTTGGTTATAATTGAAGAAAGGAAGTCGATCTCTTCATCTAGTTCAGGACGCATATCTACTTCTTCTGTATATTAGAAAGAAAGATTTATTGGTTAAGTAACTTGGCAATAATGGCATATACAGTACAGTATATGTGATTACCACTCTAAACTCCCTTTATGCCATTTTTATCAATCTTGAGGACCGGGATTATATGCAGATGTAAAAAAAAAAAAAAAACGCAGCAGGTTGGATTACAGTATAAGAGGAAATAAGGTAATGGGGACAAGGGTGGCTCGGTGGTTAAGGTGTTGAACTGCTGACCAGGAGGTCCCCAATTCAACTTGGCCAGGTCACCACTGTTGGACCCTTGAGCTCCTTTGTCCCCAAATGTTTGGATACAACTTGGCATCGAGCTGGCAACCGCACCTGTAAATAACTGCTGCAGAAACGGCAGATGTATTTTTGTCACCCGATGTGCCAGGTGGCACATAGACAGAACCATCTATTCACATGAAGTAATGTTATAAATAGTTTATTAGAATTTCTACACCAAAACATATTGCTCAAAGGTACTAAAGAGCAGAGAACTGTATGTGAAATGACTTCAGAGACTGTCCAAACTCGATTTGTAGTACATACTGATTTGTATACTGATACAAAAATACTTTAGTATTAGATGTAATAGATGACACTTTTCAAATGTAAAGGGGACAAAACTGGTAAGATCTATATATCTTAAATTTAATGAACATCTTTGGAGACTGGTATAAGAACTATACATTAGCTGATATGGTTAACTGCTATTGAAAGGCTACAATGGATTTAAGAGACCAAAGGAGGAAATAAATGAAAATGCTGCAAATTGTGAACATGTGCAAGTGTGTGTGTGTGTGTGTGTGTGTGTGTGTGTGTATGCGGGTGTCGCGTGCTGATGTATGCACAGTGTGTGTGTGTGTGTGGGTGGATAAGGCAGCATGCCAGCCCCGCAGTGCTTCTCTGGCTACGTGAGAGTTGGCTACTGGGGGAGGAGCCTCATCAAAGTCATGAATGAAAATCATCACCATGGCAACTGATGGACAGGGAGAATAAATTCACACCAACGATGCAGCAGACTGAGGAATTAAAAACAAAATCAGGAGAGAAATGTCTATCAATTGGAATGCACATATGCATATCAACAGTTTTTTTAGTCAAATTTTTATTCTTTATTATTATTTATTATACATTTATCTCCTTTCACCAGGTTTTACCTTTGTGTAATGTCTCTCATTACTTCCTAAGGTTAAACAGAACAAAACATGGTATTGGTCAAGTGTTAAGTGTTAACCAGTAACTTTTTAAAATTTTAACCTTTCAACATTTAGATGAAACTTGTCCGATTTAGATTTCACATGAAAAGACATAAACCTGAAAAAGTGTATTATTCTAAAATGCTAAATTGTTAAGATATCGCAACATGAATTTGACATGGTTACGGACACTAAAGGAGCTTTTTGGGAAAAAATCCTTAATTTTGCACTTAGGTAAGTAACAATTTTTACAGGTCATATGCTTTTAGAAGCTTACACCAATTTTAGTATCAATTCTCATAAAGAAATATAAATAATTCTTATTTTAAATGATTATTGTTTAAAGTGAGACAGTATTACGCTTTTGAGGTTTATATAAAAGTATCTCAAAATGGCTGGAGCTACGGACTTGAAAGTTTTAGGGAAGTTTTTCAGTATATACTGATGTTATTAGTATAAAAGACACCTGTCCACAACCTCAAACATTCACACTCCAAACTCCACTATGGCCAAGACCAAAGAGCTGTCAAAGGACACCAGAAACTAAATTGTAGACCTGCACCAGGCTGGGAAGACTAAAACTGCAATAGGTAAGCAGCTTGGTGTGAAGAAATCAACTGTGGGAGCAATTATTAGAAAATGGAAGACCACTGATAATCTCTCTCGATCTGGGGCTCCACGCAAGATCTCACTGTAGGGTCAAAAAGATCCCAAGAACTGTGAGCAAAAATCCCAGAACCACACGGGGGACCTAGTGAATGACCTGCAGAGAGCTGGGACCAAAGTAACAAAGGCTACCATCAGTAACACACTGCGCCGCCAGGGACTCAAATCCTGCAGTGCCAGTCGTGTCCCCCTGATTAAACAAGTACATGCCCAGGTCCGTCTAAAGTTTGCTAGAGACAATTTGGATAATGCAGAAGAGGATTGGGAGAATGGTCAGATGAAACCAAATTAGAACTTTTTAGTAAAAACTCAACTTGTCGTGTTTGGAGGAGAAAGAATGCTGAGTTGCATGCAAAGAACACCATACCTACTGTGAAGCATGGGGGTGGAAACATCATACTTTGGGGCTGTTTTTCTGCAAAGGGCCAGGACAACTAATCAGTGTAAAGAAAAGAATAAATGGGGTCATGTATCGATAGATTTAGAGTAAAAAACCTCCTTCCATAAGCAAGGGC
Organism: Clarias gariepinus; assembly: GCF_024256425.1. NCBI lineage: Eukaryota > Metazoa > Chordata > Actinopteri > Siluriformes > Clariidae > Clarias > Clarias gariepinus. The sequence goes on from NC_071120.1 coordinate 22,726,058, forward strand.
ATTAGAGATGAACGTAGTTGGGTCTTTCAGCATGACAATGATCCCAAACACACCGCCCGGGCAACTGCTTCGTAAGAAGCATTTCAAGGTCCTGGAGTGGCCTAGCTAGTCTCCAGATCTCAATTGATTTTCTCGAACACGATCCTAACTGGTCGATTCTTAAAGTACACATGTATTTATACCCACACTGGCTTGTGCTTGTATCTATTTGCTAACTACCTAACCCGTCATTACATCATGTAAGCCTCTACTTCATCCTTAGCAAAGTCAATTAGGTCTCCAGGCAGCCAAAACATGAAACCGGGCAACACATAAGCACATTCACTTGTGCTGTACGTTAGCTAATGGATTTATGATTCGTCCACCGCAGACCGGTGTAAGAGCACACAACATTCTAATCACATTCGGTTTCACTCATCAGGGCCAGAACTAGGATTCATAGCTTAGTACCAGTTGACAAATTTGTGATAGAAACAGACAAAAAGATAACTAATTTAAAGTATTTATAGTTTGTATAATCCTGCTGGTACGGTGGCTTAGCACTGTCGCCTTGCACCTCCAGGGTCCGGAATCGATTTCCGCCTTAGGATTTATTATTTTACAATTATTTAAAGTCTGTTGTGCAAATAATGATTTAAAGGCAGATGTAGAGTTCGCATGGTTTCCCTGTGCTTGGTGGGTTTCCTTCGGGTACTCCGGTTTCTTCCCACAGTCTAAAGACCTGCAGATTGGCATTTCCAAATTGTATGTAGTGTGTAAATAAATGTTTGTATACATGTATGCTATGCGATGGATTGGCACCCCATCCAGGGTGTACCCTGCCTCATGTCCTGGGTCTCCTGGGATGCCAGGCCCTTACACTCCTGTATACAGGATAAAGCGGAATAGATTATGAAAGTGAGTGAGTGAGTGAGTGAGTGAGTCTTCCAAAAACATGTTTTTTTTCTTTTCACAATTTTTGATTTATTAATTTATTTCACATTTTTTCCCCAATTAAAATTGTTTACAAATTCATCCAAAAATCCACAGCTGTTGAGAATGATGAGATTGTTTTTAGATGTTGGTTTGCAAGACCACGTCACCATTAAAAAAAAAAATATTTCTTCCTCTGCATCCTCCCAAGCCTACCATTTACACGCCATAAAAATTTTTATATAAACTGAAACATCTTTCGCAAACATCTTTCGCAAACGTGATGACGCCTGATGGGCTGATTAAGGTGTGTGAATATCATGCCCTTAACCCTAAAGCAATCTTAAAGTCAGAGAGTCTTCTTACTGAATGCACGAAATGGACAGAACAATAGACGGACTGAGAGATGGAGCTGGACGGATTGCAGAATCTTTATCGCTGCTCTGTTTATTAGCTCTGCTGCGTATTGATCACACGTCACCACCACTCGTGCTGTAACTCACAAGATCCCAGACAGCCTGTACCTCTTTTTCACCTAATATAGACGAGCTTGATTTGTGCAGAGAGCTGTGTTTCGTTTAATTACTCGCTCTCTGTAAATAGTCTCTCATATTTACAGACTTACGTTGATAAAAGAACTCGGGTTTATTTTGCCTTTCGCATCGCTTGGCACCGCAGTGCTGAATGCTGCGTTTGATTTATTCCTCCTCCCTCTCTCACGTCTCCTGTTGCATCGTGAATGCTGCGTGGTTGAGATAGAGGAGGAGTAAATGATGCGAGACGAGGCAAGAGCCTGGCGAGGGAGACTTGAGAAACGGGGCATGAGAGAAGGAGATGAAGAGAGGGAGGATGTAGAAGGAAAGCTTGAAGAAAAGAAAGAAAAATGAGGAATACGCTGCTATTTTTGAGCACTGGAGATGAGTGGGTGGTCATCATGACTAGAGTGGGATTCAACGCTGAGTCTCCTCTTGAAATACAGACAGCAAATTACTGACCCCAGAACTATTGGTCCCAATCATCCTCTCTTCTGTGACTCAAATGTTCATCATCGTACCCTCTCCTAAATCTCCATTACCCATAAATTACTCCTAATACCAGTGTGTACTTCAGCCATGCAATCACGCAGGCTGTACGAGAGATGAAATTGGTGTTAGTGAGAAATCCCTATTTTGCTAAAAGTGGGGGCTCGGGTGACTACGCAGCTGCTTAGCTCAATGGACGCCAAAGAAAAAATGAGTCAGTACTAAAAGCATGTGGTTACAATAATCACAGTATCTACTGGACGTGACTGAGACGCAGATCATCAGGAGGATGACGGTAACAAAGAAGATGATGATCATGATAATGAAAAGCTTATACACATATTACAGGAAAAGTAAGGATTTACGCATCACATACTGTAATTGCACATGATTTTTAGTCTAATATTCCTTTGTACCCCATGCTGCTGATGAATTCTTGGTTCTAATTGGTCAGAAGGTGTAGAGCACAGGTAGTAAATTAAAATTGAAGAAGATCAGGTCTTTTAAGCAGAGGTCTGAACTTTACATTCGTGTTAGGATTCAGATCTCTCTCTCTCTCTCTTTATATACATATATATATATATATATATGCAATTTTCATAGCATGTATTTAAATAATATTTATTGTCAGTTTTCAGTGGATATATTTGCTCTAACGACTCGTGTTTTTTTTCTTATTTACCTCACAGTGGCGCTTTACATTACTGCTTTTTATTATCGCCCTGTTATTGGAATATACGAGACAAACTGGTTTTAAACTTCCCGCAGAAAGAAAAAACATACATTGATCTGTCCATTCATCTTTTAAGGTTAAGTTTTTCATAGTCTATTTTATTTTTTTAAAGTAAAGCCATGCTGTTTCACGCTTTCAGTTCTGTTTGGCTCTGTTAAGTGATACGTACAGCCACACCTAGCAGAAGGAAAAAAGCGGTAGATTACTAATATATTAGTTATCCTGGTTTATCAGAAAAGCATCAGGGTCTGAACAGAACTGTCACACGGTCCAGATCTGGACCACCATAAAATTAAATCTAATTAAAAGGAAAGTCTTTGTTGTTTCTCAGTAGCATGACAAGATGCATTAAAACCCCCTATTCATCCCCCATTGGAGTAATCAGCTTGAATAGATGTTCATTAAAGTGCTTTAAAACAATGTTTAGGATTAAAAGTTACTCAGTTATGCTGGAGGATGCTGGAGGACCAATTTTTGACAAAATTAAAGGTTTGACCGGATGCACTCTATCCTGTATAAATGTTCGTGGGGGGCCTGGTGCCTAGCCCACAAGACACACACTATGGACAATTTGGGAACGCCAAATAACCCGGACCCTAGATGTTCAAGGTGACTGTGCTAACCTTTAAGTCACTGTGCCGGCAGATAATAAATGTCTTTAAGATTATACCACTGAGTTACTTACTGATGTGGTTTCGTCTCCTGATCACACACTTCCCTCTTTTGTTCTCGATGAGGGGAGTCAGACAGGGGCCACAGTGGGACGAGCCAGGCTGGCAAAAATGACGTCCTTCACGGGCACAGTCCAGGTTGCGGGGGCACTGGCTCATTGCTGAGACACAACACACACACACACACACACACACACACACAAAGAGACAGATCCATATAAGTAAAGCTTTTAGCTGTCAGTCAATGTCACAAAAGAACAATGAAGCAGACGGCTTAGTACATTAAGTATGCAGAGATTATACGGTCTATTTATTATCCAATAAAAGGAGACAAGAAAAATCAATCGACTTTATCGAGGAATCTATCCTCTGACGCAAGAGCTTCTCAGTCTCACATTGTTCTCGGAAATCTAGAGAAAATAAACAGTGACCAAACACTAATGAATAAATTCAGACCGTTCAGGGAAAACAAATGCATGATGCACCGCGTTAGCTCACTACCAGTATAGCAAAGCAAAACAAATATTACAAAACAATTAGATCACACTGGCATAGTACAACGCACATCAGCTGTAATGTTAAAGTAATGTCTTATTTTATATTCAACATAATTCAGGAGCAGATGGAAACCTTAAAAAAACAAGCCAGCTGTGTGCCGTGCACCGCATCAATAATTAAAACAGTTTGCACTGACTGTTTAAAAACACATGCCCTTTTTTTGTTCCTACATTTTCTTTATAATGCCGAATGGGTTTTTATTACATTTAAAGCCACAGTAAGTGGCGTTCCTACCTTTTTGCTCAGCACAAGCACAGTGGTATCTCAAAGAGCCAGGGTCAGATAGGTTTAATCCTGAGGTTTGGGGTTACTGTCCTTCTTTCTCAGTATGGTTTTGCTCTGATTTTCCAGCTTTCTCCAACCTTCCAAAAATTTCGAATTTTATGAGGTTGATCAATGATTGAGTGTGTGAAAATGTGTGCATGATGGACTGAGATAGAAAGATGTACCATTTAGGGTATATTCCTATCTTTGACCCAGTGTTCCTAGGTTCCTTTGCTCTGTCACAATCCGGCGCAGAATAAAGTGCTCAGTGAAAATAAATGAATGTGAAAGTGAAAATAAATGAATGTGAAAGTGAAAATGAATTTTTATTGTTATTAATAAAGGACTTAAAGTAAAGGTGTTTTAAAAATTATTAATAAATATTTATCATTTAAAAAGATATATCCAAAATAAAAAAATTAAATAAAAGCTATATAGATTTTTAAAATTAATTATTTTTTTAAGATTTCCTTTTTTTTTGTTGTCAAACCTACGAGTTATTTAAACCACTATGTCTCCATCTGCTGTAATATAACATAACCACCCCTACCCCTTTCCCTTTTGCACAAACTTTCGCAACCAACTGTCTAGTATACTGTCTATACCACTGATCCACTGTTATGTGACTTCACGACAAGTTACATCATAACAGGAACGAATCCAAACCTCACAGGTGAGATTAAAATAATGTTTTTTGTTCGTATTTGCGGTTTAGTTTTTTGTTTTTTTTCAGAACATTACGTCAAGGTCGTTCTTTATTGCCAGTTAACTTCCCCGGCAACTAACATCTTTCTGAAGGACAAACCGAGACACTATCTTGCCATCAAAGCAGCGATCTGTGACAGCGGTCACGGTGATGTCACTTCGCCAACGTGCACAGTGTGTGAACAGGTGGGAGTGCACAGCAGGCCAGTGCGAATAAACACCCTCTGATGAAATATCATGTCTCAGAGACAGGAACCCAGGACTAGAGTCTCCACGCTGGGCAAGTGGGAGGAAGAGACCTGCCAACAACCAGCTGGCGTGCGATCCCTACGCCATGAGCTGAGTGTTTTTCTTACACTTCTCCACCGAGCAAAACATCTAACCAAGACGGTGCACGGAGTGTGGAGGAGTGTGTGAAAGTTGAACGTGCAGTTAAAGCTGCTGCTTGCATGCAGAGCGAAGTGCATAATTAACATTAGCGGAGCTATCGATATTAACCCTTGACTTGCACCTGTGAATGTCTTTCACCTCGAGTGCCTTGGCTGCAGTTGCCATAACGACTGCCATGGCAACTGAGAGCGCATGACATCATCAGGTGTGAGTCACCAGGGTGCTGGGGTGCAGATGTTTTTTTGGGACAGATTGCTATTAAACAGGGAAGAAAAGAAATTAATTGAGCCTAATAAAGATGGAAAAGAGTTTTCAGAGTATCTGCGTACATTTAAACAATAAAATATAAAAAGGGGTTTATGTTTCGTAGTTTGTACTACTTACAGTATCACACATCTAAGTTAAACGAACCAGTTCTTATCGTGGACTGAATAATCTATGTACTTTTGTTTATATTAAATTATTAATGCACTATTATGAATTATGAATTATTGTACCATTCCACTTGGAGCCAAACAGTTTAAATATATAACACGGCACATTATAAAATATTCAGTACAAGTATGTACATTTAAAAGCTAAGCTGATGCCTTAACATTAAAAAATAATATTACAGACATCAACAGAAAATGTTCCAATGTTCAAACAAGCTTTGCGAAAATAATGCTGGCAAAAAATCTATACTGTAGAATGATCTGGGGAAAACATTCCAATTACCAGAAACATACTTGTTTTTTTTTACCTGGGAATACACAGCCTAATTTTAGCTACGTAACAAGTAATAAAAAATAACAATGCTCTTATTAAAAAATAATTGGCATAAAAATAATTGGCTACGTGGAAGCCTGGCAAGTAACCAAAAAGTTGATTATTTAATATTATTAACTGAAATATTTTCCTCTAATAACACATCTTAAGAGTTTTACTACTGTTTTGAAACAATTTTTCAATAACATTTTAAAATGTTTTTTTCATGAACCGCACTTCAAGTTTTTTAGTCGCATTTAAATATTTTGAAATATTAAAAACTACTTAAATTATCCAATATGCATGAAATGATTTGAATTTGAGTTGTTTTTAAAACACAACCTGACTCATCAATTCAATTAGTTGAATCGATCATTTTAAAAAATCTATTAAATTGAGTAATCAATTAAATTGCACAGCTATAACACTATGGTGCAAAACCTACCCTGGCATGTGTATGAGCATTAGAACAAGCACATCAATTAAAACGTATAATTTGCATGACAGTTTTTTGTATTACAGTTGCATTATTATAGTCCATAGAACTAATGAACTAAATATAGATATTTATATATAAACAACATTAATTGCTCCAGAATTGTTTAGTTCTCTCAGACTTGTCTCAACACTTGTTTCTTAGAAAGGATATAATGCTATTTAACATTTAAAACATAAAATCTGTCCTCCAGGTTTGTTTGGACTGAAAATATTATACTCATATTATACTCATCAGAGTCTCTGCTTTAAGGGAAAGGACATGATCTGGTTACTGAAAAGAAATATCATATCCTCTATCAAATATGTATTTTTAAAAATGAGATGTCATCTTAAAATACAACGTAGATCCTCAGGTCATACTTACAGTACAAAATAACCTTTTCAAAACCATATGCAATTTTCTAGCTTTCTAAGCTAATGTGACTAAGCTAGCTATTTAGCTTCTTTTTCAACACTTTACTGACAAACCCATAGTAATATTAGCAAAGCGTTGTTAAATATTTCATGTGAGTCTTGGTTATAATTATGCATAGCTAAGGTACTTAAATGCTAGCCGGCAGATATAACAAACTATATTTTTTAAATAAATAAAAATATTTTCCACAGTGTCCGAGTGTCAAATTTTTACCTCAGAATTATTGACATTATCAACTCAGCTAGTTAGCAAAAAATGTTTTGTTTTTCTTTATTGCTAATTGAAGCTGAAGTAAACATTCAATACTGCTGACAGAGGCTTAGCAACAAGAAAGTTCTAGATATAATTCCTTGTAGAAAAATTCCTTGACAGCAAGGAGTGATTAGGAGTAGGTTTAAAATTGTCCTATACAGTATGTTTAGGTGTGATTTTTTATATTCAACATTTCCTTAAAGCAGTTTCACAATTAGCATCCTTTAATTGACGTTAATCAGCTGAGTTCAAGTATTTACCTTGTACACACGTATATGAAATTTCTTCTGAAGAAATTCCGTAGTCCGTCCATATACTGTATATTAAAATTATAGATGTGTTTATACAAAACTCTAACAAATTCAGTCCACCTTTGGCTGTTTTAGTCCAACTTGAAGTACACTTTGCTTGTTTTTTTCATTCGGTTGAACCCATCCTGTAATAATAAATAATGTCTCGAATTTAACTTCCTATTGACAAAGCAGGTCAGACGATTAAAGGTGACAAGTTCTAAGCCTAACACTTAGTTACACACATGCAGCCAGCCACCCACACACACACATTAGATCCAGAAAAGGTCGGATAAGCCAGAGACGGTCTGGCCGAGGATCAGCTGAAACTCAAGGTGACCTGGACATGGTGGTCACAACATATCTGATTCAGAGAGATGGGTCATACGTGGGATCCATACTTTCTTGGCCATTCACTGTCACACAATATTAAAAAAGGACGGACTTTTTATTTGGACAGTTAATTTTGGTAAGTTACAAGTGCTATACTAACATCATGGACAAGTTATTTTGAAGAAGAAGAAAAGATCTGTATGATGAAAAAATACAAGTAAAAAGTTTGGACTCACCTTCTAAATAAAGCATGGCATGTAATAGAGGCTATATTGAGTAGTACCTTTGTGATCATTTAAATGAAGTGTATATATATATAGGCAATATTATTAATACTAATTAATTAATACATTCCCACATACAATACATAGCTAAAAGTATTTGGACAACTTTAACATTCATATGTGCTTGCTGAATATCCCATTTCAGATATAGTCCTTATTTACTGTTATAATAACCTCCGCTCTTCTGGGAAAGCTTTCCACTGTTTTGAGCATTGCCATGTGGATTTCTGTTCAGCCACAAGAGCATTAGTGATGTTACACACTGATGTTCGGCGAGAAGACTTGATAAGCAGCCAGAGCTAGATTTCATCCCCAGGGTGTTCACTGAGGTTAAGATTAGGGCCCTGTGCAGGCCACTTAAGTGTTTTTTTTTTTATATAACTTGACAAACCATGTTTTCATGCAGCTTTGTGTGCAAGAGAACTGTCATTCAGTTCAGGTTTGGGCCTCGTACATTCAAAAGTATTTACTTATATAAACTATCCTGAAGATTTATACACAAAACAACTTTTGGGTAGATTTGAAAGCTGTATAAAAGATGTACTAAATTTCAAACACCAACCTTAATATAAAATAGATCATTTTAATAAATGCTTTCAGGTTCTACATAAATATCAGTGTTATGACAGGGTATAATCTACCCACTGTTTTACTAGCTACACAATCAACATGCCAAATGAATGCAGAAGTCGTGTGGCCACCATCTTGTGTATGCACGGTTAAAAGCAAACCAAAACCTGGCGTAAGACGAGAGCAGGAAGTAGAAAGAATGAACTTTCTGTTCTCGTGAGTCACCCTTCCTTCGCTGTGACTACCCATTCACTCTGATGTACTCATAGAGGATCTGCACTTATTTTCCTAAAGAGACAAGTCACACATATTCAATTTAAAAAAACAAAAAGATGAAGAAAAACGAAGGATAACAGCATGGCTGCATTCCAAAAGAGGATGAATGAAAAAAAGCAAAATACGGAATAAATAACCTTATTCGTTCTTATCGTCTGTTTAGTACTGTTGAGTCACTGTATAGAGATGTGTAATTCTTTTAAAAATAGAGCTACATAATAAAGCACAGTGTTTTTTTCTTCTCTGTTTAAAATGGCTGTGTATGACTGAACACAAAACAAATGATTCTATAAGGTTATACTGCCTAAATCTAAAAAAAAACAGAAGAGAAAAAAAAGGAACAGTAGAAAAAAAGCAAAAGGAGGAAAGCAAAGTGTGTTTGAAAAATGTAAAATTTAATCATGTGATTTGACGGTACAATCAATATGTTAATTATGCTAAAAGTAATGATGTCTAAAAAAAAATTAATGGGCGCACCACGTCATAGCTCAATATAAATCGCTGCTTTCTTTCCGTAATGGGAATTGATCAATGAATCATGATGTGGGTCAGTGCATAAATTCACATCCCTCTGGTGTAAAATACCTGTCACCTACCTAATTAACTTTAGTCTATTCTAATGAAGCCAGTAATCAACAATAGAGCCAGTCTTTGTGTTAAAGTGTCTTCAGAGTACGCATTCCACCCAAAGAACGGAAAAATGATATCTAATAAAAATTCAGGAGCCTAAAAAAAGCAAGCCAAGAGCAAGAGCTGTCACCAGGAATAGCGATCAATGTGAAAAATAGTGAGGCTAACTATTTCAGCCCCGTCATCTGGTCATATTTGTGTCTGCTTCCTGAGCTGCTTGGTATTTTGGTATTAATGCGTGACCCCATTTATCTTGTTAATCACAATGGGAGTGAATAGCCTGTCAGATTTCCAATTTAGCTACGAGCTGACTTTGTCAAGTGCTTCTTTATAAAGAAACAGATCTTTATAAAATGGGAACCAGAGGTTCTGAATTTGAATATGACTAACATTTTTTTGCCACCAGCATATCTGCAAATGATTGTTTGCTGTCTGAAAAGCTGCAGCAGCCAAGCACGGCATAGTAGTATAACAAGTACGTGCATACAGAGTGTTACATATACAAATCCTTTATATGAATAAATATTAAAGATCAAATCTAATTGATTTTAAAACATTAACCACTTATTTTTCTTGTGTTCTTAATGCGAAGAGGACATCATGAAGGCTTAGGGAAGGATGAAGTCACCTTTCTGGACTCAAAAATTCCCTTTTTGATTACATACTGACTATTACCTATTGAGTGCTCCAGACCTGGAGGTGGCGCTAGTAAAGTGTCTTAAAAATTTCCACATACTACTAAAAGGAGAATATTGGAAATAAACTGGCTCAGCCATACCTTGTTTGCAGTGAACAATCACTTGAATAGTCACGTATCAAGTTCTGCCTCCTGCCATGTGCCGGATAAAGCAATTTAATAAACTTTGATGTAATATTGTTAATGAAAACTAGCCAATTGTAGCCTTCGTATAAAGTATTCTGAGGACTTGAGATGGTAATATGAGTCATGAGAATCCATTATTGCTAGCCAGAACCTTTAATCTTCCTAAGATTTTATGCACGAAACTGAAAAACATGCATGAATCATTACAGGAATGTAACGTTTTCATTAAAATACCGCAGGCGCAGTATTTCTTCATCTCTCTACAGAAAAAAACTACAGAAGTACTTGAATGTATTTTAAAGGCCCATATTGTACAATTTTTTGAACAAGATATCAGAAGTCTCAGCAGTCACCTGAAGAGTGTTAACTGTTAATGCTTCAACTGAAATACCCCTCAAATACCTCACGTTTCACTCCTCACACAAATGACCGTTTCAATGTCTTTGTAAATGAGCTATTGCTGAGCCATATCCCGCCAATGAACAGCATAGCTGAACAACAAGCCAGTGGAGGGCATCTTCTTATATGAGGTCACTATAGGGGAAAAATCTATTTGGCATCTGAATGTATCAAAAAAAATAATAAAAATTGAATTTTACATAATACATCCCCTTTTTAATAGTTAGCATTTTTTCTTTGTGGGCTTTGTTGGTGTCATTTTCCTTTTTATCCTAGGGGTCACCACATACACTGCTGAATCCACAAAATCTGAAAGAGGTTTTATGCTAAATGCTCTTCTTGTCACAACCTTCCTATTTTCTAACCGGGCTTGAGACCAGCACTGCATGCAGTTGCGGGGTTTTATGAGGCATGATGTTTTGAGGGTCTTTAAGGATGCAACAGTGACGCCAGAGCGGTGGTGGGGCTCGAACACCTGACATACCGATTAGCAACCTTCAACCTCCCGAGCCACCGCTGCTTCTCCTTTAAACATATTGTAATGTATGGTGCAAAAAAAATTATATATATATATATATATATATATATATATATAGCATAAAGCAATGTAATTACATAATAAAAAATAAACAATAAAAATATGTTCTAGTATTAGGACTGCAGGAGGACTCTACATTGCTTTATTTTATAGAGATCATTGCTTACATAGCACAAACTGCACGTCAGACATTTTCCTCTTCTATTATATTCAACTTTAAAGAAAGGGTTAAACTAAAACACTTAGGCGCAGCAGTTACGAGCTCGCCCAGTCATCCTGAGATCGCAAGTTCGAATCTCAAGTGATGCTGTGGCCTCCTGCAGCCGGGAGCCTAGAGAGAGCTGATTGGCCAAGCTCTCTCAGAGGGCACTCTAACATCAACCGCGGCTCTGGCTAATCTTGGGTAACAGTCAGAGACTTCGTCCTTCTTGGCTGCTAGTTGTAGGGGAGTACTATAACGAAGGTTGGGAAATGGCCACAAGTAAATGAAAGAAAAACCGTGAAAAATTCCAATAACAATAACAAAACATTAGGAATCTGGCAATTCAACAAACTAGAATTGTTACTAGACTGACAAACAGCATGCATGTATGTACCATATGGGTTTTGATCAAAAGAGAAAGTTCTAGCATTTTAAAATCTACAGAATGTGCGGGGATCACATTTAAAGATTAAAGTTTGAATCCACTGAAAATATGCTTTATATTTATAACCTAATTCATTTAAAAAAGACATTACTGTGAGTCATGAATTTTACATAATTACAAAGGGAAATGAATTCTCACTTTAATTATTAGCATTAGCCATATCAGTCAGTTGCATCACCTGAGGTAAAAGTCACTCGTGACATTTAAACATGAGCCTCATCTGACATCTTATGCTACCGTCATCTCTTCACTTAGCTAATTTCCATCATGCTAACATCGGTGCTGAAGTAATCATTAAAAAATAATAATTAAACATTTTTACATCAATTTGGTAATTTATACTTATCTTTACTTTGAGCATAGATGTCAAAATTTTAAACATATGCTAAGCACTCACATTTTATGATGCAGCACAAAAGCTGACAAAAAAAGCGATGCAAATGTTTCTAACATAAAAAAAAACAACCTAATAGCAGCATGATTTGGCTTGAACTTCAAAGAAGTGACAGAAAAATAATGGTGCAAATCCCAGCCATAATGACTTGCATAATGTGTACACAGGACGAAAAGAGATGAGATAAAGCAGAAGAGAGAGAGAGAGAGATTGCTTGAGAGTGATCAAGATGATTCATTTGCATCAAGCATCACATGAGTGGCAGCTGTAACCTTTTCACAGAAATGCTGCGTCTCGGTCGGTGTCACACTTTTGTCTCATTTCAATAGAGAACTAACAGCTTTGTGACTGAAGTGAAAATCAAAGGACAAAACCATTTTCTCTCGGCGTAAACATTTTCCTTTCTACGCAACACAGGTAACATCATGCGCATGGCTCGTACACAGCGCGTAAGGAATAAAACATGATGTGACGCGCTGTCTTTGGAAAATAATCAACGGAGGGGTTATGTGACATAAGGCATTATGAAGTTGCTTATTGTCCGACAACACCATGTCCCAAAGAGTTCTCTTCCTCTTATATCAGCCTATTCAAGTTTGAAATTAACGTCAAGGCTGATTTACGCTTCTGCATTAAGTCTATGCTGTAGTTCATGTGTAGAAATGAAGGTGCATGTCATGACAAAGGCAGACTGCACCACCACACCAGCTAGCATCACATTTCCAGAGTCTTCTTCCTCGTACTGACCGTCTCCTACAAAGTATTTTCTTATTTCTGCATTTCGGTAATTTCTGTTAAAGTAACTGTTGTTTAACGTTTATTGGCTCCAACTCCTGAACCAAGCTCAGTTTCATTCGCCATTGTTCGCAGTGCATCAAGAAAGAAAGAAAAAAACAGTAAGAGTGGTGAAGAGACTAAGCACAGTGGCATAGAAACCCCCTGCCAACTAGCAGTTTGGCTTGGTGTAATTGCAGAGAAACACAGACACACCAGCACACAAGTATATACACTCGCAATGCAGGCTCTGTGCAGAGGCATACTGTAAAATCAGGATTCATGCTTTTTATCTGTTTCCAGTCACATTTGGTGTTGAGGAAGGATCAAATACGTTCCTATTATCACTCAGCTACAGCAGCTGTAAATAGTCATTCTCTCACTGTCATCGTTCTTTTGTCCTTTTTCAAATTAATAAATGAGGACCATATATCCATAAATGCTAAATAAATGGCTCCTTCTTCCATAAATAACAACAATGTTTTTTGACCTGTCTGATTACATCCAGCAGAATACAAGCCTCTACGGATGCACTGTTACTATAGAAACAATTATGTATTCGGATAAGTGCATTAATAACCCTGAGATTTAAAATACAAACAGTCAGAGCTGCTGTTGCAACAAATGAATCAACATCTTTTAACCATTCAGATTTAGGAAGTCGGTAGTGTACAGGTAGAGACCGCAGCTCTGTCAAGTAACATGATAATAAACGTGCAGTGTTTTCATGCTGTTAGGAAAACAGGAAGGTTAAAAAGAAAAATGTTGTCCGATAATCAGGTGCATGCAGGGAGATTATTGTCTAACCGTGACACTATGGATTGGCACAGACGAAATGCCAGCATCCCTTTTAGAGGAGCTTACATGTGACCTCGGTTCATGTGGATTATCACACAGAGAGTAGCCCAGCACGCACGAATGCATACGGGGTTCATCATACAAGTCCGGCGATTCAGAAAGCCAGTTTCTTTTTTTTTTCTTTTTTTTTCTTTTCTGAGCGCAGTTGCAAAAATAGCTTCAATCCACATGACACGTGAGCTTGTGTGCCACAGAAGGAGGAATGTGCTGGGTTTTGAAATACAAAACCTTCAGTATTCAGTCAGATTTTCCGTTAAGAATGAAGGTTTAATTAGTCCTCGAGCCTAAATGCTGCCTGAATAAAACTGTTCGTCCTATATATTACCTTGCTTTCATCATGGATTATTCCTGTATTTTGGGATTTTATCTGTTGATAACAATGGAAATGGATTCATGAGTTTGGCATTGTGATATATTAAAACAGGATAAAATGTGAATACGCAAGTTGCAGTTGGTCCGTTTTATTATTTTAATGTTGTAATTTGACCAGGGTGTGTCGATCAAAATTTTAGTTACTTTTATTATTCTTAGGAAATGTGATCAAACTAAATATATAGATTAAAACGATAGATTGATTAAAACGTTGAAACAAATTGATCAAATAAGCCATATTGCATGGTACACAATGGAAAAAAACTTTGACTCCACCCTGTCCAGTCTGAGACAAGAAAGCGACATGGGGGAGAACTCTTTCATCGTTTATTAAATCATCTTCTATACTCCTTATCCCATTATAGGGTGGCAGGAAGCCTATCCCAGGACACTTTGGACACGAGGCAGGGTACACCTGGACAGGGTACACCCGCAGAGCACACATGAACACTTTCATTCACAGACAACGGGCAATTTAAGGAGGAATTCAACCTAATCTGCATATCTTTGGATTGTGGGAGGAAACCAGAGGACCCGGAGGAAACCCACCCAGCAGAGTGGGGAGAACATGCAAACTCCATGAGTTGAGGCGGGAATCGAACCCGAGGTTTCAAGGTTTAATAACTGAGCATAACTAATAGCTGAAGAGAAGTAATTTGGCTGCGTATAGTAAGAAAACTTACATCTTTGAAATAAAGTAAACTTCCGGTTTTCTAGCTATTCCAAGCCATTGCAGCAAATTAACCACTGACTGCTTCTATACAAATACACTGAACTGTGCACTAACTGGCCAGGTGTTGCCAGATCATGAAAATTAGCTGGTTAGCTAAAAAACTAACATAAATGATTTTTTGTTCAAATGTTGCTGTTTAAAATAGATACACATCATAATTCTTCATCTTAATGAAAATATCATGTTTGCATCTGCTCACCGAAAGCTAAAGGAGACCCATAACACTCCTATTATACTCTTTAGGATTCATTTCCCTTTGCAAAATCAATATCATAATCCTCTACCCCCTCCAATCCAACTGAATGATCGATACCTTCTTGTGGTTGCATATAACATTTTCCGACATGAAAGTGGTGTAATGTGGTTATCCAAACCTGGCTTAATCACTGGCTTCACAGCTTTTCAACAGCAGGGGAACAGTCTACTCATCTATCAGCTCTCTGCACAATGGTTCATCTCACACTGTGCTTCGAGCTCAGTACGAACCATGGCAGCTGATCAAAGTGGATCTGTCTGTTTACCAATATCCACACATTTTATTCTGTGACATCCAGACTACAGAGCTCCTTCTTTGATCGTGACCTGCTTTTCATGCTGCTGTGTCTAATTCACTACAGTCACGAACTGAATCCGGGACAGGCACGATGTTTTGAGGTCCTTAACTTACACCGTTCTGTGTTAAGTGTTGTATTAATATTGGAACGAGACTACCTAGGAAAATAAACAAGCACGTTAAAACCACTGGGAATTTCTGTTTCTTTCTTTAGGGAATATATTAACATGGAACCAAAAACATTGCCTTTAAAGACTCTGCCTCAGATGCTTTTCAGGCAATGGGGAGAAGATTGATAGATTCATCTTCTATACTCTATAAACACGCCAAATACAAGGAAAACATGCAAACGTCATTCATATTGCGGCGGGAATTGAACCCTCAAGGAAGGTGCAAGGCCACAGTACAAACCACTATACCACCATACCAACTGGGGAAAAGATCACATATCACACATCATCTATACTGCTTTATCCAATAAACAGGGTCACAGGGGGTCTGGAGCCTATTCCAGCAGTCTTTCTTAGGGAACAAGGCGTGGCCTAGGTAGTAAAAAAAAAAACAGTGTGCCAATCCATTTGGGAACGTCAGTTAGCCTATCCTGCATGTCTTTGGACTTCAGGAAGAAACCCACCAAGTACTGGGAGAACATGAAAACGCCATGCACACAGACCCAAGGCGGGAATAAAACCCTCGACCCTGGAGGTGCAAGGCCACAGCACTAACCACTACACCACCATGCCGCCTGGGGAGAAGATGTTGTACACTTTTCTGGCCTCAAGCTTCAGGATTTGTAGGACTGCAATTTGATGTCAGGAAAACAAACAAAAAGAAAGAACAAGCTTTTTCTGAGGCCGATAGAGTCGCTGGAAATTTTACTGCATCACATCAGTAAACAAGATATGAATAAGACAAACAAAGGGGAACAAGATATCCTTCGGTATTTGGCAGTGGGCTATAAAAATCGTAGTTGTTTCTTATCATATAAATGCTCTACACAGTGACCTATGAATCATTTAAGCATAGAAATCATCTAACTTAAAAACATGAACCAGTGAGAAACAGGTGGAGATGATGATAGATGATCAGGTCGGTGATTAGTATATTGTTGATGTTTAATGCTGAGTGCTTGGAACAGACGAGAGGGGAAATGAGTTTGCTGCTGAGATTGTTAAATAAACAACCAATGTTTAAAATTTTATCTTTAAACACTTCGCCGCCTGATGCAGAAAAACATTTTTGTTATTAAATTAGATACAAATTTTTTTTTTAATTTCATTTATTTAATAATAATGAGGAAATTAGTTGTATAGAACTGTGTACACATTGAATCAATCTTTTGCTACTCAATTAAATGAGATGAGTTAATATATCGATTTTTATTTTAGAATTTATTTACTTTTTTAATTACTTAGGTAAATGTACTGTACAGACATTAAATGGTCTAAATTAGAAACATTTCTTTAAAATATACCACAGGTTTTGCAGAAAATACATCTTTCACAAACATTTACTTTTTACAAATGTTTTTTTCTTTTGGGTTCATGTACAGTTATGTACTGCTTATGT
This sequence comes from Clarias gariepinus, assembly GCF_024256425.1. Taxonomy (NCBI): domain Eukaryota; kingdom Metazoa; phylum Chordata; class Actinopteri; order Siluriformes; family Clariidae; genus Clarias; species Clarias gariepinus. Next base: position 22,743,268 of record NC_071120.1, read on the forward strand.
ACAGCAGACAAAAAATATACCGCTTTGTATAAGACATGACATTTAAACAGCCAACAAGCCGCACAACTTCCCAGGGTTTCTTAGAGACTTTCATCATGTTTACTTCAAAACCTGAAAGTAATATAGCTGCTTAAGACAAACCAAGCATTCTTGCTATTGAATCAAATCAAAATGGCAATGCCCAAAAATCGACTCTTCACACTGTAGAATCAAAAATTCCACATACTTTATTAAGTAGTTCATGTGACTTTTATGTCAAAACCAGACATGTGACTTTTTGTGTCATTCTATGATGTCCACCAATTAATAGCTTTTAGAAGAGCGTTGTAGGAGTGGTCACGTTTACAATGAAATGAAATTTGTCACTATCTGTCACATCTTCCATATAAATAAAAGAAAGGTTTTGTCTTATACATTGGTCAGGACTTGCTCTTTCAATGATATCTTTACGTTTCATACATTGGAGGACCTAAAGCCAGTCTCAGAAAATTGTCCAGCCAGATTTTGTCACAGAATTACACAAAACTGGTTGAACAAAATTTAATAAAACTTTGGCAGCATTTTTTGGTATTTGCCTGAAGTTAAACCGGTGCCATAAATAAAAGTTTTGTGCCAGATTACAAACCGCAGGTTTTGACAGCGTACTGCGCATGGGTCGGACTGTGGGCGCGTCTTAAATCGACTGCTTAACAGAATTTAATAAAACTATTGCAGTACTTAGATATCTGCCTAAAGTTTAACCTGCACCATAATTGAAAGCAAAATGTTAAGTAAAAGCGATGTTATGAACAGTTATGTTGTGTTTTAAATAATCTACTTTAAAATGTGCTACTTACTGTATGTAAACAAACACCTGCACCAGTAGATATTAATTAGAATAATTTAATTAGAATATTTTTACTAGAATTAGGCTATATTTTCCCTGAAATAAAATAACAAAGCTGTAAAATGTAACATGCTGAAGACTTTTTAAGACCAAACTTATCCTTTATCCAATCTACTTTTTCGATTTCTAAATGAGCACTTTATACATTTTAAGATCAACGATCTACTTGTGATAATATGAGGTTTCTTTATCAAACTGCGACTTTATGTTGCTGTCTATTGATATCTCAGGTTTTCATTCCCACAACCTGATCTTTTTTTACACTCCAGCATACTAACAATGGGTTAAGTAAAGATCTGATCTTTACAAAAGAACATGGTGGTAGCGAGAACAACCTCTCAGGACCTGCGCCATGGAAACGTAAACACTGGCAGCGTTCTCATTATCAGCAGCAGTGTAAGAGAGATTATTAGCTGATTAAACAAATGGTGATAACAGCAGATGTAAAATAAATGTCAGTAAAAGTCATTACTCAGAGTGTGCATATGTGTGTGTGTGTGCTTAAGTGGTGCATATGTGACGGGTCACTGTGTGTAATCTGCATTCTGTTGCTCTCTCCAGAGCATGCCTGAGTGACAGAGAGAATGTGCTGCTGATGTGACGTCCCCCCAGCTGCTATCCAGTTAAGAGGTTAAAAGAGCAAGGTGTCTGCTGGATGGTAGATGTTTACTGGGTTGTGCTCTCATGTTCTCAGAAGGCGATTTAATTTTGTGTATATATCACTAAACGGATGCCAGGAAGTGCACATTATAAAAATATTGCCTTGAGTTCTGAAAAACAGTAGATTTGTTTAAGTGATATACTAAAACCAATACTGCAATTGTTTCTGTGTCTGTGTGTGAGTGTGTGTGTGTTAGCTATAATGGTCGCTATTGGCTTTTCGGTGATGACAGATCAGAGAGTCCAAATCTCCCACGCTTGCGTCACACAAATTGATAATCAGTTTTACCCCCTGACCAGATGGATCCGGTTAGCATACACGTGTCCTAGCATGTCCCTACAATCTAATTTAAGCTAATGGTTCAGAACAAGCAGAAAGAGGAGATGGCAGATCATACAGATATGACTTGTCTGTGTAGCGTAACATGGTCATGATACATATCTAATATTGCAGACAGGAGTTAAAGCTGTCCATGCAACACAGCAGCAGCAACAAACACTAGCAGACTTACACTGGTCTGTTTGACACACACACACACACACGCATATATATATATATATATATATATATATATATATATTTATATGACTTAAGTTAGTTTATGTAGCATGATATGCATCAAAGAGAAAGAACTTGGGGCTGCCAATATAACACAACATGCATCTTACAGAGAGTATGTGCAGGAAACTACTGTATGTAACAGAATAAAAAGGCTTAATCTCAAAGATAAGCTTTAGTGGCTTATGCATCTCAACGTGTCTATCAAAACATGTATTCCACAACATGTACAGTATGACAGCAGCCTATGGATCACATGGATATCAGATAGGATTCACAGCGGCACATGTAACACAATATGTATCTTAAAAATAGTGTTCGCCCTAGTTCGTGCAACACCCATCCATCCCGCAACCACTGTAGACCTACAATGGATGTTGCACAAACTACGGCAAACCTTCTCCTTCGAGACCGTGGGGGCCATTGGATATAGTCCCATTCTACAACCGTGGTAGGACCTCCACTCAACATTCATACACAATTAGCCTAATTCACACAACACTTTGGACTGTTGGACCCATCAATCATGAGGAAACCATGCAACTCCATGCAGACAGATTCGAACCCGGAACCCCAGAGGTCCAATGCAACCAGTAGTTTACACAGCGCAACATATACTGTACATAGGAGACATCACATGTACTGTAGTCGACATCTGGTCATGTCTTGTCTGCGCTATGAGCATGCAAATACAGTTTGATTGATACACAGGCACAAATACAAGTGTTTTATATATATATATAGGATCAGTCAGATGCATTACCTGCCATAGTGGTGCTGATGGTGAGTGTAGCCAGGAGAAGCAGCGCGGCCCACACTCTTCTCTCCTCTCCTCTCCTGGATGAAGGCATCCCTGTAGAAGTAGCGCAGCGAGCTCGAAGGGCTTTAGGGGTTTAAACGGCTTTAGCATCCCCCCTCCGTCCCGAGGAGGAGGAATTATAAACGGAAACACGCGCTGCTGCTTTCCTTCCGACGTGCGATCAGTTCAACATCTCCGCATATGATGCTCAGCTCGGGGTGTTCGTCAGCCTCCTCCTCCTCCTCCTCCTTCTCCAGCTCCTCCTCCTTCTCCTGCTGCTGCTGCTGTTGTTTTCCACCTGCGCGGATCCTCTGCGGGGAAAAACCTCCCGCTCCGACGTCACGGCTCGGGATACGTCACATCGCACAGGGGCCGCGTCTCAAACCTTTTGAGTGCACTACCAAGGGAGATATAGATACATACTCCATCTGTCTGTGCGATGTAGAGTAGATATAAGTATTTGGTATTCAGCCCCTGTAGTAAAGATGGGATTTTGTCACCTTACTAACACAAAGATAAATGTATTTTATTGGGATTATTTTATTGGGAAATGACACACGCTCTTATCCAGAGCAACATTTTTATCAGATGTGGCCGTTAAAAATGCGCGTCTCGAGGACAGGGATGTCACGAGCTGCCGCAGCAGTGCGCGGGGAAGTTCTCAAACACATGACGTACATCACCAGTAGGGGGCAGTCGTGTTTCAATCTCAGGTATTGCGTGTCTACTAAAGCCGAGCTGATATAGAACCACATTTTAAAGTACTGTTTATGTACAGCTCAAACAAATAAAATATGAATGATTCCGTTATTAATTGCTGGTATACATGCATGTTTTACACATTGTTTTATACAAAAAAAAAAAAAAAAGTTGAATCCAATGAACGCAAAAATCTGACGTATTGGTCACTTAATTTTTTTTTTAATTGATCAAACTTTTTTTTTTGGCATTCCACTATAATTCTTGGCCATTTCCATGTGGCCACCCTGATTATTAATGAACTTAATAACAGGCTATACAGTAGACTGTATCACTGTACAGAGGTGGGTAGAGTAGCCAAAAATTGTATTCAAGTAAAAGTAGTTGTGCCTCAAAATAATATTACTCAAGTAGAAATAAAAAGTATTAGATGAAAAGACTACTCAAGTACTGAGTAACTGTTTTAATCGCAATGTCTGATTTATTATTATATATATATTTTTTAGAAATTATAATAATTATATATTAGTGTATATCTACACTCACCTAAAGGATTATTAGGAACACCTGTTCAGTTTCTCATTAATGCAATTATCTAATCATCCAATCACATGGCAGTTGCTTCAATGCATTTAGGGGTGTGGTCCTGGTCAAGACAATCTCCTGAACTCCAAACTGAATGTCAGAATGGGGAAGAAAGGTGATTTAAGCAATTTTGAGCGTGGCATGTTTGTTGGTGGCAAACGGGCCCGTCTGAGTATTTCACAATCTGCTCAGTTACTGGGATTTTCACGCACAACCATTTCTAGGATTTACAAAGAATGGTGTGAAAAGGGTCACACATCATCAACATCCAGTATGCGGCAGTCCTGTGGGCGAAGATGCCTTGTTGATGCTGGAGGTCAGAGGAGAATGGGCCGACTGATTCAAGTTAAGAAGAGCAACTTTGACTGAAATAACCACTCGTTACAACCGAGGTATGCAGCAAAGCATTTGTGAAGCCACAACACGCACAACCTTGAGGCGGATGGTCTACAACAGCAGAAGACCCCACCAGGTACCACTCATCTCCACTACAAATAGGAAAAAGAGGCTACAATTTGCACGAGCTTACCAAAATTGGACAGTTAAAGACTGAAAAAATGTTGCCTGGTCTGATGAGTCTCGATTTCTGTTGAGACATTCAAATGGTAGAGTCAGAATTTGGCGTAAACAGAATGAGAATATGGATCCATCATGCCTTCTTACCACTGTGCAGGCTGGTGGTGGTGGTGTAATGGTGTGGGGGATGTTTTCTTGGCACACCTTAGGCCCCTTAGTGCCAATTGGGCATCGTTTTAGGATAATGCACCATGTCACAAAGCTTGAATCATTTTAAATTGGTTTCTTGAACATGACAATAAGTTCACTGTACTTAAATGGCCCCAACACTCACCAGATCTCAACCCAATAGAGCATCTTTGGGATGTGGTGGAACGGGAGCTTCGTGCCCTGGATGTGCATCCCACAAATCTCCATCAACTGCAAGATGCTATCCTATCAATATGGGCCAACATTTCTAAAGAATGCTTTTAGCACCTTGTTGAATCAATGCCATGTAGAATTAAGGCAGTTCTGAAGGCGAAAGTGGGTCAAACACCGTATTAGTATGGTGTTCCTAATAATCCTTTAGGTGAGTGTATATACTTATACTGTTATTTTAACAGTTAATGAATATATATGTACAATTAAAGGTAGCGTATAATCACACAAACATGAAAAAAAGCATTCTATACTCACCATAAGATTGTATACTAACTAGGGATGCACCGAAATGAAAATTCTGGGCCGAAAACGAAACCGAAATTTTTGGACGCACTTGGCCGAAAACCGATACCGAAACCGAAAATGGCTTCATTAAAAAACATGTTTAAAATATTTTCTTTTTGTTTGAATTAAAAAAACTACAAATTAATTAAAATTATTGCAACTTTGCTGTCCTCATCTAAAACTTTGAACTGCTTCCAAACCGCCGACATACTCCGTGTTTGATGCGTAATGACAGCGCGAACGAGACGGGAGGATGGGAGAGGCGTGGCGACAATTTCGGCTTTTATTTTCGGCGCTTTCTTACGTTTCGGCCGAAACCGATAATGCTATTTCGGCCGAAAATTTTCGGCGGCCGAAATTTTGGTGCATCCCTAATACTAACAGCAAGATCCCACTAGAAGCAGCATGGATTTATGGGCGTTCTGCAAAATTAGTGAAAGATGTGGAAACTTTTGTAAGCGTATGTAGGACAGATTCACAGGTAGGATGAATTTATAGAACACCGGCTGAATTTTTTTTGACCTAATTGGTCAAACGGAGTCACGTGATTAGTGTTGTGGTGTCTAAAGAGTCGGGTGTAGCCGAATATAGCGGAGTAAGAGTAGCGTTTCTTTTTTACAAATTTACTCCAGTAAAAGTTAAAAGTTTGGTGCAGTATAACTTATAAAAGTTTTAAAAGTACATTTTTTTCCAAAAAGTTACTCAAGTAAATGTAACTCTTTACCCTCCTCTGCTTCTCAAAACTAAAATGTAATGGTAACAATTAAATCAGATTTCATAGTTTGATTTGATACTTTAAGAGTAACTCATAAATTTACAAGATTTATTCCGATTTTGTAAAAAAAAAAAAAAAAAAATCTTTAAAAAAATGTCCGCATCACAATGAACTAAAGCTCAGCACATCTTCCTTCCTTGTTTTAATCTGTAACATTTAACTAAAATATATTTCGTGTATAGGTCTAAATATTCATTTTTATTTATGGACGGTTGTATTATGTTTTCTTTGTTTACAGAAGTGCTGCAATTATCGCCGGTTTTAAATCACACAACAAACTCCATCAAATCCATCAAACCCACAGTACAAATAAAAAAAATAAATAAAATATATATATATATATATATATATATATATATATCTCCATTATCTGGACACTTTTTTTTAAAGGCTACATTTAGCGAGTAGCCTATGTATTTGTAATTGTTGCATTTCTGGGGAAGTACGTCTACATTTTAATCTGTGCACGCGTTTAACAGCCTTTTGATCAAAACTCTGCCTTTTGTAAAAGAAAAATGTGTGCCGCTGGTTCTAGCATACATTTTACGTTTGCTAAAGGGCATATTCACAACCACATTTCAGCCATTCACAGACAACTTGCATTGTGCGATGTTATTTTTTTTGTGATCTGAATATTTTATGATTGAAATCAAGCTGCTCACTGTGGCCCGCACATTTACTTTGCGGAAGGCATCATTTATTTTGCAAGTATACTTTTGTTTTGTTGCATTTCTGTGGATTAGTCACAATATACTCAAATCACAAAGAGAAGTTGAAGGTCTTGCTCAAATGCCCAACAAGGACAACATGGTGGTGGTGAGATTTGAACCAGGGACTTTTGAGACTATACAGTAGCCCAACAGCTTAACCACTGAGCTACCCTGTTCCTCACATATTTGTACATCAAGAGAGTAAAATTTTGTCCATTCCAGCTCAAGCTCAATCAGATTGGATGGAGTGTTTTCCAGTCTTGCCACAGATGCTCAATTGGATTTAGATATACGAATATGCTTTGATCTTAACCATTCCATTGTAGCTCTGGCTGTATTTTTCTGTATTTACATTGTCTTGGTGGAAGGTGAACCTCCACTCCGGTCTCAAGTCTATTGCAGACGCTAGCAAGTTTTCTTCTAAGATTGCCATGTATTTGGTTTCATCCATTTTCCTCTTCACTCTGTTCAGTTTCTTTTTCCCTGCCGAAGAAAAGCATCCCCACAACATGATGCTGCCACCACCATGTACAGTGTTAGTTTTCTACCAAACCTAGCGTTTTGCCCTTTACATGCCTACTCGCAACCAGCAAATGGGACTTATGTCTTTCTTTTAACAATGACTTTCTTCTTGCCACTCTTCTATAAAGGCCAGATTTGTGGAGTGCATGACTAAAAGTTGGAGTGAACAGATTCTACCACCTGAGCTGTGGATCTCTGCAGCTCCTACAGTGTTACCATCAGCTTCTTGGCTGCTTCTCTGATCAATGCTCTTTTTGCCCGGCCTGTCAGTTTAGGTTTAAGGCCATGTCTTGGTAGGTTTGCAGTTGTGCCGTACTCTTTCCATTTCGGATGATGGATTAAACAGTGCTTTGCGAGATGTTTAAAGCGTGGAATATTTTTTTTTAGAACCTAACCATGCTTTAAACTTCTCCACAACTTTATCTCCAACCTGAATGGTGTGTTCCTTGGACCTTGTAATGCTATTCACTAATGTTTTCTAACAAACCTTTAATGGCTTCACAAAACAGCTGTACTTGTACCAAGATTAAATGACACACAGGTGAACTCTATTTACACCCTGGAGGAGAATTTTATTATTCTTTTTATTATATATCCATATTATATATATATATATATATATATATATATATATATATATATATATATAAATTACTATACTATAATTACCATATAGTCCTTTTTCTTTCACTTCACAATAATGTGTCACTTTGTGGTGGTCCATCACACAAAATCCAAACAACCTTTTGAGCCTTGCCAGGACAAGACCCCATCACCACGTCACCAGTTTCCCTTCCTTGGACTACTTTTGTTATTTCCTGACATCTTTGCAGTTGCACTGACTCAGTCTTCTATCCCTCACAATTTAGCACTTGTCAAGGTCATTCAAATCCAACTTTTTTTGCATCAACTTGCTGCAAAATATTTCTACTGTAACAAGATATTGTACCTGTAGTTATACACACACTATACAGTACCATATTAGATGTTAGGATATACTACTGGTATGGTATTGTACAATATTAGATACCAGCTACAATATCTTATAAAAAAAATACCATGGTACAAGACTACGAAGGTACCTATACCATAGTAAAATGTCTTTACAGTTTTAGAAATGGTCATGTATCCATATTAATATTAGGTCAATATTAATATCATATATTTTGTGTTCAATAATTACAATGACAATAATTACTAAAAATGCGAATGTCAAATCTAATTGTTTTATTGTTGATCATTTTCAGTTAAACACAAAGAAGGCAATGAAGTGCATCAGATAATAAATAAAAAAATATTAAACAAAAGGTAGATGCAAAAATTACATACTTGCCCTTTAACCATTTTGATTGTCATTTCAGTTTGAAACACATGCCTCCAGGTAACACTTGCAGGTTTCTATTCCTCCACTTTTACGCTATAGATAATGTCGAATTACACCAAACCCCAAATTATCACTTAGCATCAGTGAAACACAGACTGGACCATGAACATGTGCTACTGTCCATTTTATAATCAATATCAATGGAGTTCGGTTTGAGTATGCAAAACGGTAACTGTTTATTCTTATAACCTTTTAAAGTAAAGAAACATCATGATATTCACACACACAAAAAAAAAAAAAAGTTATAGGTTAGGCCCAACAGAAATAAAACTATATAAAAAGAACTACAAAAAATCAAATAAAATTCATTCAGTGTTTTCAGTTTGGGTCTAAGTAAGACTTGGGTATTTATATATATATATATAAAAAAAAAGCAGAATAAAATTGCATATGATACCAAATTAGAATATTATAAGGCATGAAGTCAGTTATATAAGCGGTTATATAAGCAGTCTTATTGGCAAAAGCATCCAATTTCTTAGCACTTTGCAGAGGAACAAGAGCACAATAATTAGCAACGAAATTTGTGACAATTTTATGACGTTATTATGACCGAGCCCATCTGAGTGACAGCTATTCAAATGTGTGCAAAAAAAAAAAAAAAAAAGAAGTGAAATGTGAAAAAAGTAAGACGTGATTTTTTTTTTTTTTTAAGAATCATAAACAAACTCCCAACTGCAAAGGAAGTACGAGAGATGTTTTATGTGTAAACAAACCAAGCACCCTAAAAGCCCTTATTCGTAAAGCTATCACTTCTGCAAGCAGTGGGCTGGTGTTTCTAGCGTTTTCCATAAAAAAAAAAAAATTAAAAAAAGTTGTTTATTTAGTGATATCTATGACTGCGTTGTCAGTGTCTCAGCTCCATTTCCAGCATCCTGGCCTCCCTTTTCAGAGTCCTTGGGCTTCTCTTGTTCCGTCTCCGTCGTTACTGCGGCAGCCTGCAGCTCGTCCTCCTCGGCTGTCTCGTTGGCTGGTGACTGGAAGCCGCTGTCTGTGTCGGTGTTCTGATGCTGGGGTTCCGAGCGAGAGTCTGATAAATTATCTGCAGCATCAGTATGCTCTTCTTGCTTTGATTCACTGATGGTTTCTGGAACTTTTGTAGGTTCTTCTGTGATCGTTGGTGCAACATTTGCTTCCTCTTTGGTGCTGCAAGTTTCTTCAGATTTCACCGGCGCGCTTCCGCCATGACTTTGCTCTGCATCTTCTCCTTGGACTGCATCATCGATCTGCTGGATAGCGCTCTCTATGGCGAGGTTGCTTTCTGAGTCTTGTGAAGACTTTGGCGTAGCTTCCTGTTTATCTAGATTTGGCGCGGTCCCGTTGGGTAAATCAGGTGCCGTCTCCTTTGACGACCCGCTGACTTCCTGTATGATGGGCTCTGCCTTGTCAGATACAGAAGAGGACTGAACATCAGAGTCTCCCTCAACCTGCTCTTCAGGGATGTTGTGAACGCTGGGAACCTCCATACAGGACTCATTGGGCAGGGTTGTGCTGGTGCCATCCACCTGGATCATAGAGACCACCTGTTTCATCCTGCGCCTCTTTTGAGCTGCCGTATCTCCTCCTTCACCCTTGGGCTCTCCGTCCACTTCGTTCTTTTCTCCAAACTCTCCTGCCCAATCGATGGATGGGTTGTCACCCAGAAGGTGGAGGTTGGGGTCGCTGTTAGTCAGCACAATGCTGTCCCTGTACAGATTGTGTCTTCTCTGAACGGCAGCCTCTTTTACAGCTGGAAAGAAGAAGGAAGAGTTAGAATGATTAACAGCACTTTTGTTTTCCCTCCACTGGTCTAGCCTACCATCTAAACCTGTGGCCAATCAGCAAACATGCAAGCTTTTCCTAATTACAGTGGGACGTCTTAGGGAGTTTTTCCTTGACACATGTGGATAAATTAAAGAGCCGCAGAAGAGCAGTGAAAGAGCCGCTAGCGGCTCGTGAGCTGCGGGTTCACCACGCCTGCACTATATGGACAAAAGTATTTGGCTAAACCTGTGAATTGTTGAATTGAGTTTCTTCAATCAGGCCCCTTCTTCCTAATACTAAATGCTTCAGCATACCAAGACATCCTGGACAATTTCATGTTTCCAACTTTGTGGCAACAGTTTGGGACCTTTTCTATTTTAACACGACTGAGCCCCAGTGCCCCAAAGCAAGGACTATAAGGACATAGTTCAAGGAGTTCAGTTTGGAAGAAATTGACTGGCCCGCACATCAACCCCATCAAGCACCTTTGGGATGAACTACAATGGAGATTGAGAGATCGTCCAACATCAGTGCCTGACCTCATAAATGCTCTACAGAATGAATGGGCACGAATTTAAACAAAAACACTCCGAAATCTTGTGGACAGCCGTCCAAGAAGACTGGAATCCGTTATAGCTCCAAAACGTTGACCAGCTCTATATTGAAGTGTATGTATTTGGATACAATGTCATTGCAGGTTTGGCCAAACCTGTATATAATCTCTATATAATCCCCATTTCCTTACACGTTTTGAACACATTTCCATTATTTTTTTATTCTAAACAGTAAACCTGCTTTGCATCAAGTTTTGGCTTGATGTGAGGACTCACTAGAACTCTTTTTACACTAAAAATAGATGTAGCTAGTAAACCATTCCTGTCCTTGAATGATAAGATAATAAGAACACATTACATGGAGTCACAAGACTGCACAATAAGCCAGTATAATAAGATCTAACGTCACAATAAACTGTCACACTATGCTTTTCTAAAAATGATCCCTGCTATCATGTGTATTTTTCAAACACTATCCAGTTTCTCCATTATGAACAAAAAAAGTAATAGCTGACTGATAAGCAGAACCATAAGTTATTTTCGTAACAACCATATCTCTTTCTTTATTAAATAATTCATCTAGGTAGAGGTTTAATAACATGGCACTGTAAACAAACCTAAATATAATCTTTTTCTTTTACCATAGTACTCTCATGTGGTAAATAATAGAAATGTTTATATTAATGCACAATACATTATTAGTTATGCAATAACCTCTCAGTCGTGTGGACTTGAATGGCAGACACTCAACAAACAGATTGTTTTTTTTTTTGTGTGTGTAACTTTGGAGTCCTGTCTTACCCATCATGATGTCCTTCATGACCGTCTGAAGCACCACCTCCTCAAAGACGTTCTCAACAAGAATGAAACGGGAAAAATCTTCAAAGATCAGCTCTTGGAAACGAGGAAGGTCCTACAGCATATAGACGAAAGGTAAGCATACTAATGCAATGATGAGACACATGCATCCAAAGCGTGTATTAAATGTGTGTGTGTGTCTTACAGCAGAGCAGGATGGAGAGAGCTGTTTCAGCATGTAGGGGATGAAGATCTGCAGAAGAGCCTCTCTGAAGAACCTCTTGCGTACAGTGCTGCTGTCATAGTCGTATTTCTATGAGGAGGGAGACATACTAATACTAATTAGAATACTAATATAAAACATTCTGTAACATGTTGATGTTTTCGTACAGTCAGTTCCAGAAATATTGGCACCCTCCAAACAAGTATTAGCAAAAAGTATGGCTTTTCCAGGCAACAGAAAAAAAAGCATAATTCCAACAACAACAACTTATTTTTTTCATAAAATTATTGGCACCAAATATTATATAGAGTTAGGCCCATATATATTTGGACATTTAGGAATTCTTGCTATTTTTGTGTTGATAAAGAAGTATTAAATAATAAGGATGCTTCAGTTTGAGATCATTAAAATACAAATTTTTATTTATATGTGTCACTGCAAAGGCAATGCCAATATACAGTACTGTGGTAGACAGAAGAAAAAAAAGGAGGTGTAAAAAAAAACCAACAAAAAAAAACTATATATATATGACTATATACTATATATATATATATATATATATATATATATGTGACCTTTTTTTTTAATGGAAGTAATAAGGCTTTTATTATCCATTAAGAATGTTTTACACTATTAAGCATTTAATTCTTTAGCATTTGATAAAAACAAAATATGCTAAATATTTTTTTGTACAGTATAAATAAAAAAAGGCAAACAGTCACTGTTCATTTTGTATGAAACATGTCGTACTTCTAGGACATGAACTCATACAGACGTACAGTATACAGTATGTATTCTTATTTGTCCCACCTTTATAACTCTGTCTTGGCACTTCTGAATGGTTTTGCTGAGATTTTCCTCTTCATGACCCTCCAGACTCTGGTGGAGCAGCTGCTCGAAAGTGTACACAGCGTCATCCATTAACTGCAGCAAAAAGGATGGACAGAGACATGCACATGAAATAACTAGAGGATTAAATGTTATACAATATCATTGCATAACACAGAGTGCCCCAAATAGTCCAAATCCTTTGGCAAAAAAAATCTAAAATTATAAATTACAGCAAACACTCAAACTTTTACCTGAAAGCATTGAGAATTTTTTTTTCTAATGCATAGCTGAATTACAGTCCATGTTCTATTACTCTTCCAGTTTTTCAATGTAAAACCATAACACGCTATTTATTAAATCAATGCTCGCTTTATTAGTCAAATAAAAAAGGTAGAGATCTTTCTTTAGGTATTTTTTTTTACTTTTAGATACACTTATTTCCTGAAACCCTTCTTTATAATAAAGCACTATTTTGTAAAATTAAACCAAGACGCAAACCTGAAAGTCTGGCTAATAATCCAATGTGATTATGTTAATCCGAGTTTACTGTAAAAACCAAAACCGGGATTAATCATGGTCTACTTGAATCCTAATCCTACTTTTGAAACAATATTTAAAGAAGTTTGATTAATATATATATATATATATATATATATATATATATATATATATATATATATAAAATATTTGTTAGAAATACACCTCTAACTTAAATTCCAAGAATTTCACCCATCTGCATTCAACCAACAGGGGGCGCCCTCACACAATTTTTACCACAACTGGAATTCTTGTGAGAACCATGTGCCCTGATAAAAATACACTCTGCATGTTGAGTCTTGTGTCACCACTCCCATGCTCTAACACCATGTCCTTTTACTCTACTGAGGGGGAAAAAAATTCTCAGACATTTTACACTTCCACACCATGAAAGAATATACACCACAAATAGAGACGCAGCAACTCCTGTTATTACAGCTGACTTATCTAGTTTACTTTTATCTTATCTAATCTAATCTAATCTAATCATTAATCAGTCCATTATGTAAAAAAAATACACAATATAAACACAACAGACATGTGCTGAAGGTACAGTCAGGGCTATGATGGCGTTCTGGACAAGAGCAAACTTCAAGACACAATTATAAGGCAAATAATTTATGGTGGGTGGGATGTGGCCCAACCCAAAGTAGAGCCGTTATTAATGGCACAAAGTTGGTCATGTTCTCCAAAGTACCAAAAGTAATGTAATAGTTATAACTATTTTGGTTTTCTTTCTTTTCTTTTTTTTTGGGAGGAAAAAGAACCCTGTGCTTGTTAGTATCCATTTATAGCTAGATTCTAATGTTGTTTTGTCCAGAAAACAAGTTCCAGTTGGAAGGTACATCGCGGTGTACAGTATGAGAAGTCGTTCCCTTTTTTCGTTCCTGTTCTTTTTACAGATTATGTGATAAAAACATCCTGTATGTTAACAAGAAGTTGCCGAGTAAACAATGATCATTTAAATGATAGATGGCACTATGACTGTCAGAGATGGTGAAGCAGACACCTTCTAAAGAATTTCCTTTTGTTTTTGGGCATTTTCACTGCTGCCACATCAGATTATTTGATCCGATTTAAAGTTTTTGGCACCGGTTTTACACCCGGATGCCCTCTCAGCCGCAACCCACCTACCCATTTCTCTAGCCTGGGACCGGCACTAATGATCCCCGGCATCTCAGTGGCTGGGTATTATACTGTGTATGGGCATAAGGGTTAAGGGCCATGCCCAAGTGCCCAACACTGTCAACCCGGCGGTGACCGAGATCGAATCCCAGACCCTCTGACCAACAACCCAGAACCTCAACCACCTGAACCACCTACCTTCATTCAACAGCATTGGGGTATGATGTTTCTTAAAGAAGTGCAAAAGTTTGAATGCCATTTGAATGACCAAAAGAAGAAAACTAAATTCTCTTTCAGTCTTCATTTATTTACTCTCACTCATTCATTCGCTATACCATTTATCCTGTACAGGGGCATAAGAAGCCTGAAACTCATTCCAGAGGGCTCGGTCCCGGTGGGGTACACCTGGACTGGGTGTCAAGCCATCACAGGGCATACACACTCATTATGGGGAATTTAAAACACCAATTATTCTAAATCAGCATGTTCTTGGATTGTGGGTGAAAACCGGAATACCCGGAGGAAACCAACCAAGCATGGGGAGAACATGCAAACTCCACACAGACACACCTGAGGGGCGAGACCACAGTCCTAATCACTGATTAAATAAAACGTAGATGTTTTCTTTCTTTGTCTGCTGCAAAAGGGTCTAATAATCGTTTTTTCCCATGCTGTTCTGGGTGCATGAACTATCACCACAGAACCACCGGGTAAGCTGGGCAAGGCTCACCTCTCTCATGAGAATCTGGGCTCTCTGGACGAACACGGATGGACTGGTGACATCAAAGCGCTGCTGCAAACCCTCCAGACTCAGCTGCTCAACCCTCTCGTAGCAGCACTGCATTTTCACCGGATGGTACGCCAGCATGGAGACCTTCTCCATATGCTGCAAAGAAAAAAACAACATCATCTAACTGTTATCAGATACCTCAGACTCAAAACAGAAGTACCTGTTTAGCTTAAAAAAGAATTTGTCATCATTTATCCGAGAGGAAGGGTTCTTATCAATCAAGTGTCATTACTACAATCTAGAATACAACAGCAAATTTATCACAAGCTGTTGATACTGTACATTTTTGGGACCATTAAAGCATTCTGTTATTTAAGATCTCTGGAAGGAGTCTCCAGTGTTAGCAGTCTTCTTCAGCATGTTTTTATCTTATCAACTTTAAGCAATAAACTTAAAAACACAACCTAAGTGCCTCACCTCTCCTAGTTTCTCTTTGTTTCCACCGTTTAGCAGGTTCTTGCTCATGTCCACCAGCTCCCTGAAGAAAACATCACGCACCTCAAAGAAGCCTCGGCTGGTGGGTTCCATCAGGGCATCCAGGATGGAGCTGATGTACGGCTCGATGCTCACCTTCAGGAGCTTCTCAGCCTTGGGCAGCACCAGAGCTACAAGTCAGTAAAGAAACTCTTAAAGTAACAATAACAACTTTAGATTTTACACTTTATTTAAATCAGCCTTACTCTTCTACAGTAGCTACAATCGGTCACAGGGCGCAAATATCTATATACTCGCTAATGTAGAGGAGAAAATAATGTAAAATAAAAATAAATAAACATAAATAAATTCTAGAAAATGATGAAAAGTATTTGCTAATCAAAAAAAAAATAAATAAATTATAGGCAAGAATGTTTAAAAGCATCCAAAAACAGATTGAATAACGTGTGATTATTATTATTATTATTATTATTATACTTTTATTTATTATTACTATCATTATTATAATTATTGTTATATTTCAATATTTGTATTTATTATCAACCTCATTATTATTATTATTATTATTATTATTATTATTTCTGCATATTTTTTCCTGACATTTTTTAAATTAGTTATTATTTTTAAAACTCCAAGTCAAGTTGTTTACCTCTATATTTAGGCTATTTAATATCACACTTGAAAAACATGCCATAATTCAACTGCATCCGTATTAATAATTTAATTAGGGTTTTTTTGGCTTAAATATATATAAATAAATAAAGTATGCAAATAAAAGAAATGAAAAAATGAATTAAAGTAAATTAAAAAAAACTAAAGCATGCATTTGTCTTCTGAGGGAAATTTACTGCTCAATATCTGGATATTGTAACCCTGACACACTGAACTCTCTCGAACTCATTCTGCAACAAGATAGTTCTCTGGGACACACTTAACATTGATCTATGACCTGCACTTCAGCATGTAGTATGTAAAAAAAAATAGTACTAATCAAACAAAACAGAACAGAAAAAAGCAAAAAAAGCTTTAAATTATTTAGTACAAAAATATTTATATCTATTATGTACATATATTCTTATTTTGTGGGGAAAAAAATAAAATCACAGTGCCATCTGGTGGCTCGGCACATTCTACTGTGACTACTGAGGGCAAACAGTGTCCAAAAGTTCCCCACATAATTTGTAATGGCTCATTCATGCCTTAGCATCACACCAAACACTTCAGTATAAACACACTAATTTAACAATCTTTTTTTTTTTACTCTAAAAATGTAACTAATGTAATAACCTCAAGCCATTACTGTGTACATATCAACTAGAAATATAAATGTGATGTATATACATGTAGTCTCACTCATCATCTATACCGCTTTATCCTGTATACAGCGTCGCTGGGGCCTGGAGCCTATCCCAGGAGACCTGAGGCGGAGAGATGAGGCGAGGGGACACTCTGGACGAGGTGCCAATCCATCGCAGGGAACGCTCATTCACACGCGCTTTGGATTTTGGGAACGCCAATTAGCCTACTCTGCATGTTTTGGGGCTATGGGAGGAAACTGGTGGACCCAGAGGAAACCCACCAAACACGGGGAGAACTACTGTAGCAAACTTCAAGCACTCAGACCCAGAGGGGGGAATCGAACCTGGATCCTGGAGGTCCAAGGCGACAGTGCTAACCACTAAGCCGCTGTGCCATGTGATGATGTGAGTGACAGGAGACCGAAGGTATGCCATTGTATCCCTTTCATCCAGACATTTTCAACAATGGATTAAAAATCGTGCCCCGTGTCACCCTGAACTCCAGGCTGTTTACAGATGCAGCATTACCCCGGATTTTGCTGGTCACATGCTCCTTCGAGGTGATGATCTGGTCCATGTCGGTGCGTATGGAAGCCTCCAGAGGGGGACGTCCTTCCTCACAGCTCTGCACTATGGCCTCGTATTCGGTCTGGGTCTGAATCTGAACCAGACTGTACACGGCATCTGAGATCTAATCACACAGACAAAACCATTAGAGCTGAATATTACCATTCATTCTAATAGTGCTGCTAATTGTTCAAATTATAGTACCAAAGTCCAGGTCTTCTGTCTTTCCTGCATCTTTCCCTTCAAGCGTGGGCTAATCAGGTCTCTAAGTTCAGGAAGCAGCTTCTCCATCACCAAGTTAGCCAGGATCTAAAAAACAGAAATCATAGCCCAAATAAAAGCTTCTTCAATGAGTTACACATTTACATAATGACATTTTTACCATTGATGATACGGAAATATACATGATATCAGTTAATGACATGCCAGCTGGATACAAGGGCTAAATTATGATGAAAGCATGTAGTAGCTATAAAAAATAATAAAAAATAAATAAATAAAAAAGGGAACCAACAGAGCATCATCAACTCAAACGCTCGTGCTCAAACTTAAACCAGCAACAATCCTGAGCGGAAAAGATAGCAAAACATCCAAAAAGTGAATTTTCAGATAGGAACAGCATTTTTCATAAAACTTTATGCTTCTTACTGTATCTCCCAATCCATGCATCATTTTTTGTAAATATGTATACGCATTTATATTTTTAACAGATATTAAAAAAAATAATAATAATAAAAAATACATTTGCTAGATACAATTTCATGCCCTTTTATGTCCGTAGTGTCTGGAACGTTTTTAAATTTAAATATTTTAACGGTTTTAACTGTTATTTACATAAAACTTGGCCAATTTAGATTTTACATGAAAAGACAAACTTGAAAAAGTGTATTATTTAAAAATCCTAAATTTTTAAGACATCGCACCATTGATTTGACATGGTTACAGACACTACAGATTTTTTTTGCCTTTTAAGCTTTTATCCAAAACTAGAATGCTTTAATTTAAAGCAATGATTTTTACAGGTCATATACTTGGAGAGTATATGAAGATTACACCACTTTGAGTATTAATAATCATAAAACATATGAATATTTTGCATTTTAAATGTATTATTGCTAATACGGGACCGTATAATGCTGAAAAATTGGCCATATAAGATCATCTCTTAAAAACTGCTGAAGTTAGCAACTTGAAAGTTTTAGGGAAGCACGATTGGTCACTTCTATGTTGCAGAAACTTTAGAAGCAGCTTCATTGGCACAGGCTTTTTTATGTATTATATTTATAACAACAAAAATTTATTAAATCACCAATATTGTATTTTGGCCAAAAACTGTAGTGAAAATTGTAATAAAAAAAATAATTTAAAATGAATTTTTTTCTAATCCAAACAACAATTTGTATTTATTATGGTGGAAACTGTTACACCATAATGACGGTAAAATCTTAACAATGCTCAGAAGACAAGATGATTTGTACAAACTAAAAAATGACTAGTTTTCAGTTAAAAAAAAAAAAACAAGGAAGAAAGAACTACAGGGATTTATGATATCCAGTGTAAGACCAAAGCTAAGATGATTCATTCATATAGAGCCAGGAGTCTTCTAAACAGCAAATAAGGACTTGCATGTCTGGGTGTTTCAGGAACACCACTAAGCCCAGGCTAAGCGCATAGCCAAGAGCAAATCACATCCTTACTGACTGCTGCTTTACTAATTCAGCCCATCCTAAAATCCTCTAGTGTTACTAAACTCAAGTTCAAGACCACGCCCGTACTCCTCCTGGCTTCCTTACATCTACCTGCAATTCTGCTTGTGTAGTGTTTTTGCACTTATAACGTCCAACAAAACCTGGTTTTCTGGTAGAAAAATAGGGTTTAATCTTTAATCATTTTGTAGTACGAGACTATAAAGGTGTGGTAGAAATGAAAGAGCAATGATGATTGATGCTTTAGAAATCGTATAAGGAAAAGAAAAAAAATAATAATAATCACAAGGTGCTATAACAGCATGTCCTGACATATTTTATTCTTCAAATTAACTTTTATAACAAGTTACGTCCTACTATCACTTATATTATAACCGCAATAAACAGTCCCTCTTGTTTCTCCTCTCCTGAAGCCTTTACCTTAGGCTTAATTCTACAAAACGCTGACAATAGAGATCTGACCTTTCATAAATAATTATCCAATAAACATTTTATTAATCTATTATTAATCTCTTTACTATTTCTGGACACAGGGAATTATTTACCATGGAAGTCCCTATAAATGAGCTATTACTACAGAAACAATAGCACAATATAAACCTCATAGTCATCTGCTGTTCTAGAACATAAATCAGCACCTTCTTAACCAATCAGATTCATGAATTCAGCAGCGTTGCTCAACCTCGAGCAGGTCACCTGCTGCTCATGACAACCCTGGAACAGTCACAAAGCAGGGCCAAAACATGCCTTAAGGCTATTAGGGGAACTCTACACTATATACCGCTGTGCTGAACACACCATTCAGCACAATCATCTCGTGTACAGCAACAACAACAACAACAACAAATTCACAACCATGACACCAGGATGAGGATAGATTCGTTAAATAAAAAAAATTAATAATAATAATAAATCATATGATCTGGTCAGATGTCTAATTCACAGGCATGCATCAAAATGTGCTTTCATACAGAACAAGAAGTGGAGACAGATTACGCAAGTGCTCATCTAGACAATGGTATCTTAAAACAGAGACAGGAGTGTTCTCAAATTTCAAAAAGAGACTTAACAGGTTATTCAGATGACGTATACTCGTCATCCTAAAAGTTTATCTAAGATTTCCCATGATACGGTTATTAAATAAGACAAAGACGATGTGTTAAGCTTGAAATGAGCAATATAAACAGTACATATACCGTAGTGGAGCTGGCCAGAGTATTTCCGAAATTGCTGATCTATTGGGATTTTCACACACGAACGTTTCTAAGGTTTACAAGAGAATGGTTTGAAAATAAGAAAATATCCAATGAGCTACAGGTGAAATTCTCTGGGTGAAATGCCTTTTGAATGTCAGAGGTCGGAGATGAATGGCCAGACTGGTTCGAGCTGATAGAAAGGGATCAATAACGAAAATACCATCTCTGAAAGGCAGAAAATGAGATGCGTTTGAGACATTTCTTGGATTGGCAACCAGCCTAGTGCCCCAAGTCCCCTGGGATATGCTCCAGGCTCCTGCGACCCTGTATACAGGATAAGCGGTATACATGAAGAATGAATGAATAAATAAATGGTACTGGGATTGTACCAATGACAAGGTGCCTTTAGCACCCATGGGGATTTCTTAAACCCTTATAATTTTCCTCATCATCCTCCGGAGGACTGGATACAGTATAGGTCCAAATATGTTCTTTAAAAAGTCTACATTCGCAGGTTACGCTACATATGAAAAAGTTATAAAAGATAAAGATGCAGTTCAGTATTTCCTTTTATAATAATAATAATATAATAATTTTATATCTTTTTTAATCATCATACTGTATATTATGTTTGGAGCTGCACTGGTTCAGAAGATAAACCACAGAAAACATGTTATAGGAAAATAAATCAACCTAGACTTTAACTTGCTTATTTTCCTACCTCACCACGCCCTATGCTGTTGTATCGACTTCACCACTTAAAAGCTACTTGACCTAAAAAGATGACCGACCAAGTCTCGTGCAGAGCCGGTGTTTTTCCATCACCCTCCCGAGAATGAGACTCTACGGTTGTGTAAACTTTGATTACTTCTCATAGTTTTTCCTTTATTATAAGCACTTAATAGCTATAAACTTAGTTAATGACTTCAAACAGGAAGACGTTTGGCAAAAGAATGATACCTAACGGTCCTCCTGTGGGGATCGTACAAGGATGCACATAATAATGGGGGGAAATGTCACGTCCTTATATGTCTCAAGAGATCATAAACAGACACACTTACACACTTAACAATTCATTTCGCAAAGCCACGAGAACGCACCTTTCACCCACAAATGCAGATTTGTCTACAGGCCTGCCCATGATGGAAAAGAGCCTGCAGGGATCTCGGGCTCTCTTTTACCCACTACAAATCATGCAACGTGTCCAAAACGGAGCCTTTGCACAATAAAGGGGAAACGCAGCTCAAAGCAGCCAAGTAGGTTATAATTAACCCTCTCGCTCAAAGTGTGCCATTAGGCATTAGGTCAGTGCTGTGTGGGGAAGCTGTCACAAAAGAGACTGTAAATGACTCAACCTAAAACAACTTTCACTTCTCCTCACAAAGGCAGCGTGTCACATGATGTTTAGAGAAAACACATTACCCGGGTACCTCCTGCTAAACGGTGCGGCACGCCCTTTTAATAAAAGCACGCCATCTCTCCGACTGAGCTTCACACAGAGCTCTGAGCGAAGACTGTGCTGCTTGAAGCGGCTCATTAGAAGCTGTAATGACATTCGTTTGAAGGCCATTATGACTTGATTTATGGCACTCTGAGTGAAATGACCTCCTCTTACCCTTCCTTCCTTCAGAAAAACAGAGACGGTTAAGTATGAATGCAATGTGGAGGGAACGAGGCGGTTGTCTAAGTAAAAAAAAAAAAAAAAAAAAAAGTACACACCGCTAAACTTGAGACGGCCGTTTAAGTCAGGAACTGCAAACGGTATCGAATGAAGGATAAAACCGGTTGCATGAAAATTGAGGCTGAAATGTAGTTACTTAACCTGCAATAATGTATAGCAAGCTAGCTAACAGTTTATTTATCTATGTAAATAATAATAATAATTAAAAAAAAAAGGTTTGGGGCCTCCGAGTGGCGCAGTGGTAAAGTGCTTGCCCTATCATCCGGAGATCGCTGGTTCGAACCCCGGGTGATGCTGCGCACGCGGAAGGAGCGGCTAGCGCTTTCCTCCGAGTGTGTTACTCCGCCCCTAACGGTGCGTGAGCGAGCAGTCCGAAAAGATGCAGTCGGCTGACGTCACGCGGTTCGGAGGAAACACGTGATAGTCTTCGGCCCTCCCGGCTGAGTGGTAGTAGTAGCCTTAATGTGGGAGCCCCCTAGTGACGGGGAGGAATTGGCTACGACTAAATTAGGGGGGAAAATTGGAAAAATCCAAATAAATAAAAAAAATAAAATAAAATAAAAAAAAAGGTTTGTCTGTATGTTGGTCAGAACTCGCTTTTTCAATAATATCTTTACATTACATTCATTGGAGGAGCTGAAACCAGTCTTGAAAACAATTCCACCTGTCTGTCTGCCTGCCAGTCTCTCAGTCTGTCCCCGTCCATCTGTCCAGCCAGATTAAGCATCATGCAAACCAGGCTGGACAGAATTAAATGGAACTCTGGCAGTTATGAGCAGTTATGTGACAGATTATAAACCGCAAGTGTACTGCGCATGCATCAAACTGTGGGCGCGTCTTAAATCGGCCGCTCGACAGAACTTAATGAAACTTTCGCAGTATTTCAAAGTCAGTCTAAAAAAGTAAAAAAAAAAAAAAGTTTAAATTTCACAACTGAAATAACAGCGCTGAAGTGATAAGTGAATTTTAAAGCGCTGAAGTCGTTTAAAGACAATCTGATCTACTTTTTTCTATTTCTTATTTGTAATTCACTCTCCAATTACAACTTGGCATAAACAAGGCGTAAGATACTCAACCTTACAAAATTTGATTTCTTCGTAGAAGGTAACTTAATAAATAAGACATAGTTCTGCCGTACAGAAAGACAGACACAAGTACAGTACAGTGGGGCAAAACAGTATGTAGTCAGCCACCAAATGATAGAACCAAAAAGTTCTCCCACTTAAAAAGATGAGAGAGGTCTGTAATTTTCATCATACTGTGGGTAAACCTCAAAAGTTCTTGCCCCACTGTATGTGGGCTTCAACCTGAAATACTAATATCACTGGTTACATTAAAGCTGATCAGATTATTTTAAGCTTTAACCGTCAGCGCCGAATATTAACGCAACTACACACCGTTCTTTTCCATTCCTTATAACATTTTCTTTGTCACCAAACCCGGTGCTGGTGAACTGCATTTGATCCTGGCTAGCAACTTAAATTACAATCCTGATACAGTATTTAACTGTGGCATTGTGCACGTTATCTTGAAACCAGGAATGAAAAACGAATACCCAAGATATGAAATGTGTTTGTCCTGGCTACTGCTCCACCTCATACATACTGGACATAGTGGTTACACAACGCTATGCTTTAATCAAGGTTGAAAAATGAAGCGCATAATTAACTAATTTAAAAAAAAGATTTAAAAATGTAGGAATTTATTATTTCCTGCTGTTGTATTTACTTTTTTTTTTTTTTTTTTTAGGATTGTAACCTTCATTAGACCTGGCAATAAAACAAGTGAATGTTTTAGGGGAAGATTTTGACTTGAACTCTCAACCCTGGAAATATGAGGCGACAGTGACATCAATATTTTAAAATGATTAGCATTAATGAATAAATACAATTTCTTATTCTCAATATGTTCAACGTTACAATCCAACAGCATGTGACCATGGCTAGATATTAACAAATCAAAGTTTAAAAAATATATCATTTTCCCCCCTCAATTAAACATATGGGCAATATTAAATACACTACTTACTTATGAATAAAATATTTATTATAGTAACCTTTTTTTCCTAAACATTAAACAACAACAAAAACAACAATAATAATAACAATAATAAAAATACCAATAACATTATTATTATTATTATTATTATTGTTGTTGTTATTAATAGTGGTATGTACAGTAATCTTTCCAAAAAATTGGAATTAAAACATCAGAAATGGCCGTTTAAATGTAAGATAAACGTATTTAACACAATCAAATCTTAAAACTAATAAAACAACAAAAAACTGCAAAAAAATAAAAAAATCTAAAAATGAACATAAACTATAGTAAACCTGGTGTGAGGGTTGTGTATATTACCTGGGAGGGAATGCCACACATCATGTCCCAGGTGCCGTACTGGCCGTTCGTCTGACGATAAAGTCGCACTGCGTCTGTAAACGCTGGCGTCTGAACTTTACATTCCTCTGACAGGCCTGAGAAGGAAATGTGGAAAGCAACAGGGTCAGAATGAGATGATGATGATGTTAATAATGTTATCTCTACAAGTAAAATGACCAGTTGTGTTTTTCACTATGTAGCGTGCTATTATGTACTGTCCTGGAGTTTGGGGTTACACCTTTATTAATTTATGCACTAGGAGAAGTTGTATCTCTGTATCTGAAGTCTTAAACCAACCCTTGATTTTTTCATATTAAACTAAATTAAAAAAATAGAAATGTTTTACTGCGACTGGCTGAGCCTAAAGTGACTAAAGATACAATTTAATGCAACAATCTCAGCAGCAGCCTCGTTTCCCCTCTCGTCTGTCCCAACCGCTCAGCATTCGGCATCACCAGTAGACTAATCACCGCCTGATCATCTTTCATCATCTGTACTCGTTTCTCACTGGTTCATCCCACATGTTTAGATGGTTTTTCTTATGCTTAAATGGTTTATAGGTCTTAAACAAACAAAAATGACAGTAATTCAGGTAGCCTGGAGACCTATTCCTCAGGACTACATCTAAAATACAAGAATGTCAGGTTGTTTGGATGCAACCCATACCACAATACAGGATTTATATCCTTTTTTTTCCCTTTTTTTTAAATAATTAAAGCACAGAGAGACTTCAAGTACTTTTTTTGCTCCCTGACCAAATAAGTTCTTGAATTAGGGGGTAAGGGGAAAAAAGACAATGAACTACAAATATTTTGTTTCCAATGTTACAAAAATTTATTAAAAATTTTTTTTTTTAACTTGATGAAAAGAAAAATATTACCAGTAGTTCTTAACCTTTTTTAAAAAAATCAATTCTATGACTAAAAATAATAACTTGAATATTTTTCATGTGCCATGATACAAGTATGACTGTCTCGATTAAATATGTAGCTCATATGGTCTCCAAAGGAAAATAAAAAAAAGCATCATAACCAGCGTTATACTGTATATATATATATATATATATATATATATATATATATCTTGTACACTTATTTAATCTGTAATAGGAAATGTTAGTTAATCAGTTAATTACTTTTAATAATAAATCGAATCCAATCTACAGTAGATACCAGGCTATGATCTATCGAGGACTGGTAAGAGCGTTGTTATGATCACAGTGCATCATGTGACCCGTTTTCCCCCCATATCAGCAGAAATGCTCTCCAGCTAGCACTGCTTATGGGGAAAAACAAGCTTGTAACAGTTTACAAAAATCTCTCTCTCTCTCTCTGCCAGAAGTCATTTCAAGCGTCCGTAATAAAGTCCTAACCCATAAAGCGTTCCCTAGTGAGATGCTAGATTTCTAAATGGAATAGACATTTAAAGCGCTGACCCATAATGAACTTATGGATATGATCTGTGACTTCTTGCAGGTCAAGTAGAACCGCCCTAGGAGCCCTTTGAGGATCCAATGTCCACACTATTTCTTTAAACGATACACCATCACATAATGATCCCTGTATTACTCTCTTACAAAACATCATCTCTCTGCTTTGTTTGTGCATTGTTTGAGCACAATTAAAAAAAAAAAAAAAAAAAAGATCCCAGAGGAATCATTCTATTCTAGCTGTACCTGACTATGTAGTGTCTAGGGAATAGCAAGCAGGGCACCGTTTCAAACAGGTTGCGGCTGACTTCCCAGAAATGACCAAAAAAGAGAAGCAAGAGTGATGGTATACGCACACGTTTATTGGTGTGAATAGCCGAAAGTGAAACTCTTTCTCACTCAATCATGTGCAGACAAATACACAAACACATACACCCACCCACACCCACACATACACACACTAAAAAAACACCACTTGGCATGACCACAGGACATTCCAGCTGTGGGAACTGCTGCCTCTGTGGCTGCCATGTGGAATTATCAGCTAAACACAGTCACGGTTCTACATGCAAATTCAGCTTTTGAGAGTTTTAGATAATAAATAACAGACAGATGTTGATTAAAGTTTCAACTGTTTGTGTAGATTGATGGTTACAGCAAATATATATCCATAATTAAAACACTCGCGGGGTCAATATAGTGTATAGCGTGTAGTATACATAATAGTGTGTGTGTGTAATTATATATATATATATATATATATATATATATATATATATATATATATATATATATATATATTAGAGAAAGAGAGAAAGAGAGAGAATATTATGATTGTGCACATGTATATATATATACACACAAACATATAATGTATATATTTTATGTAGATAGCTAGATAGGTGTGTGTGTGTGTGTGTGTGTGTGTGTGTGTGTGTGTGTGTGTGTGTGTGTGTGTTTGACATACGACAAAGAGGGGAAGTAACTTGGAAGAGGGCTGGGTGTGGGGCTTCGAGTGGTGTAGACAGGAAGTTCACACACACACACACACACACACACACACACACACACACACACACACACAGAGCCTACAGTATGTATATGTGTATACATGCACGTACAGTCATGCATGGCAGCAAACCATGTCCCAGATTTTGGGTGGAGAAGAAATCATGACTCTGGTTGAGTGACTTTTTGTAAATATTATAACAGTCCAATTACTTGCTAACAAAATTTAACAGTTAAACAGCTAAAATGACAATTTTACATTGCCAGGATTGACCATTGCTGGGTTAGCCTCTGTTCTAAATACATTATATATTTAAAACAATAAAAAAAAAAAAAAAAAAATTAAAACATAAATCAATCAATTAGACCAGAGAGGGTAAATAAACAATCCACCAACCAACCATCTGTCCAATGAGCTGCTTTTAGCTGAATACTGTAGATTAGATCACAGTATTCCTACAGTATTTAGGTGTAGGTGTAAGTATGTAGGTGTAAGAGTCATGCCACTGTACAAACGGTCAATGCAACAAAAAAAAAAAAGTACTTACAATATTTGTTAAAATATATAGATTTTTATCAAGTATTACACTCACTCACTCATCGTCTATACCGCTTTATCCTGTATTCAGGGTCGCGGGAAGCCTGGAGCCTATCCCAGGAGGGTACACTAGGCAGGGCGCAAATCCATCTCAGGGCGCGCACACACACACACACACACACACACACACACACACACACTTATTCACACACTATGGGCAATTTGAGAACACCAACTAAACTAACTTACATGTCTTTGGACTATGGGAGGAAACCAGAGTACCCGGAGGAATCAAGTAGTAGATCTAAAAATAATTTATAAACATTATAAATAATACAAACGAAAATTTCTATTTATGCTATAATAAACATTTTATTTCATGTTAGCATACGAAAGGCAAATAATATACACTAAAGTCTTAAACCACACCTTATGTCTTCAAAGAGTGCTTCCAAACAGACTTTTTTTTTTTTTTTTATGTAATCTTAATGAATAGCTCTCCAGGCTTCCTGAAGGATTATTCTTTGCTCTTATTTTCAGGCCAGTCCCAGTACCTGACCAGTTTCAGTGGAATGCTGAGTGCTTGGAACAGACGAGAGGGGAAATGAGGTTTTCTACATTATTTAATTAAATTTATAATTAAGAAATGTGGCTCAAGACATGTAGAGGTTGCAAGAATTTGATACAAATTTATAAATGGATAAAACGAAATATAACGTTTGGTTTAAATTAAAGGTAACTATTTATTGTTTCTGCTTCACTAGATCACACTGCTCGGTCCACATCTGGACCACAGTCCATCACTTTACAACCCTTCCTCTATAGAAAACTCCTCAAAAGGATCTGAAACCTTCACCGTCACAGCATTCTGTACACCTTGTTTTTCGGGTCAGTATTATCTTCTTCTTCATACACAGTTCAAGGCATGGGTGCTATTTAGAATTTTTCTAAAACACATGTTATCAGTAGCAAATTCCTGTTACTAAGTACAGATATTAGCCTGTTTAATCCCACCGGCAACAAACACGAACAAAAGGTTGTAAAGCTGATAAAGAGCTGTACACATGTTCTTATCCTGATAAGCGTCGGGGTGGATATGGTATACAGGACCAGCGGGTGTGAAGTGAAAATACATGATACACACCTAAACGCAAATTACAGGAGACAATCTACTGTACCCATCAGCATGCTTTTGGACAGCGGGAGATAATCACACATTTCTATTCTTTTCGATTCCAGCGATACAATTTATGGATATAATAAAAAAAAATGCTTATTACCGATCTGAGATCAAGTAAGATCAAGTAAGATTTAATGTCTATTTTATATTTTACTTCATTTACATCTCTTTTTCTAAATGTTTTGGATTGTTTTTATATGAAAAAATATGATTATAGTACTGAAAATTGGTAATATTGGTAATGTTTTTGGGTGGCTGGAACGCATTATCTGCATTTACATTATTTCCTATGATATAATGCGTTTCACAATACGAAATTTCGCACTAAGAACTCCCAATGGGAAAACATATGGCTTTCTTTGTTGACATCATTGGCTGATTTGATAACCCCATTTGTCCATTCTGACTATATGATATGCACCAATAGTGAGGTCCTATAAGGTGTTCATATGGGAGATGTACTGCAAGTAATGCAAAAGGAGGCATACCTTTTTAAAAAAATTTATTAACAGACATGGGATGTTCAAACTGCACATACTGATCGAGTAACTCCTCCTCTGTGCAAAGTTACTACTCAACATCACAAGCAGTGCATTTGTGCCATCATTGAACCCAACTTTCAAATCCTTTTTAAAAATCCCCTTTGTCACAGTTAATGTTCTGCATGGTTTGTCTTCAATGCCGGTTCCCCTTCTTTAAACTTTTTCATCCATGTATAAACATTGTATCGTCAGTGGTGTCCTCTCCAACACCATTCTGTAGTGCAGTAGGAAACTGCACCGAGACAAAAGGGGATTTTTTTTGTAAGAGGTTTCGAGAGTTCAACAATGCCACAAATGCATCACTTGTGATGGACACTCGGGTGAGTAATACTTTTGTAAAGAGGAATTGTTCCTCTACTAACTTGTGCAATCTGAAGAACCTACGTCAGTTTAGAAAAAACATTATGCCCACTTTTGCATTACATTCAGTACAGCCCTCATATAACTGAATCAGTGTTAATTGTGCCATAATGAACATACTATATAAGTAATTGCAAAATCTTAAACAAACATCAAGAGTTTAAATAAGTTGGTGGAAAATTGGAGCAAGGAGGATTAAAAAAAAAATTTAATAAAATAAAAATCACTAGTTTATTGTAGGAAAACATTCCTCCTAAATGCTGGATGACTTTATCTTGATGTGTTGCAGCTGTCGGGTCAAGACAGATACACATCTATTTACCGCATGAGAAATTAATCATTAATTGCCCTCACATACCAAATTTTATTCAGACCCCAGTGCAGACAGACTGCACCTCGAACGAAGTTGTGATGTTAGTGTCAACTCTGACTGCAAACCAACTAAAAGCTCTTGATTTATTTTCCACTTTAAACTTTCATTCATTTTTCACAATTTTAACTTTAGGATATTAATTCCCTAGTTCTAATACCTTATAATTTCTATAGAAACAACATACATACAGAGAGACGTGTACGACAGATGTTCATACAGTGTAAACATTATAAAACTGTGTGTGATCACTGATAGGGTCAAATTATTATGAATTTTATTTAAAATTTTGTAAGGAGTTCTGTTTCCTTACGTTTTTTCACCATGTGTTAGAAAATACTTTTTTTATCTTTAACAGCTATTCTGTCTTATTGAGAAGCAGGTAAAAAACAGCGGATAACAGGATTGTTGAGCAACATTAAATGCAACTATAAATGTAAATAAATACACTGTACCTTTAAGTAAAAATGTAATAATTGAAAAATGGCTGAAAAATAAGAGGAGGAAAATTATAGTCCACACCACACCATTCCACCATTAATAATTTCCATAATACGTAAATACATACACATACATCTATCTATCTATCTATCTCTACTGTATATACATATATATACCGTATTTATATATATATATATATATATATATATATATATATATATATATATATATATATATATATATAGATATACACACACACACACACATATACATATACACATACAGATATACACACACACATATACATATACACATACAGTACAGTATATAAACTCCACCATGATTGCTATTTTGTGCTTGTCTTGGACAATCCTTTGAGTACACAGATGTACCTTCCTTCATTCTGCCTGCATATTTTTCAAGGCTTCATGCATTCCAGCAATACGACCCCTTGTTCAGTTCAGAAAAGCCGCTGAGAAAGTCGAGCCCAGGCCAGCCATGTCACTGGAATGACTGATACGGCCACATTCCTCTGCGTGTACTTCACGTATTGAGTTACGCATTGTATTCGGGTGTTTAAAGAGAGAAGCGGGGGAGTCGTGCAGTTGTGCAGATTTTTCACACAGACCTGTGGGCTGACCTGCATAACTCAAAAATTAACCCTTCTCCCGACTCGTGCTTTCAGTTTCCTTATTAAATTCCCACTCAATACTCATTTATCTGTTGCAACTACACTTCCCACGAGTTTATCCCACATTTATTTCAATAAGCGTCACTCATCACAGCTGTATTCGTCTAATACCATACTAGCTTAAGGCGCACCATAAAACATGTTCCATGCATTTAATGGTATGACTCCATCATCATCATCACCACCGTGTCAGGATAAATCAACTTTTCAATTCATTTTCATGTCTTTCACACTTTTAAATAAATAAAAAACATTTAAAAATTCTCTACTATTCTACTCTACTAATTTAGTTTTTTTTTTTGTCTGTGTGTGTCCTTAAAGCACGCAGAGTGTATACTAAGATAAAAGAACCCTACAGAGGCTTATCTATAAGCTCTGATGCACTTTGTGGTTGGAATATCTAAGAAACTCAGAGTCCGATTAGATTTCAATGCAGGGTGAAAAATCTTAGATTAGAAATTCTTTATACGCCTTTTTATACTTAAGCTTAATCTCTATTTGTACATTACTTTCTGCTATAAAAAAAAACATTTATGACAACAATGGAGCAAAATTTAGTGGGGGAAATTCAATTACTGGACACGATGCAAGGTATGTGCACATTTTGTATTAAATTAATTATTTTAAAAGTGAATGAAATGCATGTGTAAAAGGACATACTGTATAAGGAATTAAAATATGATGGGGCATGCTGTTATAAAAACATCATCGAGTGTTTTATCCATCTTATTCCACAGCAGCTTATCAATGTTACCAGGTTACCAATTTCCTACTTAAACAAAAACACACACTATAAATGAATAGAATATATTACGTGATGTTGTAGAACATCGGCAAAAGACGTTCGCTCCTGTTGTAACTCAGACTATGACTGTTATAAACATTAATTCCCTTACCATCCTGTCTTTAGTTCTCCATTTTGAACCCTATACAGTATACATAGGAATTTAGCCATAGGGGAGCACAATCCAGTTTCTTCTTGTGCCAGTCCCAAGTCTGGATAAATGCAGAGGGTTGTGGCAGGAAGGGCATCCGATGTAAAACATTTGCCAAATCAATCATGTGAATCATTGATGGGGCTTCCATACCGGATTGGTCGTGGCCTGGGTTAACAGGACCGCCACCGGTGCTGCTGACCTACAGGGTGCTGGTGGAAATTGGGTTACTTTGGTTAGGCAAGTGTGTGAATCAGAAGAACCCAAGTGGAACGGTAAGGCTACAGGGATCAGAGGTAAAGGACTTCAAGCACTTAGGGTCAACGGTCCAGAGCAACAGAGAGTGTGGAAAGGAGGTGAAGAGGTGGGTACAGGCAGGTTGGAATGGGTGGAGAAAAGTGTCACGTGTGTTATGTGACAAAAGAGTATCAGCGAGAATGAAAGGAAAGGTGTACATGACAGTGATGAGACCAGCGATGCTCTACGGCTTAGAGACAGTGCCGCTGAAGAAAAGACAGGAGGCAGAGTTGGAGGCAGCAGAGCTGAAGATGTTGAGGTTCTCCTTGGGAGTGACAAGGATGGATAGGATCAAGAATGAGTTCATCAGAGGGACAACCCATGTTAGATGTTTTGGAGATAAAGTCAGAGAGGCCAGATTGAGGTGGTTTGGACATGTTCAGAGGAGAGATGGTGAGCATATTGGTGGAAGGATGCTGAGGTTGGAACTGCCAGGTAGGAGGTCTAGAGGAAGACCAAAGAGGAGATTTATGGATGTAGTGAGAGAGGACATGAAGTTAGTTGGGATAAGAGAAGAGGATGGAGGGAATAGTGTTAGATGAAGGCAGATCATTTGCTGTGGCGACCCCTGAAAGTGAACAGCCGAAAGACGAAGACGAAGAATACAGTACGCTAGTTAAGTTACACAATCTGACCAATCAGAATTAAGAACTCAACAGCGCTGTAATAACTGAGATTTTTTGTTTTTGTTTTGTGCAATTAATTCAATTAACATTAAGGATGACAATAATTTGTCACTAATTCCTAAGAAAGCATTCACTTTTCCAGGTTTACAACAATCACAAACAACACGAACACCAAAGCCTAACAGCAGGTGCATTTCATAACCTTAATTATTCAATTATATACTAGGGTTAATTGGCGACAGGATCATCTATGCCAACAGAGAGGAAAGTCCAGCCACAGAAAAGCCAATGGAGCACACATTAGCCTTAACTTATCCAGATGCCAATCCAATCGAGCAACCATCAGACGTGCCCGACCCTCCCACAACCTACTGCACCCAATGTTTTGGTGTCACACCACAACACACCCATAGAGGTGCTGTGGAGCCTCACCATGGGGAACCCAAAACCTACAGTAGGTGGTGGTTAATGGGTTACATACATTACACAAACTACAGGCAATTTGGGAACGCCAATTAGCCAAATCTTCATTTTTGGACTTTGAGAAGGAAATAACATGCAGTGCTACCGTTATGTGTTTCTCTTGCATAATAATAATAATAATAATAATAATAATAATAATAATAATAGGCTTAATACCAAAACTTTAACACAATACATTTGGCTTCTGTATTTAACCTGATAACCTCCAAACTAAAGCATCAACACTATTGCATATCTGAGTAGGTGTGTAGTATTTATGACCTCTCAAAAACCCACTAGTGAACTTAATTATGGCTTAATCGTCCAACACACACCCACACCACTGCAAGAAGAAAAGGAAGTGGACATCACTGGGTGAGAGGAACATAGTCATGATTATGCGTTAGTCATACAAAACAACTCAAACAGTGCTATGGAGATTAGCTTAAAAAAAACCCTCATACACACTCACGTCTGAAAAACAAAGCGCTTCCTCTGAGTTGGCACCGAGGAAAACCACTAGACCTAAATTATATGGCGCTGCCTTAATTGTGCCTGAACACGTCGCATCAAGTGTGTCAGCTTTAAGGGATAGCGGAGGTGAGCAAAACTAACCGACGTTCACCGACTGCACAAACACACTCACTTTACGGCACCTTCAGTTAAGTGCAGATCAGTTGGCGCAGATCCTCAGAGTGTGTGTGTGTGTGTGTGTGCAGTCAGAGCGGAGTTACTTAACCGCTAACAGAAATGTGAGATCTTTCCTTTCTGGGTTCCATTTCAACATATTTCCAGTAGATCTTTAATCCTCTTCACATAAGCATGTAGCAGTGTTGGAGTGATTAATCAGAGTGTGAAATCCAGTTAGGAGTCAGGATCAGATACTTAAAGGATACCACATTTAACGTTTAATCATCTTTTGTGCTGGCTGGATTAATGCATTAACGTGGAAAGAAGGAGAGCTAGGAAAGAAGGAAAAAACCTGTACGTCAATAAAAGAGAATAAAAAGTGGTGAGAAATACTGGAAATTCAGATCAGGCCTTTTTTGGGAAGAAAAAACAGTGCACACACACACACACACACACACACACACTTCCCACTGCTAGTGTGCATTCCCTTCTCTGTAACCTCCCACCCAGGCAGAACGAAGGAATCTGAACTCCAGCAGAGAAGCAGAGTGGAGAAGGAGGGAAAAAAAAAAAAAACAGGTTTAGAATTTATAGAGCAGTAAGCCACAACGCTCGAAAAAGCAAGTGCTTGTATTTTGTCTCACGTCGTAACAACCCCCCTTTGGCAGTGCTGGCGCTTTTTTTGGTGCTACCCCCCCAAAAAAACGCAAACTCCTGCTTTTAAATGCATTTGACAACAAGGTATTTTTGAAACACATGAAGGCTTATCCCTGCTATCATTTACTGCAGTACCAGCCACAACCGAGCTCACTCTCACACTCACCTTCTATACCGCTTTATCCTGTGTTCAGGGTCACAGGGACCTGGAGCCTATCCCAGGGGGCTTGGGGCAGAGGTACACCCTGGGCAGGGTGCCAAGCCATCGCAGGGCACACATACACACACACACACACTTTGGGAACGCCAATTAGCCTAACCTGCAGGTCTTTGGACTATGGGAGGAAACCGGAGTACCTGAAGGAAACCCACCCAGCACGGGGAGAACATGCAACATCCATGCACACAGAGACGGGAATCGAGCCTGGCCGGGAATCGAACCCGGACCCTGGAGGTGCAAAGTGACGGTGCTAACCACCACACCACCGAGCTCACTGGTTGATAATATCTTTCTGAATCAAAACTCAAGTGAAAATGAACTCGCATGAAAAATCCGGTATTGTAATATCTTCTTGATGACTAGTGAGAAAGCATGTTGTGAAAATGCAAACTGCATTACATTACTCTCATGCTCATACTGCTCATTACTCAGGCACATATTTGTTATTAAAACTAACAGTTACGATGAGAGATGAGGGAGATTCCTCATTTATGCAAGGCAGTGGTTTGCTCACGAAGACATGCAGAGACGAATTATAAATTATAATATGTTGTTAAACTGAGTAAAACTAACAAATGTACTATTCAGTAGAATATGTTGCTGACTGGATATGAAATTAACAGCATATTATGGGTTATATATTGTGCATATATACACACATACACATACATTACATACATGTATATATACACACACACACACACAAATATATATATTAGTATGTATATATACACACACATGTATGTATGTGTGTATATATGCACAATATATAACCCATAATATATATATACATATGTGTGTGTATACAGTGGGGAAAATATTTATTATATTTTTAAAAATATATATATAAAATATTTTTTCTTGTATTTGTACAGATAAGTTTTTATTATATTTTGTTTTTATATATATATATATATATATATATATCATTCCTTAGCTGAAGTTATTGTCCATAATTCATTTCCGGTTTTATTTCATATTTATTTCCTATTAATAGTCTTTTTTTAACGTCACGAGCGGTCAATTAAGCATCCCGCTGCACATTGTACTGTGTATGACTGTGTATGGGACAAATAACATTTTTATTTGGTTTAAAAACCAAAGACGTCAAACTAGGACCTTTGATTTGTGCAGAATGAGAGTATATACATAGATCATTTCTCTATACAGTATAATCAGATATTCAGTTTTACAAAGTCCCAGTTTGACATGAACGCCCCTCATGCATTTTAAAATACTTTTCAAATAGATAATACTAATGAATTCTGATATGGATGTGGTACAATAGCTAAAACGTTAAAAAATTAAAAAAGGCAGTTTTTATTTCAGGATATTCCAAAGTAAAAAGTAGTGACTGATTCTAATGAATGATTAAAATGTGGGAACGAGTTGGATATTCAGAGCTATAGTTGACAAGTGTGGGCTTGTTGACGTGTTATGATGCAGTTACTCAAAAAAATTGCCGTCAGTCAGCTCTCTCTCTCTCTCTCGAGTGGTAAGCGATTTAGAAAAGCCTCTCAGAAACAATAACAAGACTTGCAACAGAGTGGGCCAAGATTCACCCAACACCATGTTTAGACAAGACAAAATGATCACTTTCATAACGGCTAATACAGAATAGAGAGAGAAACACTGAAAGAGAAAGAACGCCAGAGAGAAATGTTGACGTTTTGTGATGGTTTGCATACTACACGCTTTCCTGAACGGTAACCATTCTCTTTCCCATGCATCATAATCATTTCTAACCTTATTGAAAGATGCAAATACACCGACTGTCCAAATCCACTGTTTTAAAACACTGTCTGTCTTTATATCAGCCAGTAGTCTTACTGGTTTTTCAGAAGCCCCGCCCACCATGCAGTTATTCCATGTTTAAAAATAATAATATCCTATATTTTACATCTTTCAAAGGATTGATATTTATTTACATTAGGGACTGTTTTAAGAGCTGTGCAGTTATCTCCATTTCATCTCAGCTTGAATGATTTCAAACTGATGTAATATTATTCTAAATGTATTGGCTGGAAACAAACAAAAGTCCCGCCTACAGCTACACTTATAATCTAAAATATTATATTTATGGAAAAACTACAACAGTTTAACAAGGAACTGTATACGTACTGTACAGTGCATGTCTTTAGAATTGTACACCGGCAGTTATCTATTCAGGCAGAACGCGGCAGTAAAGTGGCATTAAATCGTGCAGATACAGCAATACACAGCAAAATAATTATCTCTTAGCAAGTAAAATGTTCTTGAATCTAGCCACACCGATTTATAATATCCTGAAATATGTTCACACCAATCAAAAAAAAAAATACGATTATTAAGCTTATTCATAATCAAATTTAACTAAAACTGTAAGCGAAACAAAATCTTGTTCTATTGGTACAAAATTTTGCTTTTTTCAAGGACTAAATTCCTAGAAATAAACAAAACAAAATTTTTTGCTCAATTTTTTTTTCAATATTTGATTAGAAATAAGATTATTTATCTGATATTTTGGTTTGTTGTAATCGTATTTTAAGATATTCAGGATAATTTCATTTTCTAATTTCTTCCAGTTTACCAAAAGCTTCAGTTAAGAATTACATGAAACACCAAAACTGGAATAAAAAGTGTGATTTCAGTGACCATTGTGTGGTTGGTCTCGGTGGTTGAATATTTCAGCAACTGTTGATCTCCTGGGATTTTTCAGTCCCTAGAGGTGGCACAGAACGGTGGACAAACATAAACCAAAGTAAAACAGCTTGTTGTTGAGAGGTCAGAGGGGAATGGCCAGACTGGTTTAACATAACAGGAAGTCTATAGTAATTCAAATAGCCTCTCTGAACGGATTGTAAAAAAAAATGTAATCTGTCTACTTTGGGTGATCCTGCAACCCACTGTAACCTCCGTGTCTCACCATGATGAGTATTCGGGGATTATTATGCGATTATTTGATTTCTTCCAGTTTGAACCAGTATATTTGTGCTTCTCCGACTGGTGCACATTGGATGTTTCTGAAATAATCAGACCAGCCTGCCTGGCACCAACAACCACCATGCCATGGTCAAAGCCACATTTTTTCAATTCTGATGTTTGATGTGAACTTTAACTAAAGCTATTGGACTGCCCTTGTAGGATTTTATGTATCGCTCTGTTGCCACATGATTGACCGAGGAGGCGCATTGATGTTCCTAATAAAGTCTATAGTTACAGTTTATGATGAAAATGCATCCCAGATTTGTTTATGTTTAATTGAACCAGACGCCAATTTAAAAATTTAACATCATCATAAAATTTTAGAGTTGATGATTCAAACAAGCCCCAGTCCCTGCATGCTTACGGTACACGTCAATCTCATCTTCATCATGTACTCTCTCTTTCTTTCGCTCGCTCTTTTATAGCCTTGAGCTACAGAATTCCTTCTATTCTCCAGCATGTTAAAGGAATGTTTTTACTGCATGATCACGTTTCCCTCCTGTTAAAATGTTGCTGTCAAAAAGATCCCGTGGCCCGTAACGTAATCCAGCATCATCACCTAATAAACTGCCTGCCTTGTGTGATTAATCACTGCAGATACAAAGGCTTATGATGAAATCAAAAAAGCAGTCAAAAGGGCTTTGCTCATGGGGCTCATAGGAGACATTATACCGGCACATCAACAGGCACATCATAGTAAAAGTCTCCATTACATGCGTATTTTAAGCGCACTGCATCATCCTGCCCAGCGACTCACCGTTGTTGGTGTGCCGGATGCAGTCCTGAAACACGGCGTGCCACTTCTCCTGCTCTTTCTCCGTGGCCGCACAGAAGTAGTGATGCCGGGCGTACGGGTGCCACAGGATGACCGGGAACTGTGTGGCACATTTCAGGAAGGGAGAGCTGCCCATTTTGGCTTTTACATCTTGGGAAAAGAAAAAACACACACAAATATAAATGGATGAAAATATCAGTTAAGGTGTGCACTTAGATGTCCTTATAATGAAGTTTGAAACTGTATAGAATATGGCCATTGATGATGTTTCTCATTGCCCTTCCTCAACATTACTCAGTAGTGCAAAAATAACACCACTGCAAACAGTGAAGTCCTATCATATACAGAAAAACACATTATTTCCCCATGAGTTGTTGCTTAAAGTTCATACCAGGAAGGCTGGTGTCAAGGAGTTCCAGGTACTTCTCCATTGAGATCAGCA